>NC_138370.1:38204009-38225811 GCF_054177405.1 Leptonychotes weddellii | reverse complement strand
TTTTTTTTTTTAAGATTTTATTTATTTATTTGAGAGAGAGAGAATGAGAGACAGAGAGCATGAGAGGGAGGAGGGTCAGAGGGAGAAGCAGACTCCCCGCCGAGCAGGGAGCCCGATGCGGGACTCGATCCCGGGACTCCAGGATCATGACCTGAGCCGAAGGCAGTCGCTTAACCAACTGAGCCACCCAGGCGCCCCACACTAAGAGTGAACCTTAAGATAAACTATGGACTTTGAGTGATAAGGATGCAAAAATATAGGTTCATGGAGTATACAAATGCACCACTCTGGTGGAGGACGTCGATAGTGGGGAGATTGTGCATGTGAGGGGCAGGACATATATGGGAAATCTCTATACAGTCCGTACTCAAATTCTCTGTGAACCTAAAACTGCTATAGATAATACAAACTATAAAAAAAAGTTATGTCTTTTCTGTTTGACCATGGGCATGGACCACAAAGGAACAAGTGAATGACAGGTGTGCATTGCAGCTGAGCAGATTATCCCAAAATGCTTTGGCTTCTCCTCTAATTGCATGTATTTTCTTGTGTATGTTTGATATCCTTTTTTTGGTTATCAATGACTAAGAGAGATAAAGATAGTCTCAAGTCTAAGTATTGCTTGTTCTTGATTATTTACAAGCTGATTTTTCAATATTGTCTACAACTTTAGTTTCTAATACTTAACTTTGTTTTCCTTCTATTCCAGTTAAAGCCCTGAGGTTTTTATCAAGAGCACCAATGAAATATCCTAAGTTTAGAATTTAATTATAATACTTTGGGTAAGAAATTGAGATTACTGAAAAACATATTTTTAAAGGTTTTTAATCCAATTACTTTTACTATTCCTGACATTAATTTGCATGAATAATCAAGATCAATAACAGGAATAAGATATAGGTAGCAAAGATATTCCCATTAAACCTTTGGTTTTTAATCAGGAGGACACAGGAGTATTTTTTAAAGCAGTATAGATGATTTCATAGCTCACTTCTGGTCAAGAATCATTATTACATGGTTTTGGGAAAACTGGACAGATACATACAAAAAAAAAAAAGAAACGACCACTTTGTTACACCATACACATGTAGCATGCACACACACACATACTCAAAATATATTAAGGACTTAAATGTAAGACCTGAAACCATAAAATTGCTAGGAAAAAAAATAGGCAGTAAGCTCTTTGACATCGGTCTTAGCAACATTTTTTTGGATATATCTCCTCTTGCAAGAGTAACAAAAATAAACAAATGGGACTATATTAAGCTAAAAAGCTTTTGCACAGTGAAGGAAACCATCAACAAAATGAAAAGGCCACTTACTGAATAGAAGATATTTTCCAATGATATAATGATAAGGAGTTAATATCCAAAATTAAAGAATTCATACAACTCAACAAAAAACAAACCGCTTCATTTAAAAATGGGCAGAGGACCTGAATAGACATTTACTCAAAGAAAACATACAGATGACCAACAGACACATGAAAAGATGCTAAACATCACTGATCTTCAGGGAAATGCAAATCAAAATGACAATGAGACAAAACCTCACAGCTGTCAGAATGGCTATTATCAAAAAGACAAGAAATAACAAGTGTCTGCAAGGATGTGGAGAAGAGTGCACTGTTTTTGGGAGTGCAAACTGGTGCAGCCACTGTGGAAACAGTATGGTATACATAAGTGTTACTCAGCCATTAAAAAAAAAGAAGAATGCAATCTAACCATTTGTGTCAACATGGATGACCTGAAGGATATATGCTAGGAGATGTAAGTCAGACAAAGACAAATACTGTATGATTTCACTTACATGTGGAATCTAAAAAACACAGCAAATAAACAAACAAAACAAAACAAAACACAAACAGACTCATAGATACAGAGAACAAACTGTCAGTTGCCACAGGGGAGAGGAGGTTGGGGGAGGGGTGAAATAGGTAAAGGGGACTAAGAGGTACAAACTCCTACTTATAAAATAAATAAGTCATGGGGATTGATGGACAGCATAGGTAATATAGTCAATAATAAGCACTTTGTATTGTGACAGGTGGTAACTAGATCTTATCAAGGTAATCGTACCATAATGTATAAAAATTTTGAATCACTGTGTTGCACCGCTGAAACTAATATTGCAGGTCAATTATAATTCAATTAAAAAAACTATAAAAACATTCTCATTATTGATTTTTAGGAAATGAAAAAAAAAGTTATATATAACTTCCTTGTTATTTATTTTAGTCCAAGCAGAATTGATTACAAATAAAATCATTATATGGGTAAGAGAGCAAATATGATACTCTATATATACCATAGTGAACATAAAAGATCAATTCAATGAGCCTAGGAATGATTCTATTTGAGAAAAAATAGATTCAGATTCTCAAATAATCAATTGAGATAGAAACGTTTATAAATAATGGCTCTGCAGTGATACAAAATGTAAGCAACATCACTTAGTGTAAAAGCATTGTTGCTTTCAGATTTAAATTTCCTCAGTAGAAAATTTAAATATGTTACGATATACATTTAAAAAAATCCTTTAAGTACTGTTAAAACAGATGAAAATACCTATTTTATTTGTTCAGTGTTGATATGAGATCATAGCTTGAGAAGGAGCTATTACTTGGTTTCTCAATTCATGATATGCAGCTCACTTAAAAATAACTACTGTGACGCATGATAAAAGTTACTAACAAAAAGGTTGGGCAGATGTCCTGATTTGAACCTATGCATTGCTCCCCGCTGGGGTTCGTTTCTTATTGGGTGTGACCAGTGTGTGGATTAGGCCAAGGAGCCGAGAGTCTGTATATGTGAAATACCTAGGGCCTAGCAGTGTGAGAACCCAGGAAAAAGGCGGAGACACATTCCCAGATTTAATCTGAGAGGAATACCATCATGAAAACTTCTTTCAAGAATTCAGAGGCAGAAGAGCTATACTCCTTCTGAGCCACTGACTTTTAATTTGGTTGGTTGGTTTTGCTCTGTTTATGTGGTTTTATTATCCTTGATAGCATGTGTGTTTTTATTTTATGGACATTACAAATCTAGAATCAATCCTGTTTACTTCTCATTTGTTTATTTTTTTGGTTGTTTGTAGTTTGGAATGAAACTTGGAGCTCATACTTATCATACTTTTATATCTCACTGGTCTCATCTGATCCATGGTTTTACAACTCCTAGAGCTTTCTTGCTTTCATGTTTTCTGTTCTTAACTGTTTCTTTTTCTTTTGTTATACGTTTCTAAATCTCCTCAATTTGTGTATGTGCACATGTGTGTGCATGTTTAATGAAGGGTGGTATATATAAACATACTAAGGGGATCATTAAAAATAAATAAAATGCTTTACTTCAGTCCAGCCTCAATAAACCTGATGAATCATGACTTCATACATGCTGTTGTTGAACCTCATTCTCTCCCTACAATGCCCTTGTCCCCTTTTTCTTTTATAGTCTTGATAAACCACCTATAATTTAAGATTTAAATGGCATCTCCTTGAGAAACTTCTCGTGCCCTCCCTTGATAAGCATTTCCTCTGCTCCCTTGTGCTGGTGTTTTAGCAACGTACCTCTATTTTAGCAGTTACTTTATTTCTGTATTTATTGATGTCAGTCTTTAAAAGGGGGCTGTGAGTCCTTGGACAGCAGGGAAAGAGTTTAATCTTTCCATTTCCAGTGGCAACATAGTAAATGAGGGGTTTGTAAATGTTTGAATTAAAGAAAAAAAGAAAACAACCAGGTAAGTGTAGACTGTATGATGCATAAATCCAGAATTTTGATGGAAAACCTTTGTTAAACAAAAACTTTTTGAGGACTTCCATTTTCTAGGCTTTATGGTGATCACTAGTCACAAGAATGGGGACAAAAATCCAAAGTGATTTTCAGGAGTGGACAGTCAGGGGGCCTATTTAACTGACTGCAACATCAGATAAATTTTCACTAGAAACACTGTATAAAAGAAATTGTCAACTATACTCAAATAAATTATTATAAAAATAAACAGTAAACTAAAAACAAAAATAAGTTGTAGTTCGAAATAAAATGGAATTTCTATACTTGTACTATAATATTAAATGTGCCTTTTTGTGCAAAATAGTTTCGCTGCAAGCAGTGTGGTTGTGTAGAAGGAATTAAAAACTTGGATTCAGAATAGTTGGGTTTGAGTCCCTATTCCAATCCTTACTAGCTGTGTGAGGTAGAGAAAAATCACTTATTTTCATTTTTATCTTGGTTTCTCATCTGTTAAATGAGGACAATGATTCTTCACATGGATTTGTTATAAGGATTAGGTGAAAGTGAAGTCATGTATTCAACATATACACATGCTTGTATAAATCATATTGCATGCTACAAATGTAAACTTTCATTATCCTATGATATTCTCATTTTAAAAATCATCAAATGGACAACCAGCTGTAATTTCATAGTTTCTAATAGCTTTGTGGATTCAGTGCATATTGATTTCCCCAAATCATCAATTCACGATCACTGCACAACGCAGCCTCAGTTCGAAGACAGTGTTTGATTCAAACCAGAAGTCCTGCTTGGCATTTAGACAACGTAACAGGAGAAATCTGAATAGAAATGGAGACACAATCTGAAAGCACTTGTAGAGGCTGAGGGAAGGCCACCCCAAAATGGGCCACTTCAGCATGAAGTTTATTCTGTGCTGAAAGCAATTGACAGCCCTATGAAGCCCAAGAGAAACTGTGCTTCTCCCTTAACTACACAGAAAAATTTAAATTGGGGTTCTTTCCCAGAATCAGGGTTATTAGCAGAGGTAAATTTTATCTGAGTGACCCATCTGTATGGGAGGGCAAACATCTAGTTACCAAAGATCTGCTCTTTTCTTAATGCCCCGTGAAATGCATTCCTTTTCTCTGAAGTCCCAGATCCCCTCCTCCTTGTTTCAGGTTGACAGTTATACCTCATTTTGCCTGACTGTCTTTGCAATTTCCCTGTGTGTTGGATTCCCCTTACATATGCTATTAAATTTGATTTTCTCATGTTAATCTGCCTCATGTCAATTTGATTCTTAGTCCAGCTAGAAGGACCCTTGAAGGGGACAGGAATTCTTGCTCCCTGACACATTTCAGAGGAAGAATAAAACACCAAGAAAAATGCAGTCTCATCAATGAAATATGTATGAATAATTAGTAATTTTTCTCAGATCCTGCTCAAAGCTGTGTGAAACAGTAGCCCACACAGAGAGGGCCTTACTTCTGACAAATCCAAGGACAGAGTCATCCTTTTAGACAATGGATATCTCTTTTCTTTTTTGTTTTATATTTTCATACTGCCTTTACATGTTACTTAGAAAATCTTCTTTGGAAATTGGTAAGTCATGAATTGTTAATTCCATTTCAAGGATGGGGAAATTTAAAGATGGCCAAAGCGTTGAAAATATTTGCTAAGTCTAAAAAGCCAGCTATTGGTAGAGTTAGGGGTTTGTCTCTGCTTTTATCCCTGTATGTTTTCTACTTCCCTCATAAAACATTATTTTAGGAAAAAAAATTTCTTATTCTCTCCTGTACATTTCTATTGAATTTTCTCTTGACTTTCCCTATTTTCCCATCTGATACTTCAGCCCTCTACTGGATCTGCTCGGCTCCACCATTGGCAACAGAGCTAAAGGAGTCTCTGCCTAGAATTGACTTCTGTAGACTCCATTCCAATTATAGTTACAACATGTCCCAAAAGACACACAAATCTCTGTGAGCTATTTTACAGAGTTTAGAAAGCCAAATTGGTGACACACATTGACTTACAAGGGAAAAATGCTGCATGCTGAGTCACAACAGTTGGCCTGTGATTCAGGAGTCTTTGCTATGAGAAATATGATAATTTTTGCAGTTCAGAGGCTGAGACTATTTTGACTCAGAAGTTACTAGGACATCAGGAGGAGAAGATTATCTACAGCCATAGTGTCTCCACTATGTTTTTCATTTAGATATATTCCTGAACTTCCTTGTTACTTCCCCTCATCAGGGTTGTACACCATGGATTTCAACACTGAACTGATGCAGAGGGTTGATAAGGCTACGAAAGCAACTTCAGATACGGTTCCTTGCTAAGATGAAGATAGAAATAACCCTGATTTAAAACAAGCTTCTAAAATGCTAGGAATAAAGTAAGTAAAATTATCAACTTAAAAATATGTTCACCATCAAAGAAGTACAGTAAAACAAAGTGTCAAAAGCATTATTTGTCAGGAAAATGAGCAAAGATAAAAGCAATCTTAATGTGAATGAGTATGTGGAGCCCCAGAAATTATCCCCAACCACTTCAAACAGAAAATAAATATAATAAAATGATACTAGCCTATTCAACCCTAAAAAGAGAGAAATTCTGATCCATTCTACAATATGGATGAACTTTGAACCTTGAACCTTGCTATATGAAATAAGCCAATTACATAAAAGAAAAAAAATATTGTATGATCTCACTTACATCAAGTACCAAGAATAGGCAAATTTATATGGACAGAAGGTAGAATAGAGGTTATCAGGGGCTGGGGCAAGGAGTAATGAGAAGCTATTTAACGGGGACAAAGTTTCTGGTTAGGGTGATAAACAAGTTCTGAAAATGGATAGTAACGATGGTTGTACAGCATTATGAATGTACTTAATGCCACTGAACTTTAAACTTAAAAATGGTTAAGATGGTAGTTTTTTGTTATGTATATTTTCAATCAGATTTTTTTTTAAGATTTGATTTATTTATTTGTTAGAGAGAGAGAGAAAGACAGAGGCAGAGAGCACCCCAGGTTGTCCCAACCAGATTTTAAAAATAGGCAAAGACCTGAATAGACATTCCAAAGAAGACATATAAATGCCTATACCTGTTGGTATATGAAAAAGCACTCAATTTCACTAATCATCAGGGAAACACAAATCAAAACCACATTGAAATATCACTTCACACCTGTTAGGATGGTTATTATCAAAAAAGACCAGAGATAACAAGAGTTCAGGGAGGGTGTTGAGGAAGGAAACACTTGTGTGCTGTTGGTGGGAATTTGAAGTGATACAGCCACTGTGGAAAACAGCATGGAAATTCCTCAAAAAAATAAAAATTGAATTACCATCTGACCCAGCAATTCCATTCCTGGGTATTCATCCAAAATAATTGAAATCAGAATCTGGAAGAATTATCTGTAATCCCATGTACATTGCAGCTATCCACAATACCAAAAATGTAGAAACAATGTAAATGTCCACTAGTGGATGACAGATTTTGTTTTAAGATTTATTTATTTATTTTAGACAAAGAGAGAGTATGTGTGTGTGTGTGTGTTAGTGTGCACCTGTGGGGGGCGAGCAGAGGGAGAGAATCTTCAAGCAGGCTCCCCACTGAGCCTGGAGCCCCACGTGGGGCTGATCTCAAGACCTTGGGATGGTGACCTGAACCAAAATCAATTTTCAGACACTTAACTAACTGAGCCATCCAGGCACGCCTGGATGATGAATTTTTAAAAATGTGATATATACATATAATGAAGTACTATTCAATCTTAAAGAAGGAAGAATATCCTGTCATATATAACAACATGGGTGAACTTGGAAGACATGCTAAATGAAATAAGCCAGTCTCAGCAGGACAAATATTGCATGAATCCAATTATATAAAGTATCGAAAGTAGTCAAACTCATAGAAACAAAGCATAGAATTGTGATTTCCAGGGTCTAGGAGGGAGAAGTGGGGAGTTGCTAATCAATGGACATAAAATTTCAATTATGCAAGATAAACTCTAGAGATCTGCTGTACAACATTGTGCTTATAGATAACAATGTTGCATTGTATACTTAAAAATCTGTTAGGAGGGTACATTTCATGTCAAGCGTTCTCACCACAATAATTTTTTTTAATTTATTAAAAAAAAAGAGTTTGGATTTCAACACTAGGCATGAGAGAGAAGAGTTAAATTTTATCAAGAAGATGCCTTCACAATAAATTACATACCATAATTTTCTTCTGCTTAGGGATTTAGCTTCTATAACAATCTTACTTACTTAGCATGATAATAATAGTGATATTGTACTGCTGATGAGCAGCATAGCAGACCGCCCGGGGCTAGTTGCTAAGCAATATCTAAAGTTGTCATTGGCAAGGGAAGGTCTTTTTCTGGAAGCAGCAGAAAAGACAAGGCAAATTCAAGAGCAGATATGCCAAGATGGTTGCAGGTTTTGTTGGTGGAGGCCTTCCCATAATGAGTCAGGAAGGCCTGATGAGGTAGATCTCAGTATCAACAACAAGGTTTGCCACTCCTGATGTGGCCCTGGTAGACAGTTTTAGCTAAAAAGAAAAGAGAATCTTGGGCAGAGGAGAATATGCAAGATTTACCCATGGCCCCAGCTACTTGCAAATTACACTCAGAATACTAGCTGTACTGAAATTCTTTAGCTGAAGAGATAGATTCTATCATCAAAGATATAAAATGTAAGAATATTACAGTTCAGGATAGAACTTTGAAAACACAAGGGTGAGCCAACTGGAAAATAGCAATGCATCACCTATGAAAATAATTATGTCGGTGAAAGATGGGGAGCATAGTACTCAAGTGGCTGAGGAAGGATGAACTTTTGAAAAATAGTTACTTTGAGAAGCACTAATAAAATTTAGACAGAAGTTACTTTGCTAAATGAATTTTAAAAGTAAAATTCTGGAAACAAGAGGCAAAAATAGTTAATTAGCAGGCCTTTATAAAACTGAAGTGAGATAAGAATGGAGAGACTGTTATTAAACAAATATGAGGAATAATTATAAAATGTCTTAAAATTAGCAAAAAGGAGCATTTACAGTATAAAAGATAAATAAGAAGTTTAAAAGATAAACTTCAGGAATTCTTCAAAAAGACCAAGAAAACAGGCAAATGGATGTGAGAGAAAACATGATATATGAGAAGACGGGATATCAGAAATCTCAAGAGGATAACTGATACTTTTCTTTCTTTTTTTTAATTTTATTTATTTATTTATTTATTTATTTATTTAATTTATTTTATTTTTTTTTTTCTGATACTTTTCAAAAAGAGAGGATAAATGAAAGAGAATATAAAGAGAGAAAGAAAGGAAAAAAAGTTTTGAGATGGTGGAATTCCTGTTAAAGATAGTGATTAATTCTACCTAAACCTGTCTGGAATATTCAAAACATTTGATCTCTACTCCTTTGTAGTAGTTATCTATTGCTGCATAACAAATTTCTCCAAACCATAGCAGCTTAAAAGAACACATATTTATTTTCTCATAGTTTCTGTTTTTGTAGAATCTGGGCAAATCTTAGCTGAGTTTTCTGCTTCAGTTTCTCTCATGAGGTAGCCACTGAGGTCCAACTGGGTTGGAAGCTGTTCCCCAGCTCATTCAGTGCTTGCTGGCAGAATTAGTCCCTTGAGTGTTGTTGGGCTGACAGGCTCAGTTCCCTGCTAGCTGTCACTCAGAGGCCCTTGATTCTTTACCATTTAGCTGTCATTATTATCCACTTAAATCGTATAGCTCCACCCTTTCCATAATTTCTGATTACAGCTAAAACTTGCTTTCTTTTTCACTCATACTTCACACAACTTTGTCATTTCATGCAAAGTTAAAAGCATTTTCAAATATCATAAAAAGCAATAACTTGGTGAGGTGCTAAGGAGTATTTAGAGAAACCATATGGTATACCAGTCATAGAGTACCTGAAAAAGACCATAATTTAATCTATTATTTTAAAGCAGAGAAAGTAAAAATAACTAACTATAAAAGCAACCTTGGTTATATACCTGAGGTTTTAAATGTCATATTGTGGAATTCCTTCAAAGTTGGTAAGTGGCAGATCTAATTTGGAAACAGGACTGTGAAATCAAAGTCTTTGCTTTAAACTGTCTAAATTGTTCTACAGTTCAGCTCAGTAGGAAACTCTGTAGGACTTGGGTTCAAAGTCTTAGGATAAGAGAATAATTTCTCCATCATTGTCCTCCAGTTGTCTGTCCTCATAAGGAGCTCTGAGGCCTCCACATCAGAGACCTAGTGCCATCATTTCAGAATTTACAGGAAGGTTCTTCTTGATAGCTTTATTTCTAGCTTGGGTCATGTGGTTGCCAGTTAAAGATTCATAGGTTAAAGATTCCATTTTATCAATATTAAGAATGAGACAGGGACAGGAATTAAAACAAAAACCAAAAAACAAAGAAAGAAAACAAACAATAGAGCAAAGAACTATAGGTTTGTCGTAAGTAAGACTGTGGCCTTGTGGGAAATAGGGATTTATTTCTGGTTAGGGCAAGGTCTTCTGAAACCTAACCCCACAGATAAAGCTATAGTTTTTAATGTGTTCTTGAGTAAACTCCCACGTGGAAAGAAAGGCTGCTATAATAGGAGAGATTTGACAGATGGACTCTGGGTATGCTGGGGATTGAGCTTATATAGAAACTCACACTAAAAGGGGAAATGAACTTCTTGCAGATAAAGTCCCCCATGGAAAAGAACGGGTATGGGGCCAGGTCAATGGTGGAAATGGGTAAAGCAGGCCAAGTATAAAAAATAAACAAAAATCGTGGTGATGATGAAGTGGTCCTAATTGCACACATGGAAAGCATGTACCCTAATAATGGAAGCAACAACTTTGTTAGGATGATTTCTGTAGCAAATAAGAAAACCCAACTTGAAATGGCTTAAACAATAAGGAAATTTTATTGATCGCATAATAGGAAATCCCAGCAAAGTTTAGGGTAACTCCAGCAGTTATTATTCTACCCATTCAATGACATCTTTAAGAGACCAGGTTTTATTATATCAGCCTTGACCTCATAATCACAACATGGTTGCAACACTACCAGATAGGCTATCCAGATCCCAACATCCAGAAGAAGGGAAAGGATACCTTTTGTGAAAATTTCCCAACATATCTCTTCTCTTGTCTCATTGGTAAAAAAAAAGGGGGGGAGTCATACACTTACCAAATCAATCACTAGTAAAGGAAATAAGATTATTATGACTGATTTAAAATGATAGAGATTTAACCTGGAGATGGAGTCAGGTTTGCCTTTTTCTAAAATATGGACAACTGAATAAAACTGGTGTTCTGAAAATAAGGAGGAAGAAGGTTATTTGGAAGGCAACCAAAAATGCTTATTCCAACATCAGTCAACTAAGCTGATGGTTGCTATGGACAATGTGATTCCAGTGCTGCCAAACCATTTGATTACTTTTACAAAGCTGGAAATCTGGATGTTTATGCAAGATCTCCCAATTTTTAAATATTGACAGTAAATTCAAAACATTTTAAAATACTTTATGACCAAAATCATCCCGGCCAAATAAATTAAATCTGTAGTCCAGATATGTCTGGCAAGCTACCAGTTGACAACCTCTGGTTTATGCTATTAATTTATGTAAATAAAACTTTCTCTACTTAGAAAGTGAAGTTCACTTTAAGCTTGCCGGTAACTGAATTGTACAAATTTTTGTGAAAAAAGTTTAATTAATAAAGTTTTATTCACTTGTAGCAAACTTCAAATGACACAGCTAATAAGGATTGCAAAAGATAATGTAGGAAAAAGATGTTATATAAATCAGAGATTGTTTACATAATTTTGTTCTTACAGTTCTAATTTGACAGGTTTATGGTTAAAACAGTCAAGATGCTGCTAGTCATCTAATGAGGAACATATCATTTTCTTCCATCCCTCCCAGTTTCCTGTGATTTCCTGGGGATTTTTTTGTTTCTTTGTTTTAATTAGAGGGTAAATTATTTCTTACTAAATGAGAAAATCAAGCTGTTCAAAATATTTGAGGAAATATTAGTCAACGTCATAGTAAGAAAAGGAGGGTTGTCTAAGAAAGTCACCTAATTAGAGATTTCAGATCCTCAGCTGTTTGTTTAGAGTCCTCTTCTTTCCCATGAGTATGGAAGATAGAAATTGTAAATTCATACAAAGATTCTCAAGAGTGTCTCTGTTGAAAATTTTTGTTTAGTCTCCTCAAAGTACAACATGAATCAAGATATGTTAACATCTTGAGTATCAAGAGCAAATAATAAGGAGGAAGTAAGTATATTTCTCTTCCATCCAGATTATCCAATCTTCCAAGTAGATCATTACCCCACCCATCCTTGCTTAGTTGATGCTTCAGACTTTTGGATTGGAACCCTGAAAAAGACAAAGTTCTTAAATGATCTATTTAATTCTAAAACTTAGATATTCTATACCTTTGAACTATTAAGAAGTTAAAGTAAATTCTGTGTAGTCACACTTCCTATTTTATAGATCATTTGATATACCGCAGTGAAGGAGTGCAAACATGGGAAGGCAGGAAAAGAATGTGAGAAAAACACCACGCTGGGATGCAAATATCCATCTGACTAATTGGTGTAATATGGAGAAGGTGAGGGATCAAGAGAAGAGTTATGAGACACTGGGGGATTATCCTATGGGAGATGTTCTCTATCTCACTCCCCTGGGGAATATTTCTGAGAAAATAAAGAATATTGGGATCATCATCACTTTCTAGCTAAGACCCTTCCATCTTCTTCCTCTTGGTCTTGACCACACTAGGAAGGAAGACATATCTCTGCTCCCACCCTATAATCATACAGATACTGTTCTTAGTGAACATCTTCTAGGAAGACACAATTAGAACTTCTCTCCTTGACAGTGGGAGTGTGACAAGATTACAGTCATTTGCCTATGGATCTCTTACCTTAGGTGTTGACATTATTTTATTCTTAAAAACAGTAGAGGGAAGTACTTTTTTGGCATTATGCTATATTAGAGACAAAAATAATAGTAGGTCATTAGAAATGCTATTCTTTCCCAATCCTAGGCATATTTATTTCCTTATTTAAATCATCCCTTACCTCCGCATCACTCTAGCTCAAATTTCAACCACTTACCCAATGGATCTTTCTCCTACTTCAACTACTCTGAGTCCATTCATTTTCCCCTTTACCACATTCTTTTCATAGGTATCACATACTTTGGCACAAAAAAAATGTGAGGGATTAAGCGCTCTATACACATATGACTTGTTTTCACAGTAAAAATGTAAACATTCTTGAAAAAGTGACTTTAATTTTAGTTCTTTCTCATTTACCCACAACAGAGTACCAAGTATGAAGAAACATGCTCAGTAATTACTGAGTGAATGAATTCTACCTTTTACTTCTTAAGTGCCTAACTTTTATTCCAGGTTTGCCTACATATGGTCTGTTTTTCATACCCCACCTTCTATAGAAAACTGTAGCTAATATAGGCCTTATTCTATCTATATTAAATTAAAAAGTAAAATATATAATAAAATTTTATATTCTCCAAAATAAGCATCTAGAAAGGAGACTGTTTATCTCCTAGAGCAAAACTATTTGCCATTTCTTGATGATTATGTAACAGACTATTTTTAATAATAAAAACTATTTATCATTTCTTGATGATTATGTAACAGAAATATTTTTAATAATAAAAAATTAATACCCATACTAATTTATAGATAGTAAGTAGGCCTTGCTTTCTCAGATAAACCTATGTGCTACAATATCTCAGGTTGGCCTAGGGAGCATGTATCGTGAGAAAGAATCTATAGATTTAGAGACACTATCCACATGGGGCACAAAAGACATTTAAAAAATTATTAGTGACTACCTGATACTTACAAGGAAAGAAGAAGATGACACAGATGTAGGAATCGGTGGTGGTAGAAAATCTGGCTTTGTAATTAGCTAATGAAAAGGTAAAATAAAATTAATTCAAAGATGGGGCCTTGAAAACAGATGTGCTTAATGGAAAGGCTTAAATCATTTTCAGAAATGGAGAACTCATGATCCTACCCATGAAAATAGTTTAAATCTGTAAGTTCAAATGTTTTCATTTAGGCATATATATATATATAATTCAGAAATAAGGCCAGTGCCAATAGACGGATGATGGAGATGCCACTCCATGAAGCAGATTGGTACTCTTCTTGTAATAAGTAACCAGCTTTTGAGACCCAGTAATTCAGATTAAGGGGTTAAACATAGGTAGGTTAAACCTTCTCACATTTTGCATTTTAAAAAGTTTTGCCAGGAAATCTGTATTTTATATTAATATTCACAAAGATTTTAACATTCTTCTGAGGAAATAATTGGGTATTGTGGGTTATCTCTCTTACTAGTATTTCCTTGAGATTTGATTGGAAGTGCTATTTAAGAGAAGTTGCTAACTCACAGAAGAAGCTGGAGGCTCATTGCTCTCTACCGGCAGATCAGGTGCATGGAGCTTCATCCGACTCATCTAAAAAAAAAGAAAATAATAATATTTTTAAATGAAATGATCAGTTTCCTAAGTTCAACTTCCAAATAAGCCGTCCTTTCAAGAGATGGGAGATCAGAATTGCAATGACACCAAGAAATAGGATGGGAAATCACTGTGGTCCTGGGGATGCATTCTGCTGTATCCAGAGCTGTCAGAGATAGGTATGTCTCCATCAAAAACATTATTGCCAATGACATTACCATTAGCCAATCTCTGCTAAAACTTCTAAACTTGCAGGACACAGCTAGGGCTTTAAGGGTTATACATATTACATGTATACATGTATTGTCATACAAATACACATATTATTGTCTTAATTGGGACATTGGAAAAAGGAATCAACTTAGAAAGAGAGAGAGAGAGAAGAGAGGAGGGAGGGAGGGGGACAGAGGGGAAGAGAGATGGAGGAGCATCAGGGGAGGAAGAGAGAGGGAGAGAAAGAGAGAGACATCTGGACTCTGCTCTCCTTGTTCTCTTTATTTTCTTTGCATTTGTGAACCTCAACAAAGCAGCCTCTGCATTTTAGGAAGACACTTTTGCACTTAAAAAAAAAAGCAAAGGAGGGGGGCCTGGGTGGCTCAGTCGGTTAAGCATCTGTCTTCAGCTCAGGTCATGATCCTAGGGTACTGGGATCAAGCCCCATGTCAGACTCGCTGCTCGTGGGGAGTCTGCTTCTCCCTCTGCCCCTCCCCCTGCTGTGCGCTCTGCCTCTCTCTCTCTTGCTCACTCTTTCTCTCTCAAATAAATAAATAAAATCTTTTTAAAAAAAAGGCAAAGGAGAATTTTCCAAATGTGTAGTTAGAGAGTCCCAAATTCTAGCTACATACTAACTAGTGGACTGGATTTGTAAAACACTGCTGAGTAGGAAAGACAGATAGGTAGGTGGTCAGGACAAGACAATGAAAGAATCACAAACTGGCGTCCAAGGCAAACACACTACAAACTATGGTTCACCTCTTGGGGCTGAACATCCTTCACCGTCTGTGGGTTCCTCCTCTGTCTGCGAGGCCTGCTGCCAGTAGTAAACAGTGGCCTGTATATGAAAGCATATCATATAAAAGGACTTAACATTTCCTTCACCATGATGAGGACACTCAAAAGAAGCTTGATAATTTTCTTTGCCCATTGTGTCATCTTTGGTCGTTGACTGGGCTTTCTTCTGCTCTCTAGGATACTCTTAAGGCCTCCTTGTCCTGGAATTCATAATCACCACCACTAATTTTCTTCTAGATTCTCTACAGAGCCTTGATTCCTAATAATGATGGTGTTGAATCAGTGTTTATTTAAATTACTATCTCATTTAATTAATGATTTATTTTATTCACTCAATATTTAGGAAACCCATTATATGTGAATAAGTCAGTCTTTAACAAAGGCTAGAAAGATAACTGTACTGTCAAGACCATGTTTGAAAGATTAACCAATGTAGGTGCAAATCAAGATTCCAACAACTTAAGTGGTAAGACTTCGAACATATTTGTTAACCTCTGAGCCTTTGTTTCCACTTAAGAAAAAGTGTGAAGTGCCTGATTTTGCAAGACTGTTGTTAAGGACTAATATAAAATACCTTTTCATCTATAAAATGGAAATAATAGTTACTGCCTCACAACATTCTTGTGAAGATTAGAGATAATGAATTATAAAAAGACTCAGCATAGCACTTGTCATAAAGATAATGACCAATAAATGTTACATAGTGTATTCTTATAATGGGTGTAAAATCTTTACTAATGAGAGTTATTATAACATTTTATTAATTATAAATACAGTAATCAACATAAAAACAATACATGTATTGCTGTGACGGATTTCCCAGTAAAACTGATACCCAGCCTCTGGTCCAAGAGAAATGTATCTGTACTTATTTATGAGTATTTGTAGTAAACTACTTAAATTTGAGAATTTGGGTCATATCCTTGAATTTAAAATAAATTAGAGGTCAAAAAGTCCCCAAAGCAAGATAGAAGGCTACCTCTGAACTTCCTTCTGCTTTCCTCTGGTGTTTTCATGCCAGATTACTATAGCAACCACCACAGATATGACGGCCACAGGGAACAGCACCCCAACCACAATGGAGAAGTCTGCAACAAAGAGAACCCAGACCTGTTAAGGGTATGAGAAATTCACAAATATGCATCACTCTAGTCCTTAATTCTTCATTGATCACAAACTCCATTCTACCCTTTCCTCCAAAGAACACACATTCCCTGGAAAATCTCTCATAGTCAGTAAAATGAAAATGCATTTTGATCATGAGTGTTGTAGTATTATGTAGATAGAGGAAGTAAGGGGGAAATCCATATAAAACATTGCATATGAAGTAGGTAAAGCATCATACTACTGAGAATCCTTAGAAGGGATGATGTTTGTAACAACTGGAAAGTGTTAGGCTGGGAGTTTAAAGAGAATAGGAAGTGAGGAGGATGGAAGAAAAGGAGTGAAACATTTTTAAAATTTGGCCTTGGCATCAAACAAAGAAAAAGAAATTGAAGCCTTGGGATCATATTCCTGTCAGCAGCAAATGAAGAGTGGAGACATAAAGAAGATAGAGGCACAGGTGAGTGTTTTACTGGTGTTTGCTCCATCTCGGAATTATTACAGACAGAAAAGAAATGATGTGACCCTGAGTTGCAGACCAATTTGAACAAATTCCCTGCGTCTATATGGTGTTTTCTCTTTGAACTGCTCATTGAAGTAATGAGTGTAACTTCAATCTTTTGCTATGTCAAATATTAATTTCTCTTATAATAATCTGAAATTTTAGAGACCAGGAGGTACAAGTCTGAAGAGCAATTAGAACAACTACTGCTTTCTCATTAGAGATCAGCAAGGCAATAATAAGATTAATTTTGGTATAATGCAGGAAAAGTTCCCAAGTATGAACATGCATACAATGCAGATAGAGGCAGATATGTCAGAAGTAGAATTCTAAGATAATAACAACATCTAAACTTTCCACCCCTCCATAACAATTCCTATCCAAAAAGCCAAAGGAAATAAAATTCTGAGGCATTTCAGTTGAATATAGCATAGATAGATTCAGAATGAAAAAGAAAATATACTGGCACTAAAATAGTTACATTTTCAGAAGAGCAACATGGTATCAGAGGAAATAAAGAGGAAATTGACCGGACTTCACAAACACCCCTATTTGAAAGGACAAGGTTTGCAGAGAAAGTTGAGGTATAAGACAGATGGGGAATATTGATAGGAAGGAGGTATGCAGTTTAACATGGAAACAATTGAAGAGGAAGTATGCTCTTCTGCTTCTGGTAACAGTGGTCTGGGAAATTCTGACCAACTCTCCCACTAAAAGCAACTAAGACATTTTTGCCAAAAAAAAAAAAAATAGGGGAAAACTAATTTTAAGAAAGACCAAATAAATGGATAGATATTTCATGTCAATGATTAGGAAATCAATATTTATTTTACTTATTTTAAGATTTTATCTATTTGTTAGAGAGAGAGAGAGCACAAGAAGGTGGAGTGGCAGGCAGAGGGAGAAGCGGGATCCCTGCTGAGCAAGGAGCTGATGTGGGACTCGATCCCAGGACCCCATGATCATGACCTGAGCCGAAGGCAGACGCTTAACAGACTGAGCCACCCAGGCGTCCCCTTTTTTTAATTTTTTTTATTTTTTAAAAGATTTTATCTATTTGTTAGAGAAACAGAGAGAGAGAGAGAGGGAAATCAATACTTTTTTTAAAGATTTTTTTATTTATTTGAGAGAGAGAGAGGGCAGGGGGGAGGGGAGAGAGAGAGAGAATCTCAAGCAGACTCTCTGCTGAGTGCAGAGCCCAACACGG
This sequence comes from Leptonychotes weddellii, assembly GCF_054177405.1. Taxonomy (NCBI): domain Eukaryota; kingdom Metazoa; phylum Chordata; class Mammalia; order Carnivora; family Phocidae; genus Leptonychotes; species Leptonychotes weddellii. Next base: position 38,207,743 of record NC_138370.1, on the reverse strand, counting down.
AACTCCATCTCATGACCCTGAGATCATGACCTGAGCTGAAATCAAGAGTCAGACACTTCACTAACTGAGCCACCCAGGCGCCCCAGGAATTCAATATTTTTTATATATACTCATTCTCTCAAGTAAATCATAGATGTGGTTTATGTTAACTGTAAATCCTAACAGGAATTATGTGTATAAATTGAGAATCTGATTATAAAATATATGTAAAAGTACAAAAAGCTAATAACCAAATCATTCTTTTTTTTTTTTTTACGATTTTATTTGCAAGAGAGAGAATGAGAGACAGAGAGCATGAGAGGGAGGAGGGTCAGAGGGAGAAGCAGACTCCCTACTGAGCAGAGAGCCCGATGTGGGACTCGATCCCGGGACTCCAGGATCATGACCTGAGCCGAAGGCAGTTGCTTAACCAACTGAGCCACCCAGGCGCCCTAACCAAATCATTTTTAAAGAAGAACAAAGTTAAAGAACAGCCTATATCAAAATTATTCTAAAGACACAGTTTAAAAAAGTGTCATACTAGCACAAAGGACAGTCAAATAGGACCACCAGAAAAGAATAGATATCCCAGAAAGACACATATGTGAACACTTGCATTTGGGAAGCATGATCTATCATATGAATGATGATGTGACAATTGGGCATCTATCTGGGATGAAAATGAAATTAAACATTTGTATCATACACAAAAGATTTTCAGATAGATTATAGACCTAAATTTGAAAAGACAATACCAGAATGCTTTTAGAAGACAATATACAGATATATATTCATAACTTCAGGGTAGGGAATATTTCCTTAGAAAAGGACACACAAAGGAAAAAAAAAAAACTAACCATCAAGAGAATGATTAAAAAATTGACTACATTGAAATTAAAATCTTCCATTAACCACATATCACGAAGAGAGTGAGAAAACACAGGAGGGAAGTTCTTTCAACATATATAACTGAAAATAGCTTATATAAAAAATATATTAAAACATATGTAAGTTAATAAAAGGGTGAGGAGAGACAACTCAATAGAAAGACAAACAAAAAGGCTTGAACAAATACTTCACAGAAAAGAATATCCAAGTGGCCCCCAAATAAGGAAAGATTCTTTTTTTATTATTATTATTATTATTAGTTATAAAAAGCAAATTAAGGGACACCCGGGTGGCTCAGTTGGTTAAGTGTCTGCCTTCGGCTCAGGTTATGGTCCCAGGATCCTGGGATCGAGCTCCGCATCGGGCTCCCTGCTCAGTGGAGAGCCTGCTTCTCCCTCTGCCTGCCGCCCCCACAGCTTGTGCTCTTGGACTCTCTCTCTCCCTCTCTCAGTCACCCTCTCTCTCTGGTAAATAAATAAATAAAATCTTTAAGAAAAAAAAAGAAACCAAATTAAAACCCCAATGTGCTATCACTACTAACCTACCAGAAGGAATAAAATTTGCTATCTGCGAGTGTCAAAGGGCTTAGAGGTTGTATAACAATAGGAACTTGTATTCACTGCTGTTAGGAGTGTGAAATTGTGCAGCCACTCTGGAAACAGTTTGGTATGATCTAGTTAAATTAGACTTGAATGACAATATTTATAGAAACTTTTTCTCAAAATAGTCCTGAAATATCCATAAAAGCAGTAAAAAAAAAAAAAAGGAAACATATACACACAATATTATACCAATATATGACAAAATTGTGATATTATGCACAATAGCAAAAACAAACTAATTCCATCCATAAGAATATGGATGATCTTGAAAACATAATATAGAGAAAAGAAGACTATGAGTACCAATAATTGTGTATATATATATATATATATATACATACACACACATACACATATATAGTTAAAAACAGAACCTACTGATTAGGAATGTGTATTTGGAAAGGAAGACCATGAAGAAAAGCAACAAAATGTTTATAATAAAAGACACATTAATGATTAACCCTTAGAGAGAGAGGACATTAGGACAGGGATGAAGCCAAGGGATAATATGCCTGGGCTGCTAGCAATGCTCTGTTTCTTGGCCCAGACTGTAGTGTATGAATGTTCATTTTGTAATTTATATTATATATATGTTATATTACAAATGTATACAAACAATGCATGTAATATATCTATTTATATGTTTTTCTGTATAAATTTTACAAAAAATTGTTTTGATTAAGGAAGCTTGAAAGCCTGTGGTTATGTATGGCCATACTAGAGAGCAAAGATCTTAACCTTTTATGTGCCACAGATCATTTTGGAAATCTGATAAGGCCTATAAACCCTTTCTCTGAATTCTTTTAAATTCATTAATAAAATGCATAGGACTAAAAAGGAAGCCAATTATGTCAGAATACAGTTGTCAAAACATTATAAAGGAATTTATGATATAGTTACATATATGCTTCTTTTTTAACCCCTAAATTATAAGACCTAACAGTGGATTAGTAGCCACTATAATTTCAAACTAGAAACACACATAGAGGACATTTAAGGATTTATGCAGCAACTGCAATGTGATGTAAAAATGTGTAATTTCTACTGGTGACACAGTCATGAGAATTAATACGACTGTGGTTTGTTTCCTTACATCCCTGTAATTGTAGAAAATTCTAAATTTTAGTTAGAGTTCAGTGAAAATAGAAATGTAATTTTTCTCATTCAGGTTTTGATTATAAGCCTGGATTTCATGAAAACTATCTGTTGCGGTCTGTCCTTTTGGTGACGGGACACCTTACTGCATTTTCCCCAGTCTGGTGGAGGTTTTCCTCAATGGTTGGGTCAGAAATAGTGCCACAAATGGAACCAAACTCACCAACACAGTGTCCAGAAACAAAAAGAAAACCTGATGGATGAAGCTGAATCCTGACACAGTGGCTTTAACAAGTGGAACAAGTGATTCAGAGAAAAACATCCCCTATCTGTATCCTGAACCACTCCAGTTGCCTCCTTGATCCCCTTAAGATATAAATCTGATGTCACATAATGCATATTTCCATCACCAGTCCTTTGATTTAAAGTTTTCAAGAAATACTTTAACAATTTGTGTTGGAATTGATTCTTCTTTATTGGAGGATAAGTAATTAAGGGGGAAAGAACATAAAAACATTAAAAGATTAGGTTTAAAATAATATGTGGAAGTAGAATAGATATAGAATATATACTTTCAGAAAAAAAATTATAAAGAATCAAAGTAAATTTAAGGTGGCATCTGCTTGGTACTCTCAATAAAATGAAAATAGATTGTTAAAGAAGATAAAAAATAAGAGAAGACAATAGAGTGGTATGAAAGAGGTTTAAAGAAACACAAAAATGCCACTGACCATTTTAGAATGTCATTATAACTAATAAATAGGAGGGTTGACATTGCCAAAAATTCACTCTATGATACAGAAAATAATTTTGAGAGACTTTTCCCAAAATAACAGGAGATAGACAATGACAAAAAAGGATAACAAGAAAGACACACAATCAAGATATTTGATACAAATAATTTATATTTCTGAATTAGAAACCAGAGAAGTGGAACAGAATCAATTTTAATATCTGTAATAACAGAATCATTCCTTGTACTGAAGACAGAATCAAATCTGCAGTTTGAAAGATCTCACTCACTAAAAATCAAAATAATTAAAAGAAAACAACATCCAGGTATGGCATGATGATTAGTTTTCATATAATAGCAATTCTTTTTTTGTTGTTGTTGTTGTTGTTTTTATTATTATGTTAATCACCATACATTACATCATTAGTTTTTTTTTT
>NC_138370.1:38180425-38203509 GCF_054177405.1 Leptonychotes weddellii | reverse complement strand
TCTGTGTTCCTTTCTGGTCTATGTTACTTTTAGGCTCTCTCTCTGCTTAGAGGACCCCTTTCAGTGTTCTTGTAGGGCTGGTTTCGTGTTTGCAAATTCCTTTAGTTTTTGTTTGTCCTGGACGCTTTTCATCTCTCCTTCTATTTTCAATGACAGCTTATCTGGATATAGTATTCTTGGCTGCATATTTTTCTTGTTTAGTGCTCTGAATATATCATGCCAGTCCTTTCTGGCCTGCCTGGTCTCTGTGGATTTGTTGTCAGTCTAATGTTTCTACCATTGTAGGTTACAGATCTCTTGTCCCAAGCTGCTTTCAGGATTTTTTCTTTGTCTCTGAGACTCATAAATTTTACTATTAGATGTCAGGGTGTTGACGACCCTTTTTTATTCATTTTGAAGGGGGTTCTCTGTGCTTCCTGGATTTTGATGCCTGTTTCCTTCCCCAAATTAAGGAAGTTCTCTGCTATAATTTGCTCCAATATACCTTCTGTCCCTCTCTCTCTTTCTTCGTCTTCTTGGATCCCAATTATTCTAATATTGTTTCATCTTATGGTATCACTTATCTCTCGAATTCTGCCCTCGTTATCCAGTAGTTGTTTATCTCTCTTTTTCTCAGCTTCTTTATTTTCCATCATTTGGTCTTCTATATCAATAATTCTCTTCTCTGCCTCATTTATCCTAGTAGTTAGAGCCTCCATTTTTTTATTGCACCTCATTTATAGCCTTTTTGATTTTGACTTGGTTAGATTTTAGTTCTTTTATTTCTCCAGAAAGGGTTTCTCTAGTATCTTCCATGCTTTTTTCAAGCCCAGCTAGTATCTTTATCATCGACATTCTGAACTCTATTTCCAACATGTTACTAATGTCCATATTGATTATGTCCCTGGCAGTCATACTGCCTCTTGTTCTTTTTTTTTGAGGTGATTTTTTCCATTTGTCATTTTGTCCAGAGGAGAATAGATGAATGAGAGAAGAAAATGCTAACAGTGGTAACAACAACCCCAGAAAAATATACACTAAACAAATCGGAAGAGCCCTGAAACTGGGGGGAAAGAAAGGGAAAGAAAGAAAAAAGAAAAAAGAAAAAGAAAAAGATTAAAAAAAAAGAATGTTCTCAAATATGATCAGGCTGGTGAATAGATCAGCGCCACACACTAGATTTTGGACGTATTTTGGTCTGTTAGAAGAAAGTGCTTCCCAAAATTTTAAAGAAAGAAAAACATATATGTACAAAATAAGGGTAAATATGATGAAGGGATGGAATATGACTGTAACGATAAAAATTATAAAAGATTTTATAAAAGGAATTGATAAGAAGTTGGTTGAAAAAAGAAAGAAGAGAAAAATAAAAAAAAGAAATAAAAGGGAGAGAATGTGACCAGGGAAGAGACTAGAACAAAGCCATACACTAGAGATTTAGGGTCTATTTTGATCTGTTAGAAGCAACTGTATCCCAAAATTTTAAAGAGAGAACAACTTCTATATAAAGCAAAAATAAGGTTACCTACTATGAAGGGATAGAATATGACTCTAAAATGAAAAATAAAAAAGATTTTTAAAAAAGGGATTGATAAGATGTTGGTTGCAAAAGGGAAAAGGAAAATTCAATAAAAAAAAGAAATTAAAAAAATTAGCTTTGTAAGACTAAAGAATTAGGGGGGGAAAAGCCATGAATCTATGTGCTGTATTCTCCCAGCGCTGGAGTTCTGCTGTTCTCATTGATCAGTAAATTTGGTCTTGGCTCACTGTTCTTGCTGATCTTCTGGGCGAGGGGCCTGTTGCCATGGTTTCCAAATGTCTTTGCCGGAGGCAGAATCTCCCCGCCCTTGTGGGTCTGGGCTAAGGAATCTGCTCGTTTTGCTCTGGGGAGCTTTTGTTCCCTGCAAACTTTCCGTACAGCTCTGGAGGCCGAGAGTGAAAATGGCGGCCTCCCAATCTCCGCCCTGAAGGAGCCGAGAACTCAGAGCCCCACTCCTCAGTGCGCCCCCAGAAAAAAGCGGTCAATCACTCCCATCTCCCCAGTCTCTGGCCGCACTCCGTGCTCACCCGGCCAGTGACTGAGCGTTTCTTTCTCTGGCACACAACCCGTGTGGAGTCTCCAAACCCAGCAGATCCCTGCGGTGCACTCCCATGCGGCTCCTCCCGGGGGAGGAAGGGGAGTCTCCCCGGATCTGCCCCTTGTTGGGTCCCTGCAGGAACAGCAGTGGCCTGACTGTGCCACGGATCATGGTTTATGGCAACCCCGAGCTGAGAGCCTGCGCCTGGGCTCCGCCTCTGCAGCCGGCTTCCCTGCTCTGATACCTGGGAGCTCTGCTGCACTCAGGCACCCCCGGTCTTTCTGTGACCCCGAGGGTCCTAAGACCACACTGTCCCAGAGGGTTCCACCCCCCGCTTAGCCACCAGAGTGACATCCCTCAGGGGAGCTGACTTCTAAAAGTTCCGATTTTGTGCTCCGCGGCTCTATCACTTGTCAGAAGCCGCCGATGGAGGCCCCCTCCCCCGCCGTCTATCCTCCCAAATATCGCCTCAGATTCACTTCTCTGCAGGTCCTACCTTCCAGAATGTGGTCGCTTTTCTGTTCAGAGTTGCTATTCTTTTCTTCGATCTCCTGTTGAGTTCATAGGTGTTCAGAATGGTTTGATCCCTATCTAGCTGAATTCCTGGGACCAGACGAAATTTAGGTCTCCTACTCCTTTGCATCTTACTCCTACTCAACACCCTCCATTTCTTTATATAGCTACAAGTTTCTATCTGGTATATATATATTTTTTCTTCCAGAAGATTTGTAAAAAATATTTCCTGTAATACAGGTCTGCTCTCAATGAATTCTTTTAGTTGCTTCAGATAACTCTACCTCTCTTTTATTTTTGCATGTATTTTCACTGGGTTTGTAATTCTGAGTTAATAATGTTTTACTTTCAGCACTTCTAATGATTTCACTTCACTGTCTGCTGGATTGCAGAGTTCCTGATGAGAAGAAGTCTGCTGTAAACTTTATCTTTGTTGCTCTAAAATGTGTCTTTTTTTTCTACTTCAAGATTTCCCCTTTTTAATTTTCTTCAGTTTGATTATAATTATGATATAACTAAATGGGTTTTTTGGGAGAAATGGTTAATTTATCCCACTTAGTGTTCTCTGAACTTCTTGGGCCTGGGGCTTGTATCCGTGATGAATTTTGGAAAATTCTGGGCCATTACTTCTTCAAATATTTCTTCTATTTCATTCTGTCCCTTTTTTCTTCCAGGGATACCAACTACATGTATCTGTGACCATTCTATATTGCCCCTCAAAACTTGTATCCTCTGTTCTGCTGTTTGTTTGTTTTCTTTTTTATTCTTTTTGCACTTTGTGTTTCCATTTGAGTAATTTTTGTTTATTAAGACCAGTGATTATTTCCTCAGCTATTCCAAATCTACTGTTAAGCCTGTTGAAGACATCATTCATCTCTGTTATTATCTTTTTCATTTCTAGCATTTCCATTTGAGTCTTTCTTATGGTGTCCAGCTCTGCTGAAATTTCTCATCCAAACTTGTGTGCTATTCATCTTTTCCACTGGAGCTTTTAACTTATTAATCATAGTTACTTTAAAGTATCATCTGATAGTTCTAACATCTGTGTCAGATATGAATCTGGATCTGTTGATTGGTAGGGTATTGCTTTTCTTTCTTTTTTTCTTTTTCGTTTTCTTGGATGACCTATTATTTTCTGTTGAAAGTCAGACATCCTGTGAAAGACATTAGTCCAAGGTGTGTGTGTGTGTGTGTGTGTGTGTGTTTTGGCCTGGAAATGATCAATACTTTCCTTCTGCTAGGCCTCTTGCTTGAGGATTTGAATCAATCTAGCAGTAATTGAGTTGGGTTTGGGATTTTGTTGTTGTTGCTATGACTACTCTCAGTACATCACAGGCTTTAAATTCCTCTCACGTTCTTTTGTGTTTAGGGTTAAGCCTGGTTTTCCAGATGGTTTTTCTTAGTGTGTGCTTCATGCTCATCTTTAGGTCTTTACTGGATTCCCCAGAGTTTTTTTATGCTGTTGGCTCTCCCTCCTCAGTAGGTTGTTGTTACTTGTTACTGGATGATCATTAGACTTCTGGTAGGAGGAGGGCATTCTCCTTCGTTCTTATTAAGTCTCAGTCTGGTGTCCCTTAGTGTCTGGGGTAGGTCCTTATAGTGATCTTGCTCCACTGCCAAGTGGTGGAGACCTCTAATGACATAGCCCAGCATGTATTCCTGCCCTTCCTTCCCCCTCCCTCCAAGGGTAGAGGCTTGTGTGTGTGTGTGTGTGTGTGTGTGTTTCCCTTCCCGTTCCTGTTTTAGAGTTGCTTTGAGACTTCACCAGTGCTCTAGGTGACAGGATTTGTTGCCCTTTCTCTCAGAAGCTTAAGCCCTTTAGCTAGGTTTAGGGCTAGGACTAGAGTAAGGCAAGGGAGACACTCATTTCACCCTGAGTCTGGTCATGTTTGTTCCGTAGCAGAGATAGAGGAGAATGATCCTGGAGGGGTTTCATGCCTTTTCTGCTGCTGTTCCCCTTCTCCAGGCCCACTCTATGAGGGAAGCTTTCTCAGAGCTTTCACTTGGTGAGGTCCATGTGGAGAAATACCAGTAAGTAGGTGGGAATTCCCCTATGTCTGAAGCTCCCACATTTTGTATATTCTCTTGCTATACGACACACATTCTACCTTTATCAGTTTTAAGGGTTTTTTTTTTTTTTTTTGGTATGAGTTATTACTGGCATCTGGTAGTGTCTGGTATCTGGTAGTATAAACAAATATTCATGCCTTGACTTTCCCTATAGATGTAAGCCTACCTTTCCTTGGATTTCAGGTTTGTTTGTTGCCTTGTGACCTCAGCTCTGGATGAGTTCTATAAATTATGAATCTTACTATGTCCAGTGCTTTATTTATTGTAAGTTTGGGAGTCACACTCTTTCCAGCCTTCTATAATCTGGTGGTAAGGAGCAGGAGTAGTGGTTTCTCTTTTGATTTTATCCGGTTTTAGTCTTAGGCAGGTCCTGGGTCTCAGAGGTAAAGCTTTCTTAAGGATCCTGCCCATCCTTCCAATGGCAGCAAAACTCCTTTCTATCTTTTGCTGGTCTTTTGAGAAAGAGTTTCCTGACTCTCCTCAGTGGGAGGAAAACTCAATTAATATCAATATAGGATCCTGGGCTCAAGATTTTTGTCTTCCTGTATCAGGAGTAGAGGGTGTGTGTGTGTGATTAAACCCATCCCTTGCCCATATTGGGTCTTCAGTTCCGCCTTAGGTTGTCAGAACTTGCTATTTCTCTCCCCAGTGGCTTCTGGCTTCTGTTCCTTAAAAGAGAAAGATTTGGATATGGCTTATGCTCTTTTCCTGCAGCAATAGCTGCTTCACTCCTTCTGGCCTATTCCACCAAGAGAAGTTCTTTCTGTTCTACTACCTGGCTCCCAATGTCTATCATGAGCTACTAGAGAGGAGGTCTCTGGAGAAATGTCTGTAAGTGTATGCAAAGCATCCTTGTTTCTGAGGTCCTGCAGATTCTATACTCTTGCACTGGCCCATACTAGGCCTTTAGCAATTCATTTAAGAATTCAAATGAATTACTTCCCCACTTGCAGGTACCTGGCATCTCCTCCTCTATGCCTTGCTGGAGATAAACCAGTTCTTATGTCCAATCTGTACTTGGGATGGCCTGTCTCTTCTTAGTTTCCAGGATCTCTGGATGTCCTGCAACCATAATTGACTGATAGATTCAAAGAAAATTATAATTAAGTTTATCTGCCTAGTCCTTGTTTCTAGTGCAAGAGTACTGTTCTTTCCAGCTTTCTACATCCTAGGTGGAAGTGTGATATATATATATATATATATATATATAGAGAGAGAGAGAGAGAGAGAGAGAGAGAGAGTCTGGTTTTGTGATAAGCTTCATAAGGTGACCAGAAAAGTAAAATATATTTTTTTCTTTTCTTTTTTAAAGATTTTATTTATTTGAGAGAGAGAGAGAATGAGAGAGAGAGAGAGAGCACACGAGAGGTGGGAGGGTTAGGGGGAGAAGCAGACTCCCCACTGAGCAGGGATTCCAATGTGGGACTCGATCCTGGGACTTCAGGATCATGACCTGAGCTGAAGGCAGTCGCTCAACCAACTGAGCCACCCAGGTGCCCCAAATATATATTTTCTAAATTGCAAGAGCTTACCATAAAATTGGAAAAGAAATTAGACTACTTAAAGCAATACTTAATAATATATGATAGTAGAATTGAAAACTGCAGTAGGAATCCAGAGGAGAGGATTATTAATGAAGATGAATATGGTCAGGAAATGTAGCTGTAAAATAAACTTCAAAGGGTGGGTAAGGTTTAGAGAGGGGGAAGAAAGAATGGAGTTCATTCCAAAGGAAAAAAAAATTAAGTTACGAAAATAATTGTTTAAAGGAAGATACTATAAATTTAAGGAGTCTCACGTAAGGCAATGTGGAAAGTCTAAACATACTTTCATTTTTCTTAATTTTATTTTTTGGTTTGTTTTTGTTCCCATTTGATTAACTCCATCTTACTAAATAGCAAGGTTTACCAGGTTCATCTTGACAGAATGATTGAATATCATGAATTGTATTAACTACCTATCTTACACAGGTGCTCCTTGTTTATGAGTCTTGTACCATGCTGTATGGATCTCTTTATTTGGTTCTTTGGAATGAAGTAGATAAGGAAATCAGGTTTCTGTGGGTGGGTGTAACTGGCAGATTCCTGTCTCCCCACTGGAAAATTACAGCCTGCAGTGATTCTGTAGTGCTGTTTTATTGCTCCTGAAAAACCTGGAGCCCCCAGTCCAACATTTCTAATCAGAAATAATCTGGTAATGAAGTTGGCTACTAGCCAGACTTCATGCAATGGGGCAAGTCTAGAAGCAACTGATGTCTAGTCTTGGTGGTAACAGAATTGAAAAAGATACCAATGGTACTAAAGTCCTGGTATTAAAGTTAACAAACACTTTCAGATCCCCATTAACTAAACATATCAAAGGCCTTCAATCAAATTAGAAGGTATTAAAAGCCAGCTGGGGTGGGGGGGCTGCTGGAGGTAGATCAGTTTAAAAAATTCTGATTCCTTATCATCATTGAAGACATTTTGCCACTATCTCTCATGGCAGGAAACCACAGAAACGTTTCTCATCATAAATATTCCCCATGTACAAGAAAAAAGAGCAAGCAATGTGCCCTGTGATGCACATTCAGTACCAAAGTTGTGTGTGTGTGTGTGTGAGAGAGAGAGAGAGACAGACAGACGACAGAGGCAGGAGGAGAGGAAAGGAAGAGAGAAGGGGAGGGAGAGAAAGAGACATGGTGAGTAGTGAAAAAGCTGAAGGTAAAATCACTCAGCCCCAGTTAGTAAAACTAATTATACCCTGAGTTATAATTTAGTTTGAAAACCAGAGGATCTGTTTCCTTATTCTCGCCCTTAGGACCACAGTGACAACATGCTTAGAGTAGCAGGGACCATGGCCCATGAAATGGGTCATAACCTTGGAATGTTTCATGACTCCTATGTTTGCAAGTGCCCTTCTACAATATGTGTGATGGACAGAGCACTAAGGTGAGGCTCTCTGGGAAGATGCTTTCTGCTCCAGTTTTTGGTTCACTCTGGGCTGTATCTGTGCTATATCTTTCATGTCATCTTCAGCAACACATTCAAGCTTTTAAATATTAAATAGTATAATCATGAATGCATATCTATACCAGACCACTTTATCCCTCATCTATATGCAATGTTTTTCATTAACTAAGACATCATTTAAACATATTATGTCTTTGCTGTTGGCGTGATTGATACTTTTAACTTCATCTTATCTACACAAGACCTGGTTTCAGAAAATCTTTAGTATTTATCAAATTTTCAATGAATTCAGATTGGGTGGGTTCTAGGAGAACATCCTTGCAGGAGCATAAAGAAATGATACATTCCTGCCTTGCCTAAGCAAAGTTTCCAGGGAATTTTATCTTTAAAAATCCCCAAATCCCTTTTATATATGTATTTCGTCTCTTCTATTTCCCTGTCTCAGCTCACTCAATCTAGGGTTAGTCTCCTAGGCCATTCCCCAAAATACCTGGTTATGGTGGCTGCCAGTCACATACCTTTGTTATCTCTCCCAGATACTACTGCATTTTTAAACCTCATCTTTATTTGTGAAGTGAAAAAATTCTCCCAAAAGTAATTCCTCTGAAGGAAAGTGAATTCTTAGACACATAAATAAGTATGACTTTACTACCTGTAGGACTTCACAACCAAAATGACCTAAGGCTGAATAAGATTACCTGGATAAGTCAGACACATCTTCGTTTTTTTAAACAGCAGCCCGGATGCTACACTTTAAGATCTGATGTATTTTTTCATTAAGCTGGAGGTGTTTGTGTCCATCCAGGGCTAATTCAGGTACACAAATGAGCTCATGATTTAGCAGTTGGGCAGTGGATTGGGTTTAATCTTTTTTTTTTTTTAAGATTTTATTTATTTGAGAGAGAGAATGAGAGAGAGAGAGCACAAGAGGGGGGAGCGGAAGAGGGAGAAGCAGATTCCCCACTGGGCAGGGAGCCCAATGTGGGACTCGATCCCGGGACTCCAGGATCATGACCTGAGCTGAAGGCAGTCACTCAACCAACTGAGCCACCCAGGTGCCCTGGGTTTAATCTTTTAGGGCAGGTTTTGGGTGTATCATCCCCAGTGTGTGATATTGTTCCCTTCCTGCTCAGCGTGACTGTGTTCCATTTTCTCTTTCCTTATCGTCATAGCTTCTATATACCTACAGACTTCAGTTCCTGCAGCCGCATCAGCTATGACAAGTTCTTCAAAGATAAATTATCAGATTGCCTTTTCAACGCTCCATTGCCTACAGATATCATATCCATCCCAATCTGTGGGAATCAGTTGGTAGAAATGGGAGAGGACTGTGATTGTGGGACTCCTGAGGTACCACCAAATACTTTCTAAAATGATCTAATTTGTTTTTCAATTGCTGAGAAGATAAACTATAAAATTATATTATTACTCTGAAATTGTGCATTTCTTATAATTTTGCATATGTTTATTTGTAGACTTTTGTTGGGCCAGTGACTACTGCATTGCTTAGCAGACCTTCCTAATTTCCTTCTTGGGGTTCTTTCCCCATTTCCTGAGTTTTAAGAACCACTCAACAACTGGGCTTTATATCCTCATCCCTCTCTTTCTGGCAGAAATAACTTCACTTTCCTTATGTGGCTATGACCTGCTGAGCAGTTACTTTAGGGACAGCACCACAATAGCACTCAGAGGGTGTAAATGGCTTGCCCAAGGTCCACGGAGCTGGTAGAGGGAGAGGCCAAGATGAAGACTCAGGTGTTTGTTTTGGCGGTCCTGGGGACATCTTGCACTGAGATTTAGTTCTTCTCTTTGTGACTTAAGAGTTTTTACCATTGTGAGTCCTAGTCTGATCCCACCCTATTAACAAGGCAGCCAGGGTTCTGAATGAGATCTTTGTCCCCGTTTTATCAACACTTAATATGAGTGACATGTCAAGGCTTCAAGAGGTCATCTTCTTCAGTAAATTCAAAATACGACCATAAATGTATTCATTCTATGAGAAAGGAATCTTTCCAAGATGATGTTTATATTTGAAATAAGAGCAAGAGTTTTAACTCTAAAATGTTGTAATTCTCTTAGGGAACCTAAACAACTATAAGAGGAAGTTTCCAAGGTAGGAGCTTCCCCAAAGCCTCATGCAGATGCCTGATATCTCAGAAACAAGGTGGGGAGAGCAAGACACAGTCTATTGCTTTATGCAGAGTTGAATCAAATGTCAAAATTGCATAAATACTATACTTTTAGATTTTTAGTATATGTCCTAGAGATTAATTTTATTGCTGGATAGGTACAAAACTGATGAGCTCAACTAATTATGTTTTTAACTATTTAAACTTTTTTTTTAAGATTTTATTTATTTATTTATTTATTTATTGACAGAGAAAGACACAGCGAGAGAGGGAACACAAGCAGGGGGAGTGGGAGAGGGAGAAGCAGGCTTCCCGCCGAGCGGGGAGCCCGATACGGGGCCTGATCCCAGGACCCTGGGACCATGACCTGAGCCGAAGGCAGCCGCTCAATGACTGAGCCACCCAGGCGCCCCTGTTTTTAGCTATTTAGATAAATTTTATTTTATTTTATTTTATTTTCCTTGAATAACATGTTTATTGCTCAGATAACCTTAAGAAATGTTACATATACTATTTGCCTCTGGAAAGTCACAGTGAGCCTTGTGTATTAAAGGCTCTGAAAAGTTCTGCAATAAACAGTTGTGCTTTTTAATTTTTTTTTATTATTATGTTTAATTAGCCAGCATATAGTACATCATTAGTTTTTAATGTAGTGTTCAATGATTCATTAGTTGTATATAAATTTTATTTTAAAAAACTATCCTTTTTCCTTTTGTTTTCTTTGATATTTTACCAAAAATAGATCATTTTCAGTACTACCATGGGAGGCTGAGTGAACTAGAGGAGATACTCAAATTTAAAAAGATGTCAGTAGACTTCAGATATGTGACAAATCACCAGTGGCTCCAAAATCTGTTTTTCTAATGTTGAACTTTGTTCTATCTTTTATTTTCCTGAAAATTATTTTCAGACTATATCACAGTAGGATCTGTATGGTGAAAAAATTATATTATGAATTGTAGTGAAACAAGAGCAAAAAATTGAGACCCAATCTAGCATTTGCATTTGTTTCTGGTATTTCTCAGGAATGTACCAACATTTGCTGTGACGCTAAAACTTGTAAAATCAAAGCAAGTTTTCAATGTGCATTAGGAGAATGCTGTGAAAAATGCCAGGTAAGATTATTATTTTATTTTATTTTAATAATTATGATTACCATTTATTTTTCTATATTAAAAATCTCAGTGATTATGTTAAATGAAATAGCAAAGCACTAGTTTTCTGTCTATAAAATAACACTGCCTACCATTTATATATGAGTGTTTATAAACATGGGCTATTTGATCCCCCAAGAACCCTTTGAATTAGGTATTATTATCTCGTTTTGCTCTTGAAGGAACAGAAGCTCAGAATAGAAAATATGCAACATCATAGAGCCACTGAATGGCAAACTCCAAATACGACCTGTTCCAAAGCCAATGTTGGAGAATAAAACCTGCCGCTGCTTCTGATGCCACAGAGCCTTCTTGCACCAAACCTCATAATTGGTTGCATATTCCTTTAAAAATGGGTTCAGTGGAAAAGCTTTTGTTTTAAATAATGTGGGATCTCCCCTATCTTTGACTTTGAAGTCACTTCAGGGTGAATTTCTTAGAAAACAGACATAAAGTAAGGATTCTGTGTCATTTTCTCTGTGGGGCATGTTGACTTTCCTTTCACGTTCAAGTTTAGGATTTTACCTTCTATTGTTGCACAGAATTCTCTATTATGATTATTCCTTTATATGTCTGTTTCCTTAGTAAAACTGACTTCCGAGGGCAAGGGACTGATTCATCCTCACCTACCACAGAGTGGTACCTGTGTACCTCACCTACCACCTACTACATTTTAAATGCTCAAGAACTGTTTGCAGAATGAATGTGCAGATAGACGGCATACCAGGTTATAGGTAGTATTGGGGAATTTTTTTTTTTTAATGTCAGAAAGAGAGGAAAGAAATAAAAGAGGCCAAAAGGAAGAAAATTTGAGAACTTAAGTCATATTCAACAAGTGTTGATTAAATGCTGTTTGTTGGAGATTGTGGAAATTAAAAAAAAAGTAGTCTTTGACTTCAAAGAACATGCTGTTTCTTTAGGGTAATGATATACATACCTGAAACAGATGAAAATATAGTGCATGATTAAGTGCCCAGGTAGACATTATAAGGATATACCCTTTGTGTAATGCTTTCCACTTAAATTTTCACTTAAGTTCTATAATGACTCTATAAAGGAAATATTAGATGGGGAAATGGATTTTCAGAGAGATTAAGTCCCTTTTCTAAGGCATACACCCAGCCCCTGGTAGAGCCAAGATTTAAACCCATATCTTCCAAATCCAAATTCAAGGCTCTTCCCATCATGTGTAGGAAGAAAAGGCAACAGTGTACCCTGCAGACGTCAGAGGAGGCTTCGTGGAAAATGAGGCTGTCACTAGTCTTAAAGTAAGGCGTAGATTTTAGATAAGTAGACAAAAAGAGAAAAACACTCCTAAATGAGGCAGCTGAGGGAAAGAATAAAGATGGATCAGGAGGTATAAGCATGGCTCATGTGATGGCTAGTAAGAAAACTTTTGTCTGGCTGGAGCAGCAGGGGTTGAATTTGGAGGGTCATGTATGATCTAATTAAATTTTGGATTCCATTCTGTCATCAATGTTAAGATACTGAAAGTTTTCTGATGATAGGGAAGCATGCTTGCTCACCTCAGCTAGGGAAAGATATGCTTCCAGTGTCCATACAGGCCTCTTCAGATCTGCATAAATGGCAGAAGTTGTCTAAGGTTTCTCTCAGTCAGTAAGGGCAAGATTTGCAGGAATAGAATGCGATGGAATTAATACATCAAATGCACATCCAGTTATTTCTCACCCATAAGAAATCATTTCATAGGAAGAAGTGAGTTGAAAAGAAACATTTGAGCATACAATAAAAGGAATTAAGGATTAGGAAACACGATGCCTGGGAAAGTCTCAGAGCATGCTGATCTGGTGCTTGTAAATTTACCTTCCTTAATACAGAAGATTCACTTTGCTAATAAATCTCTAAAGTTGCAGATGTAAATCTCCTTGAAAATCCTGACAAAGATGCCTTCAACAAAGGAAAAAGTAAATCCCTTCTTTGCATCTAAGATGAGGCTTGGTTTTCTTCCGTACTTTTCTCATTGATATTTCTATAGTGCTTGCACTATAAATTCAGAAATATTGATTACTTAAAGACTCGGGCCATTGGCAGAACTCAATAGAAGTGATATATAGGAGATGTCTTTAGTTTATGCAATGCAGATGTAAGCTAGAATAGAATGATGCCTCTAACTACCTTGCCAAAAAAAGGCCAAAGGGAAAATATTATTTGCATTAATTTGAGATATTAGACTAAGTCAAGTAGAAAAAGCCTTCTCTTCATTTTTATTTCCCTGCAGTTTAAAAAGGCTGGTGCAGTGTGCAGACCAGCAAAAGATGAGTGTGACCTGCCGGAAATGTGTGATGGCAAATCTGGTATTTGCCCTGATGATAGATTCCGAGTCAATGGCTTCCCCTGCCAAAATGGAGAGGGCTACTGCTTGATGGGGATGTGCCCCACACTGCAAGAGCAGTGTACTGACCTGTGGGGACCAGGTAGGAGGACAAGCCCCAGTGTTATGGGCATTCCTGTCTCTCTCTATTCATATACAAGGAAAAATCATGTTACCGTGTTATAACAGGTGACAGTGTTTAATCATGGCCAAAGTAGTATTCTGTCCCAACCTTCTTTCTTGGAAACTGTGCTACAGCTCAATATCCTGGATAAGTGCATTTTAAGACATAAGGTCAATTTGGGGATTTCTAGATTCAACAAATAAAAATAAGGATGGACCAGTCAATTTGAATTTGAATTCCAGATTAACATTTTTTTTTTTTTTAGTATCAGTATGTCTCATGAAATACTGGAGGTAAGCTTATACTAAGAAAACTGTTTATTTGAAATTCAAATTTAACTGGGTAAAGCAGGAAATGTTATCCAATGGGAAAAACTCTCTTCAACAAATGGTGTGGGGAAAACTGGACAGCAACATGCAGAAGAATGAAACTGGACCACTTTCTTACACCATACTCAAAAATAAATTCAAAATGGATTAAAGATGTACATAGGAGACTTGATACCATAAAAATCCCAGAGGAGAACACAGGCAGTAACCTCTTTGACATCAGCCAGAGAAACTTCTTTCTAGACGTATCTCCAGAGACAAGGGAAACAAACGCAAAAAATAAACTATTGGAGCTTCATCAAAATAAAAAGCTTCCACACAGTGAAGGAAACAATCAAAAAAGCTAAAAGGCAACCTATGGAATGGGAGAAGATATTTACAAATGACATATCTGATAAGGGGTTAGTATTCAAAATACATAAAGCATTTATAAAACTTAACACCCCAAAACCAAATCATCCAGTTATAAAATGGGCAGAAGACATGAATAGACATTTTTCCAAAGAAGACATCCAGATGGCCAACAGGCACATGAAAAGATGCTCAACATCCTTCATCATCAAGGAAATGCAAATCAAAACTATAATGAGATACCACCTCACACCTATCAGAATGGCTAAAATCAACAACACAAGAAAGGACAAGTGCTGGCGAGAATGTAGAGAAAGGGGAACTCTCTTGCACTGTTGGTGGAAATGCAAACTGATGCAACCACTGTGGAGAACAGTATTGAGATTCCTCAAAAAGTAACAAATAGAACTATCCTATGATCTAATAATTGCACTACTAGGTATTTACCCAAAGAATACAGAAATACTAATACAAAGAGATACACGAACTCTGATGTTTATAGTGGCATTATCTACAATAGTTAAGATATGGAAGCAGCCCAGGTGTCCATTGACTGATGAATGGATAAAGAGGATGTGACATATTAATATGTATATATAAATATATATGTAGATATATTTATATTATATAAATAAAGATATATATATATAGGAACATTACTCAGCCATAAAAGAATGAATCTTGTCATTTGCAATGACATGGATGGAATAGAGTGTATTATGCTAAACAAAATAAGTCAGAGAAAGACCTACCACATGATTTCACTTATTTGTGGAATTTAAGAAACAAAACAAACAAAGGGGGAAAAAAAGAGACAGGCAAACCAAAAAACAGACTCTTAACTATGGAGAACAAACTGATGGTTACCAGGGGGAGTTGGTTGCGGGGGATGGGTGAGATAGGGGATGGGGATTAATGGGTACACTAGCTGTGATGAGCACTGGGTGTTGTATGGAAGTGCTGAATCTCTCTATTGTGCACCTGAAACTAATATTACACTGTATGTTAACTACTGAAATTTAAATAAAAACTTACCAAAAAACAAATTTAACTGGATATCCGGTACTTTATCTGACAACCCTAATCAAGATCCTTCTCAGATAAGTACACCCTTAGAAGTCTCTGTGTGTGTCTGTGTGTGTGTGTCTCTGTGTATGTGTCTGTGTGTGTGTATCTGTGTGTGTGTGTGTGTGTGTGTGTGTGTAGGGGTGGCAGGGATGCTGGGAGATGGGCAGAGCATAAGGGAAGGGGGAGGGGAAAAAAAGGACTGTGGGAATGCAGATGAGCAATTTGGAAAAGTGAAATCTCTTAAATGCTTATTTTGCCCATAATACTAGAATTTTAGAAGCCATATTCTCTGATATACCATAAAAAAAGAAATTAAAAATAAAACTTAACAATCTCCAAAACTGTAAACTAAAACTTAAATTGTACTAAAAAACCTTGATCGGAAAGGCAATTTAAAAATTATCAGTTCCTTGGACTTTCTGGATATGATGTCCATTGTGCACATTCCTTAAATGACTGAAGGAATGTTTTAATAGGGAAAATACATATTCCTAAAAATACTTGAAGATGGTTATCACATGCCAGGAACTTCTCATAATTCCTGAAAATATACATAAAACAAGATAAAGGAAAGCAACAAAAATCAGTCTTTCACAATATACCCAGTAAAAAGGAAACCTGAGAAATACATGGATTAGAACTTAGAAAAATTCCTGAATTAAAATAAATCCTTTGTATCAGGCAGGGGTGGGCTGAGACACAATTTGAGGAGCATAGCTTGATACCATTGGTGTGTGAGCAGGTGCACTGACGTGCAGGAATCTGGCCTCAGCAACCCTCCCGCGTACAGGTAATGCAGACTCACATGCTAAGTTACAGGTGGAAACAAAGATGTTTTTGTGGGTTAAAGAGAGACTCTGTGCTTTCTTGACTAACTTTGGTATATAGCAGAAATCTAGGGAAAGAAAATCTTCTGCACAGAGTTGAAGCTCTGAGCATCCCTTTATTATCTGGTGATAAATCACTGCAGTAAATACTATTACCTTCTCCTTTTGCCTGACCCTTCACTATCTGCCTCCCCTGCAAATCTGTATATTTCCCAGTACCTAGACATTATGTATTTTGTTCACAACTGTATTCCCAGTGTGTCCCAGCACATTGCCTGACTTCCGTAAATGTTCAAAATTATTGAATTAATGTTGAACATATTTATGATATTGGAAGAGGAAAGATCTTTTAAATCACACATTTAAAGGTAGCCCATATAAAAGATCAGATAACAGGTTGGCCTAAATAAAATTCCAAATTTTGTAATTTCTAAGGGATCATAAATTTATTTCAAATTAATCTTCAAAGTTTGAAAAGTCTTATATATAAGGAGGGAGATCACTCTCTCTGATATCAAGTCATTTCTATAAATCATTTGCAGTTCCAAATACTGAAAATGCGACCAAGGCATTAACAGGCAGTTTGTCATAAAGAAGTCCAAATGTCCGAAAACCATTAAAGTCATTTTAACTTACTAGCAAGAAGTATGAAGTACTGACACATTGATGTGCCAGGAAATGCCGATATAGTAAGAAATATGAATGAAAAGTTGATTCCTTCAACACTTGTCAAATTGGCAAAACTTTGTTACAGTTGATGCTCAGTGTCAGTGAAGATGTGGCAAAACACCTAGTTTTATACAGTCTGGTAAGAACATGAATTAGGACAGTCTTTCCAGGATGAATTGGAAAAATGTATGTACCACCTAAAAAGAAAATGTACTGCTTTCCCCAGCAAGTGTATTCCGGAATATTTTTTTCACAAAGGATTTTCAGCCAGCACTTTTAAAATTAATAACGGATAATTGGGAAACATCTCAAAGTCCAAGAATAAGCCTCAGTCAAGTAAGTTATATAGTATTTCTTCAATGCAGCTTTTACAGCTATGAAACTGCTTAATATTTAGTGCCTGGGGAAAGCACAAGTATACTGTTATTTGGGAAGCAGCGTGGTACCAGGTGTATGAATGATACTTTCTACAATATTAGCCGTAATAACTCTGAAGTTTGGGATTAGGAATATGCTTTCTCCTTATTATTCATGCCTAACCAATATTTTCAGTGTAGATATTTTATTATAATAATAAGGAGCCTATAAATGTTACTAAGATCAAATAATTAAGAAAATATGATAATAAAACTTATTTTATCATCTTGGACATTGAAACATGAAATTCATTTAAAATGATTCAGATTTACAGATAAACCAAGAGGTTAAGGCACTTGGCCAAGGTCACACAGCTGTAACTTAGCTCCTGAACTCTTAACCACTGTATTCTATTGCTCATCTGATGAGGATCTAAGGAAGATTGCCTGAGAAATTAAATATGTGGTGCCTATTGCCGTACCTGCACAAAGCAGAAGTTTGACTAAGCATAGCAAGTAATTGTGACATAGCAAGTATTAGCAGAAGAGCATCCCAGTGTCTGCCTGTGAAATGTTAATATAATGATTGTGGCTCTCCTAGCTAAGTCTTATATTTAGATGGACTTTTTTTAATCTTCAGCAAATCAACCACATTTCCAAATATTTAGATGCCCATTATTCAAAATTTAAATATTTGAAGGGTTATTTTATTGTATTTTTTAAAAGATTTTATTTATTTATTTAGAGATAGTATGTGAGGGGGAGAGGGGCAGAGGGAGAGGGGAAGAATCTTAAGCAGACTCCAAGCTGAGTGAGGAGCCTGTTCTGGGGCTCGATCTCACAACCCTGAGATCATGACCTGAACCAAAATCAAGAGGCCCATGTTTAACCGACTGAGCCACCCAGGCACCCCTAAAGGATTATTTTAATTTCTAGCCAGCTTTCTCAATAACAAACTATTGCAGCCTATATTTCTGACAATGTCCAATGGGATTATGCCAGAATAGTACTTCTCGTGCTATATATTTCATTACTTTTGTATTTCATTAATCCTTTGTAGCATTGAGTATCTTATCTCTTTTTCTTTTCTAATATGTCCCTACTCACCATGCCTGGTTTCAGGGACCAAGGTTGCAGACAAATCGTGTTACAGCAGGAATGAAGGTGGGTCAAAGTATGGGTACTGTCGCAAAGTGGATGACACACACATTCCCTGCAAAGCAAGGTGAGTGGCCTTGTTTGAACCTTCCTGCTCCTCAGACTAGAGAAATCATTCACTTCCAGACACATGTTCTGATTTATTCCAATTAAAGCAAAAGTTAATTTGGACATCATTCATTTGGTCAGCATTCATTGACTATTATGTGCTATGTTTTAGACTAGGCACTAAGTTAAAAGACGAATAAGAAATGAACTCTTTTTTCCAGTCCCTCATGGTGGGTGCTTTGGAGGACATCAAGTACAGTCATCGTGAAATTGAGTGAATGTGTGGAGGGAACATGCAGCAGCAGTGAATGGGCCTGGATGGAAGTCTATACATGGATTTTTCAATATAACTTAGGCACTTTTCCATCTAGGTGTTTTGTTATGATTCTAGGAGTAGAAATATTTATCTACTCAGAGGAATAACCAATACAATGCTTGTATAGTTTTATTTAAGCTTGCCATGGCATTACAGAAAGAAAAAAATACAGTAATAGAAAAGATTGACAATTCACCTGGAGAACTTGTTTTACTTTTTGTGTGCATATTCTGGAAAAAAAAGTTTCTAGAATATCATGAACAATGGACTTGAGATTTTTGTATAAGAATTTTGGTTCTACAATTTTAAGGTGACTTTTAAAATTCAAATTATAATAGATGAAACTTAGTACCTTCTCCAAATTTCACACATACTAGGTAATGTATAACAAGAGACTGAACAAGATTAACATTTCTCAAAGTTTTTCTATTAAACAGTGGTTTTTCCAGATGATAATTACCAAACTATATTTTGGACATAGTGTCATCCCTTGGAGAGTCTGAGCCTAAAGGATAATAATATTCCATGGCCTCTCCTTTATAAGAAATCAGGGCAGATTCAAAAGGGAAAACAGTTATGTAAAAAGCAATGTGTATGTTTTCTGGGAGCCAATATGTAGTTCGAGAGGTAGCGAGCGGGAAAGAGCGTAAGGTGGTTCCACTTCCTTCTGTAGCATGCGCAAACATTGTCCTGAATGACTGTATGATCCCTGGATCATTTCTGCAACTAGAGGCACAAACGTGTCATTCTTTCACAGGCTGACCTCCTAGTCACTTCTGAATAGTCATTGGCTGTAGTGGAGAGTAGACCTGAATAGTCATTGGCTGTAGTGGAGAGTAGACCTGAACGTAGGCCTTCCTTATAAAGCTCTACCTAAGTGACTCAAGAAAAACACCTCTTCAGGTTTGGAAAGAATGTGTGCCTTTCGGGGCGACTGGGTGGCTCAGTTGGTTAAGCGACTGCCTTCGGCTCAGGTCATGATCCTGGAGTCCCTGGATCGAGTCCCGCATCGGGCTCCCTGCTCGGCTGGGGGTCTGCTTCTCCCTCTGACCCTCCCCACTCTCATGTGCTCTCTCTCAAATAAATAAAATCTTTAAAAAACAAAAAAAGCATGTGTGCCTTTCCCCACTCCACAGTCATATTTGCTAACCGCCACCAGAAACATCAGGAGAATCTGATTCTGTCCCTCTCAGAGTAGTTTTTCACAGCCCTCCTCTGAATTCCGCATAAAGCAATTGACTCCAGTTTTATTGGCCCTGACTTTATTCACCTTGGCAGTAGTGAATGGCTTTACCGAGTGCTGAGCTGTTTCATCTTTATTTGCAGGGAGACAGTTCTTTCAGTAACCCCACATGATGCCTTGGAGTGTCACCTAAGGCTCAGCCTTATGTAGACACAGCTATAGTTGGGAGAATTATTCTGCTGAAATTCATGAAAATAAAAAAGTAACGTTAGCTGAAACAAAATAGAAACTGTCTACGTGCCCTCCATGATGTTAGAAGTCTATCCTCCTTATATCTCGAGCATGACCTTCATTCCAAGGTGTTTCTCTTGGCCTATCATGGCTTCTGCAGCTACAGCCATTGCATTCCAATAAGCCAAAAAGAGAAAAAATGAGAAGTAGGACATACTCCTTCATGTAACGCCCTCTTCAAGGATTTACACATAAGATTCTGCTTCTTTCCCATTGGCCAGAACTAGGCAATTGGCCAAAATTAGCTGTCTAGGAATCTGGGAAATGTGGGTTTTGTTTTTGAGCAATAATGTGCCTTGCTAATGTTTTGTGGTTCTATTAATGAAGAATAGGGGAAATTTGACATAAAGGGAGAACTAGGAGTCTCTACTATGGGGAGAAATACGATTAGTTAAATACTGATAGCCAGGGAGCTGATTTAGAACTGCATAGGACTATAATTTGGATCCTGGTATTTCAACTGCAACAAATTTGGCTTTTCCTCAGTGATGCCATGTGTGGGAAGTTGTTCTGTCAAGGTGGGTCAGATAATTCGCCCTGGAGAGGACATATAGTAACTTTCCTGACATGTAAAACATTTGATCCTGAAGACAACAGTCAAGAAATAGGCATGGTGGCCAATGGAACTAAGTGTGGAAACAAGAAGGTAAGTTGAAAATGTAGCTTTTAATCAAAATGTTCTCTTGTCTTGTTTTTTTGTTTGTTTGTTTGTTTGCTTCTCAAGGACTCTCTATGTTTCATGGGGCACAGTTTTCAAAGCAATACTTAATGCCATTCATTTATGCATGCGTGAATTCATCCCTCCAATACTATTTGATAAGTAACTATTATGTGCTTAGTACTAGGTTATTAAACCTTGGTAAATTTTATTGTCCCCAAATCAGTAGGTTCTCGATAAATGATAGCCACCCTGATAATAATAAAGAGAACAATAACAATACCATTTATATTTACACAAATGATAGGTATTGTAATATTGCAGATGATGTGATATTAACATGTTTTCCATAATATTTTTGTTTGGAATGGGTGCCTTGTATCATGCACAATGCTTAGCTCAGTGCTAAGTATCAGTCTCAGGTATTGACTGAAGAGGTGGATTAAGGGAATGACCCATGAGGAATAAAGTGAAGTAAGGAAATATTCTTTAGAGGACTTTCCAAACTTTTTTTATAAAAATTATCTAGCTTCATCTTCTTATTTCCAAAAGAATGCTGTGATTTCCCTAATAAAAAGGTAAGTTTGATAACAATAATCATGGCTAATAATAGAAGATTAAATTCCAAAGAGTCAGCAGTTTGCAGAGCTGAAGCCTTTGGGTATTGATGTCAGCTTGATGTTTTTCACATCACTTTCAGGTTTGCATTAATGCAGAATGTGTAGATATCAAAAGAGCCTACAAATCAACCAATTGCTCCTCCAAGTGCAAAGGACACGCTGTAAGTTTTGAAAATGTTTCCCCAAGCTTGCTGAATCTTTTGTAATTTTAGGTCAGTCTTGATGATGCTAAAGTAATATTTCAGCATTAAGTGATTAAAATTATTAAGTTTGCCTTAATGCTCAGTAGTTTGGTTCAATGAAAAAAATTTCTTCTAAGAACCTGGTATTGACATTCCTATGATGGATTCATACATTATGTAGATAGCTGAAAGGCTGCAGAGTTGGAGTTAGTTTCTGGTGAATAGGGTCCTTGGGTTGGTGGTCAGCCTAGTGTGGCAATTAACAGGATCACTGCTTCTCTAGGTGTGTGACCACGAGCTCCAGTGTCAGTGTAAGGAAGGATGGGCCCCTCCTGATTGTGATGACTCCTCAGTGGTCTTCTGTAGGTAACATTACATGTCTAACCTGAAAAAATTGCTCTTCTAAGCTTTTATTTCATATTACATACGATTTCATTGCCACTTTTCTCTCCTCTTGGAATTCTTGTTCATTCCATAAATATTGAATCTACAATATTAATCTTCAAGGTCTCTAACAACTTTTTAATCATATTTTCCACAATCTTATGCTTTTACTATACATACAAAAAATTTCCTCAAATTTTATATTTGTAATCTTAATTTTAATTTCCCAATGTTCTTGTTATATGATTGTTCTATTTTTGTAGGAGCTTTGACTTAATGTATAGGTACAATAGTCTCATAAAATTCTCTAAGAATATGGCGTGGATTATTTTTGTAGGTTCAATTCTGTTCTTTGAATCATCTCTATTTCTTTTGAGTTTGATTGATTTGTTTTTCACCCTGTCTCTTATTGTGCTGTTGACTTCAGTTAGCTTTCATCAGTTTTCTTCGCATGCTTGTGTGCTTGTTGTAACTACCCATACTTCTCCAGATGGGAGATCTGGTTGTGAGCTCTATCAGTAGATAGATAGGCCTCCGTCCAGGCCATCAGGGTGGTAAGCAGCCAGGGTGGGGATCCTCACCTCCAGTCGCCATGATGAGGAGTAATTTGCCCAGAAGAGAGCTCCTCAATGCATTTACTTCCTGAGAGAACTGCTTTCCCTCAGCACTCTTTCCTTGATCCTCCCTTCTGTATCATCTACTGTGAGTATCTGCAGTTAGCCTCTGTTCTGCTCCTGAGGCCCTTGCATCCCCCATTGCTTCTAGAGAGCAGTTCTTGGGTCTTTGTCTTCACTATTGTTCTTTATACACAAGGGATGGGGATAGGGATGCAGATGGGGATGGACCTGAACAAACCATCTGTCTCAAGTTAAGATTCTCTGTAGGCTTCCCAAGAAAGAATAGCATCTACTTCTGATGTTTGGGCTATTTTTTAAAGATTTATTTTTATTTATTATAAAATAATAAAGGCAGGAGGAGAGGGATAGAGAGAATCTCAAGCAGACTCCACGCAGAGTGCAGAGCCTGAGGCAGGGCTCGATTTTACAACCCTGAGATCATGACCTGAGCTGAAATCAAGAGTCTGACACTTAACTGACTGAATGACTCAGGCATCCCTGGGCTATTTTTAAAAAAATTTGTTGGTGATGATCCTACACCTAAAGGAGCTGGAGAAAGAACAGCAAATAAAGCCTAAACCCAGCAGGAGAAGAGAAATAATAAAGATCAGAGCAGAAACCAATGAAATAGAAACTAAAAGAACAGATCAATGAAACTAGGAGCTGGTTCTTTGAAAGAATTAACAAGATCGATAAA
>NC_138370.1:38157725-38179925 GCF_054177405.1 Leptonychotes weddellii | reverse complement strand
GATTTAAAAAAAAAAAGAAGGGAGACAATGTGATAAGTCAGGAGACTAGAGATTTAGGGTATATTTTGCTCTGTTAGAAGAAATTGTATCCCAAAATTTTAAAGAGAGAACTATATATATATATATATATATATATATACCAAAAATAAGGTTAACTACTTTGAAGTGATAGAATATGACTGTAAAAATGAAAAATAAAAAAGATTTTTAAAAAAGGGATTGATAAGATGTTGGTTGAAAAAGGGAAAAAGAAAAATTCAATTAAAAAAAAGAATGAAAAAGAAAGTTAAAAAAAAATTAACTTTGAAAGACTAAAGAATCATGGGAAAAAAGCCATGAATTCTATGTGCAGTATTCCCCTAGCACTGGAGTTTTGCCGTTCTCATTGATTGATAACTTGGTCTTGGCTGGCTGTTCTCGCTGATCTTCTGGGGGAGGGGTCTGTCGCAGCAGTTCTCAAATGTCTTTGCTGGAGGTGGAATTGCCCGGCACTTGTTGGGGGCTGGGCTAAGTAATCTGCTTGGGTTTGCTCTCAGGAGCTTTTGTTCCCTGCAAGCTTTCCACACAGCTTTGGAGGATGGGAGCAAAAATGGCAGCCTCCCAATCTCTGCCCCGGAGGAGCTGAGAACTCGGGGCCCCGCTCCTCCGTGCACCCCCAGAGAAAAGCAGTCACTCACTCTTGTCTCCCAGGTCTCCAGCTGCACTCCATGCTCACCCGGCCTGTGACCAAGCATTTCTATCTCTGGCACATGACCCAGTTTGGAGTCTCCAAACCCAGCAGATTTCTGCGGTGCGCTCCCGTGCCACTCCTCCCGGGGGAGGAAGGGGAGTCTCCCCAGACCTGCCGCTTGTTGGGTCCCTGCTGGAAGAGCAGTGGCCCAACTGTGCTGCAGATCACAGTTTATGGCAACCCTGAGCTGAGAGCCCACTCCTCGGCTTTGTCTCTGCAGCCAGCTTCCCTGTTCCGATATCTGGGAGCCCTGCTACACTCAGGCACCCCCAGTCTTTCTGTGACCCCGAGGGTCCTGAGACCACACTGTCCCAGAGAGGGTACCACCCCCCGCTTAGCCATGGAGAGACATCACCCAGCGGAGCTGACTTCTAAAAGTTCCGATTTTGTGCTCCGCTGCTCTATCACTTGCCGGTAGCGACTGATGGAGGCCCCCTCCCCCGCCATCCTTCCTCCCGAATATCACCTCATATTCGCTTCTCTGCACATCCTTCCTTCCAGAAAGTGGTTACTTTTCTGTTCAGAGAGTTGTTGCTATTCTTTTCTTTGATCTCCTGTTGAGTTCGTAGGTGTTCAGAATGGTTTGATCCCTATCTAGCTGAATTCCTGGGACCAGATGAAATTTAGGTCTCCTACTCTCCGCCATCTTGCTCCTCCCCCCAAGGTGGTTGTCTTTTAAACAGGCAAATGAGCTCCATTAAAAGAACACATTACTGAAAGTAGACTTTTAGGTGTAGTCCAATGAGTTACACACTTCCCTCCCAGCCTCCACATGAGTAGCGTATTCACTAGCACTTACTCTGCACCACTTGTGCTGTGGGCACTAAGAATAAAGCAGTGAAACAGACATGGTTCGTGGGCTTAAGGAGCTCCCACTAGGCAAACAGGCATAGGCAAATCAGGTGGTGATTAGTGCTACGCAGAGGATTAGATGGAATCACATGATACTGAGTGCCGAGGTAGTTATTTCAGAATAGATGGTTAGGGAAAGCTCTAAAGAGTTGGTCATGCAGCAAACATATTAATGAAAATGAGAAACCAGGCAAGGGAAGATAAATTGGAAGATAATTCCAGCAGAGAAAAAAATGAACAAAAAGACTGAAGTGAATTGATATTGGCATGTTTAAAGCACAGAAAAGATATCTGTGTTTGTCAGAACACAATGGGGGAGGTTTTTAGTAGGCAGGGAGTAGAAGGTAGAGAGATTACAGATAGAAGTGGGGCCCTAAGCATACAGGGATTTGTAACTCACTGTCATCCCTCCTCTTTTAGACCTCTATATATTAAGGCCCTCATAAAAGTTCAACCCCGGGTCCCATTCTTTATCTACACATTCTTCCTAGGTAATCCCATCCTGTGTTACACCTTCTTTAAATAGGAACTCTGCACTAATTACTATCAAATGTGTATCTCCAGCCTTGGCCTCTCCTCTAAGGGCCAGACTGTTATAATTAACTACCTATTCCATGCATCCATTCAAATGTCTAATACCACAAAGTTAACATGGTCAAAATAAAACTACTGATTCCCAAACCTCAAACAAAACCTGCTTCTCCCTCATTCTCCTCAGCTCAGGTAACAGTACTACCATTCATCATTTGCTCAGGCCCAAATTGAGAAATTATCCTTGATTCTTTTATCCTTCATCCCTGGGAGTGGTTCTTCTGGGTTCCTAGTATCATATTCCTGGTAGAATTTAAACACAAAGCAAACTGAACCCAAAAGAGATTTTCTTTTGCTAAAACCAATTCTGCCCAGTGCTTTGGATTCTGAGAACATTTGAAGAGATGATTGGATATAAAGTGTCCCCTGAAGGAAATGAACGTAATTATGGCAATGACTTTTTATATACTTCCTATGGTTTCAAACAAGCCATATTCATTTTTCTTCTGTGACTGGAAGCAAACTGTTGAATGAATTCATTCATAAAGACAGCAGGATATTTTATGTCAAAGTAATAATACTTTACACCTTTGTTGTATGTTGTAGTGTTGTCAAGGTTGCCTATTCCTAGAGGGCAAGCATTATTATATTTATACTTTTTTTCAACCCTGGCACATTGTTGTTAATAATAGTTAATCCACAAATACTTATTAAATAAATCATCAGTGTACAACAAGATTTTAGTGTCTCTACAGCCTACTGTAGTACTAGTAGTTCAACAAAGACTATAAAGTTTCCTTTAATTGCAACTACTAAGACTGGAACCCAGGACAGACAGAACAGGATACATGAAAGCACTGCAAATAAAAAATGAAAGTATGCATACCACCAGACTGGTGGCAGGTAGAACCACACTCTGCCGAGATCCATGTGCCCATAATATGTCATCCATCCCACAGGTGCTATTAGTCTTTTCTTCGGGATCATACTTGAAGAGTGCATGTTCCTGTCCATCCTGATTTGTGGGGCTTAAAGGTTCAATGAAGTACTTTTGATCTCCCTGACTGAAGTAGCCCCTGAAAAACATGAAAATCCTTATTTTGTAATTCTTACAAAATATTCCTGCTTTTGGGTGCTATATAGACTTATAGACTCCAAAAAGTTACCAATACCACATAATTTCAAGCTCATGGTGGTAGAATATAATGCAACATTGCAGCTAAAGATACACTTAGAGATGACCTAAACCTATTTTTTCTATAAGGATATGGGACCTGTTGGGAAGAAGTGACTGCTGTAATGTCACATAGCTAACTTATATCAGTGCTGACATTAGAATGGAAATTTCCTGATTCTCACTCAGTGTTCTTCCAATCTAATACCTTGTCTGCTCAAAAGGTGCACTGAAAATAAAGACTTTGAAGGCTTATAAATAAGAGTTAAGATTCTAGGGACACCTGGGTGGTTAATCAGCTCAGGTCATGATCCCAGGGCCCTGGGATTGAGTCCCGCATCGGGCTCCTTGCTCAGCAGCGAGCCCGCTTCTCCCTCTGCCTGCAGCTCCCCCTGCTAGTACTCTTGCTCACTCCCTGGTGCACGTGTGCTCTCTCTCTAGCAAATAAATAAATAAAATCTTAAAAAAGAAAAAAGAGTTAAGATTCTAAGTCTATAACTTCTTGGATGTAATACCATGGGAAAATTACCTAAACTCACACAGCCTCAGTTTATCCATCTATAACATGAGAATAATACCTACCTAATAGGATGATTATAAAGGTTGAAGGACATAATATATAAAGCACATGATAAACAAATATTACCAATTTCTTCTCAATTATCTCTGCTGAAGCCCCAAACTAAGATTCATTTAACCAATATTTAGGGAGTACCCATTATTCATTAGTCATTGGATTAAAGGCAGACAATAAGAAAAAAAGAGTCATGGTTTCCCCTTTCATGGAGCTTATAGTCAAGTGAGGAAGATGGATGTGGATAAAATAGTCACATTTGACCCACAAATAACA
Source organism: Leptonychotes weddellii (assembly GCF_054177405.1). NCBI lineage: Eukaryota > Metazoa > Chordata > Mammalia > Carnivora > Phocidae > Leptonychotes > Leptonychotes weddellii. Next base: position 38,175,788 of record NC_138370.1, on the reverse strand, counting down.
TAATTATATGACATATGAGATATTCATAATTACAGATAACTGCTAGGACAAAAAAGTATAAGAATATATAATAGGAGACTGGATTAAGTGTACACAGTACTAGAAGACAAGAGTGGATGGGCGGAGATAAGTAGGTGGTTTGTTGCAATGGTCTGCATAAAGAATCATGGTAGTTTGGACTAGGATGTGGCAGTAGAGAAAGAATGTAGTGAATAATCTCAGCTAATATTTAGCATATCTAATCAATAGGGCTTAATAATGGATTGAAAATGGGTAGTTGAGAGGCAAGAAATCATCAAGGAACCTAGGTTTATGGATTGGGCAAGTGGCTGGTTGATTATATCATTCACTGAGATAAAGAACACTGGAAAAACACCAGATTTGGGAGAAAAACATTAGTTTGATTAGGGGTTTATTAAGATTGAGATTTCATTAATCTATCCAGATATGGAAGAGATATGGATATATGGAAGACAAAATTAGATAATCCCCAAGTCTGGGCATCAGAAGAAATATCTCATTGTAGAGAGATGCCTAGGGAGTTACTAATATACAGAAGAAAGCAATGTCATGGGCATTGATAGGACAAACTGAAGAGAGAGTTTAGAGTAAAGAGGAAAGGTGAAGAGCTCCCATTCCCTAAAGAGTCAGACTCAAAAACCTATATTTTGAAAACAAACAGACAAACAAACACACCTCTGCAAGCAATTCAAATGTGTAAATTTACAAAGCACCATTAAGAGAAGCCCTGTTTCCTTCAAATCTCAAAATCCTTCAACCCTTAGGATTCATATTTAACTACAGTATACTTCATTCTATTTGAGACTCTTCAGGTTTTTTAAAACACACACACTCATGCCAATACCACAGGTATACACAAAATACACAAACCATTCATGAAGCCTTACCTTAGACCCCTACATGTGCTGATGCTAGCATCTGAAACTTTTTCATTAACAATGTGTCCTTGGTAATAACAGTCATCCTAAAGAAATGAAAAAGGGGGTTTTGTAAAGGAAAGTATGTGTTTCTTAGATCCACTGCTAAATTTGAATTTGAGAGCTTGAAACAAGATCTCTAATGTTTTCAAATCATTTTATGCTGAGCAACAGTCAACTTAGAGAGGTAAAAAAAATGGTTAAGAAGCTCTTTATGGTTAATATCTGTAATATTTAGTTAATTAACCCAATGCTTAAAGAGCATTTACTAAATAGATATTGGTATTGCAGAAAAAAGATAACAGGGATAGATGCATCATCTGGAAGAAACAAACTTAGAGATAGAAGTTTAAAATCTGAGCCCCCAAAACATCAGAGGTTCATTCTTTCCCTTGGCTGATTGCTCATTTTATCTTCTAACACCTACAGGCTTTTTCCAAAGAATGGGTTATCATGATAATGTTGTTATTTCTTGATTTATTCAAAGAGTTTCAGCAGACTGAGTTAGTGTGACATCCCCTTCTCCATCTGGAGCAAAATGCCCAATCCTAGCACTTTTCTATGTGGATGTACTTTAATCAAGCATACCTTTGTGCTTTGAGACAGATGAGGTAAAGGCCCCCATAAATGTCTGCGCCATAGCTATGAGGAGAATTGAAGGCCTTCCAATAGAAAAATGGAGCTCAAAAAAAATGGCAATGACAAAATACTCCTCACACTACTTCACACAGCCATATTCTCTAAATAAGAGTCAAGAATAAAAAATATTTAAGGAAAACAGAATCCTATAATTCTGTCATTGAGGAAATAGTCTTGAGTTGGAGCCACTATATGATCTAGAGAGGTGATTGGCATTGACTAAGAACACAGGATGTATTTAATTCTTCACTCTTCTAATGAAAATGAGAAACTCCTGCCCACTGTCTTATAGGGAGCTCCTGAAGGTTGGAAGGGGTTACCATGGTTGTCAAGGAATGCCTGTGTTTTTGTCAAACTGTACAAATATTAGAGGATCTATTAAGAAATTACTACTGCTGGGAAAAGCACCAATATTGTAAATGCTTTTTCACTTTCACTGTTTGTCTGGCAATGACACTGCCTTTGGGTATGTGGGTCACATCCCAAATGACAATGATTCTAGGATATTCTTTTACCATGATTTGTGGGCTTGTGGTGACCTCCTCTCCAGTGGAATTATAACGTGTTTCCACATAACCTGGTGCAAGGAGACCCCTGGAGAAAAAAAAAGAAAAAAAAATTCATGGTCACTCATGTTAATTGAAAAGTGCAGTGATCAAAGTGAAAGCTTTCACTGGCTGTGCAGGAAAGTTTTAATTCCTGAGCTCCTTCTCCTAAGCCCTCAAGACGAGTCCAAGTATGAAGAGGATGCTTACAGTGCAAAGACTGAGGGAGCAGAGTTTCTGACATTCCTGAGTAGTGTGGAACAGTGTCCGCTTTCTCATCAGACTTTGATACTTCTCTGAGGGGAGATTTGAGGAAGAAATGGAACTGAGAAGGGTAGAGTTGATAAATATGACTGAAAAGAGCAGTGCTCCTGCCCAGTTTAAGACAACTACATTTTCACCCAGTCCTTTTCGGTTCCCAGTGACTGCTAACAATTGTAGCAGTGGAAAGTTTATTGGGAATTGACTTGCATTTGGTAATTAGGGCCCTTCTGGCATTTTCATTGAGCTTCTCAGAATTCTTTCAATTACCCGGCAGCACATAGGAGTCTGGATATACTTTTTAAAGAGGCAGGGCAAGGAGAAAAGGAAGTAATTACTATATGCTGAATGCCATCTCTATGCCAGCCACTGAATTAGACACCTTACATGGATCATTCATTTAATCCTTTCTGCAATCCAGGAAGATAAATATGACTTGCTTCATTTTTCAGATGAGATTACACAGTTCCAGGGGCAAAGGATCATATCTAGGTCTGCCTAAAGTCCACACCTGTACTATTTCCATTTTACTTTACCACTCCATTTCCAAAGTCCAGGCAGTTGTGATTTTTTGCAAAAGGCAATAGTCTCTTTGAGGAAAAAAATCTTGCTGTACTATATAGAATAGTTTAGGGAATGAAAGAGCTTGAAAGCACAAAATGAGGGGAGAAAACTACTTTTGAAATAGGCGAGATATAGGCTCATCAAGATTTGAGTGAGAGCTGAGGCAGTGAAACTTGAAAGAAATGTTGAATGTAGCTGTCCTGAATGCAGAGAACGAAGGAACAAGAGAACAATATAATGCATGAGAAAGTGGGCGGGTTAGTGTGTAGCTGGATGGAAGGAGCACTGGTGTAGGCATCAGGAGAGCCCAATTCCGGTTTTACCACTGACTTGTCCTTTGGTCCTAGAGTTTAATTATTATGTCTTTTTTGTTTTTCCTGATGGAAATGGTTGCAAATTGTTTTAAGACCTAATCTTTCAGTATTAGAATAATAAACTACAATAATGTAGGGGAAGATTTAAAATCTATGTGCTTTTTCACAGAATTTGATAAAATGTATATCTGCTTGTATCTCAAGGATACAAACACTAGTGAACTGTTATTTTTTAGAAGGATCCAACTACTAGTAAACTGTTACTTTACTCAATGTGTTTTCACTACTTCGGTAGGAACAAATAGTCACAGAACCCCTTGGGCCGGTTGAGAGAAAAAACTTATTAGCAGAGGTTTTTGAGAGCCTTAAGCAGAAACAGCCTCAATTAGCACATTTTCCACATGCTGACTTGCTGTTGGTAAGGACAATATCAGAAGTAAAAACACTTACTTGTTTTTTTTCAAGTAAAGCACTGCGATTTTCCCATTAACTGTCATTTTATACTTCAATTCAGTTTCAAATTTTTCCTGCAAAAATGCACATTTACTGGTGATTATAAACACACATAAATATTCATTTGGCTATGTCCATCTTTTTAATAATTAGCAAACAATGCTTGCTTTCTTTAATGGTAGGCTATATAGTTTATATAGCTAATGTCTGCTTCCAGCCTCTTCTAACTGATTTGTTAGTTTGATTTAACTCTGCCAGCTGAATAGACATATTATTTGGGACCTTTCTATCCATCTATCCACCCATCCACTCATGCATTTTACAAATATTATTTGAGTGTTAATTATATGCATGCCTCTACTCAGTTCTGGAAATTCAACTCTAAGCAAGAAAAATTGAAACCTACTGTCAGAAAGCTTATAATCCTGTGGAAAGACAGACAATAAAAGTGATTTATGTTATATGATAAAGGATATAAATATGAGTGCAATGTAAGATGTCTAACATCTTAAGGTCAGGAAAGGCTTTCTTGAGGAAGTAACATGTAAGCTGAGATATGAATTAGTCAGGTGAAGCAGGGTGGTGAAGTTATTTGAGAAGAAGGAATAGTATGCCCACAGACCCAAAGACCTCAAAGACTTCTACTGATAGATGTTTGGTCTGGAGGCCTTCTCACGGCTAACTGGAGGTCAGAATATGGACAAAACAATAGAAATATGTACTCAAAAGGAGAGAGAAGTCATCAGGAAGAAAATAAAGTCTCAGGAGTTCAGAATGAGAAAATACCACATCAAGCAAACCTCATGTGGAAAAGGAGAACAGTTTTGAGATTTATATATACCAAAAGAGATACAGAGGACTGTATGTTGAAGAAGATGCTATTGGGTACTGAATTCTGATTTTGTTCTATAAAACAGAGTTTTTTCACTGGGGAGTACCACGATGTTGTTATTAAAGAGATCTAAATATGGCAGACCAAATATGACTTGAGTGCTGTTTCCTCTGCTGGGCTACACCTAAGGCCAAGCTTTTCTTCTCTCCTCCCTCTCCTGGCCAGAGCAATACCTGAGCTCAGCAAGGGTGAGTTAGAGACTTCAAGTCAGGGGGATTGTGCAGGGATTTGCCATCTTCAAGGTCAGTTGGTATGGCCCACATTCCCCTTAAATGATTAGTTACTGGAGTCCTCTCTGATGTCAAAAACTCCTGGGTATAAATATCCTATACTGTATGTCTAGAAGAGGAGAGGCTGCTGTAATTCACTTCATGCTGATGAATAGCAGGAGCTGGGGGGAAAAAAAAGGCTAAGGGCTGAAAATAAAAGTTATGGGGAATCATTGTAACCACTTATCATTTAGATTTAAGAAAGGCCAAATGGAATCAAAATATTAGGAGGATAGTAGATATAATTTTCTGCCCAGAAGAGCTTTCTAATTTCTATTTCCTGCCAGCAATGGTTTTTAGTGGATTTTCACCTAAAATATTATTTGGAGATTGTTTTAGAAGAGATTATTGCTTTTGGACTGGAAGTTTTAGCCGACACTGGCATAGAGATTATAGAGAAAGGAAACAATAAAGAAGAAAACAAGTATTTATGAAAGATGGTGCACTGGGTGATGTGATAACTGTACGTCCCAAGTACAAGTCTGTGGTGGAGAGCAATGCCTGCTAATAAAAAATCTACCCTATTTGTGTGCAACCTGGGTCCTAAACTATGGGTGAGGAGAGGAAAGATGCACCTTGATTTGGAAAGTACCCACTAGAAGGAAATGATTTTTTTTAATTGACCCGGGCCATTTTAAACCAGAAGAGAAGATTAAAATTACTCTCACGGACATGCACGCACACACACATACACACACACACATACACCATAACTATAGTAAAATCAATATTAAAAGAAAATCAAGAGCCAAACGGTGTAACACTGACCATTTTTGAAGCATGGACTATTCCATGTTGACTTCACAAAGAATATAAGGTGGACTGGGCATTACATATAAGGAGAACATGTTAAGTAGGAAAAAACTCCTTTAAAAAGTGCAGATAGGTGGAAACAAGTGTATTATTAAGAAAGGCCTTGAGAATACCAAAGCTGACTAAAAAGGAGGTTGTGTCAAAAGCAGAAAGAAGACAAAATGGCTTGATAAACCATAACATCAAGCAAAAGAGCCATGATGGTTAGCCATAAATTACATAGGACAGTGTTACACAGGACAGTGTCATAACATAATCTTGAGCAGGGAGTTAATGATTGCATCCAGCTCTGCTTTTCAGACAAGTTTTCTCAAAATAGCCACATAAGATAAGCATTACTATTATTATCTCAATTTAAAGACACGAATTTGAAGTTTGTTTGTGTCTAAATTTATACAGAGAAAATTAACAAAGTTAAGATGTGAATATAAACAAGCCTTTTCAATTCAGATCCTTTACCCTTTCCCTATGGATCAGGAAAATATAAGGTTCATGCAACCAGTTAATTGAGTTGTAGACTAGATAAATGATGTATTTGTGATGAATATCAAGCACATTGCATCAACTGCATGTATCTACTCAACTATTCCAAAAATTGAGATTGATCATCTATTAGGTACCAGTAACTACTCTATGGTTTTTCATCAAAATAAATTATTCAAAAACTTAAATTTGTTTTATAAAGAAATCACTTTATAACTGCAATAAAAACACTGGATGTGTATTCAAATGTCCCTCAAAATAATGAGTGATAAAATGTACCTGGCATTTTAAAAAATTTTTTATTTACTTATTTGTCAGAGAGAGAGAGAGCACAAGCAGGGGGAGCTGCAGGCAGAGAGAAAGAGAGAAGCAGGCTCCCTGATGAACAAGGAGCCCCATGTAGAGCTCGATCCCAGCACCCTGGGATCACGACCTGAGCTGAAGGCAGACGCTTAACTGACTGAGCCACCCAGATGTCCTGGTATCTGGCATTTTTAAGAGAATGCTGGAAAGCATTTAAGGAAGCCATACTGATGAGGAATCCAATGCATATAGGTCCCATTTAAATTTAACAGAAACAATTTTGTTGAGAAAGAATTATTTTTATAAACAGGGTCTACTATAGGTTCTGCTACTATAAACATTTGCTTTAGAAGAAATCATCTGTTAGGAACCTTATCCAATGGGGGAGTAGGTACTCCCAGGGAGTAGCATCTTACAATATTTCTGCAAGTTATTATTTATGTCTCATTTATCTATATTCTTCCTGGCTCCCAGCAGAAAACTTCTGGGTGCAGGTACTTAGAAAATTGTTGAATGAATCATCGTGTTTTAGCCTTTATCTTTTGACTGAGAATGTGTTTTTTCATTAAGTAGTTAAGAACTATACAAACTTTAATACCTTTCTCTTCAGAAAAGACAAAGGAAAATTTCATGTTTAATTATAGTAATTCATTCTAACTTAATTTTCATCCACAATATTTTATTTTCGACTTCAGTTTTGTTATGGTTTTGTTTGTATGTAGATACATAGATGATCGATAGATAATAGATAAAATAAATTGTATCAAATCTCTTTAGAAGTACACAGAATTATGAATTATCATAAAAGTATTAAAGTTTATTTTCTGTGTGACCCTGGGCAGTTTATTTCAACTGTCAGAATCTTAATCTTCAAAATGAGGCTAATGATAGAACATTGGATCATTGTGAAGATTAATAAAAATAAGGTCAAACAACAAATGCAAATGTCTATATATAAATATGCATATATGTTATAGTTGTATATCTATCTGTATATCATATGTAAATATATTTATGTATATTTTTTCAATATTCTTTGTTAAGCCAAAAGCTGTACCTGTTGTTCTGGCTCCTTGACCTCTCTTTTATGTAGTGGATAAAGTCTTCTGGGATAAACCACTTCATAGTTCTTTACTCCAGGGAGTTCTTTGATAGCATTTACTGAGGGGGAAAAAAGGTAAAAGAAGATTTAGTGGAGCATAACAAATAAGCAATCTGGTTGATAATCATCAGCCTTATTGCATTTCTGATGAATAATGCTACACACGGAGGCTTAACTGAATTATGTCAGAGAGTTATTTAAGTGTAGAGATAGACAAAATCAGAAGCCCACACTTCTTCTCAAATCTTGAACCTATATCTTCAAATATTTCCCCACTGAAAGTTTACAAGTGTTTCTCTATTTGGTGAAAATATTTCTTTTGGATTTTTCCATCTCTCTTTGCTACCTTGAATCCTCTATAAAGGAATGTAGCAAGCAGTACAGGCAAAAGCTAGTACGGGAAGGCAAAAGCCAACCTAATCTTCTAAGATGCTAATCAATGTCAGCATAATTGAGTAGAAGTATTCTGAAAACTACAGTGTTACAAAAATGAAATAACTAATGTGTGCCATTTCTGACTCTAATATTTTTTTCTTATATTTTCCAATTGTAATGAATAAAACTAAGACACAATAAGAAAACCTTCAATATCAGTTCCATAGAATGCTTGGCTTTTGCAATACAGATAAACTTTCATTTTTGCATACAGAGCATGAAAAGAATGAAAATTGAAGAAGCAAACAATTAGAACATTTTTACTGGTCTGGAAGGAAAATTTTTGAGCCTGCAGTCATATTGAAAGAGAATTGAACAGTTATCTCATCCAACCTTCTATCTATATTTTGAATTCTCAAGTCAACATTGTTTCTACAAGTTATTATTTTTTTAAATTTTATTATGTTATGTTAATCACCATACATTATAGTTTTTGATGTAGTGTTCCATGATTCATTGTGTGCATATAACACCCAGTGCTCCATTCAATATGAGTTATTTTTTTTTTAATTTTCTTTTATTTTTTTGAGAGAGAGCATGTGCGGGCATGCACGAGCAAGCAAGGAGGCGCAAAGGGAGGGGGGAGAGAGAATCCCAAGCAGACTCCACGCCCAGCACAAGCCCAACTTGGGGCTCCGTCTCAAGACCCTGAGATCCTGAGCCAAAATTAGAAGTCAGAAACTTAACCGACTGAGCTACCCAGGCACCCCTCTACAAGTTATTTTTAAGAGGAATTCAGAGTTTTCCCAAAGCTAACACTTAATTTTCTTAATTTCTTAATTTTCTCTTTTATTTGCCCACTTGATCGAGTCCTTGCTCTGGGTAGAGTAGTGTGTAAGGAAATATCAATAGACCAACTCTTTGGTTTCTCAGGAGGCTACTGGTCTACCCAGAATATACATGCAGTAGGAAACGAAGTATGGGCCCAGCCTAGCAATTTACTAACACTGTGGCCTGAAAGGCTTTAGTTCTCTGTGTCATGACTAGAGTTCTCTCTAAAGATAATCCCAGCTTATTAAATTACTCAAACCTAAATTCTATGGTAATATAACTTTATGTTATTATTGTTGATCTTTTAACAAATAAAAGTGAGTATTTTTTTGTTAGTCATCTTGGATGACTTGTACAGTTATCCCAATAATGCTCCAGAGAATATTTATTTTTAAAATTTTTCTTTAGAAATTAAATCAGAATCTTTAAAAAATTCCTATTTATGTCATTTTTTTAAATCATTTTAGGATGGCTAAATGCACTTGACCACTCAAGAGCCATTTACTTTTAACTTCAAAGAATAGGAAAAGTAATTAAATTGGCTAAAAACTCATTAGGTCAAAAATGAACAATTAAAGGGATGCAATACTTCTCTTTCATTGGCTTGAGATTTACTCTTTTTTTACATTTAAATTCAATTTAATTAACATATAGTGTATTATTAGTTTCAGAGGTAGAATTTAGTGATTCATCAGTTGCATATAACACCCAGTGCTCATTGCATCAAGTGCCCTCCTTAATGCCCATCACCCAGTCACCCCATCCCCATCCACCTCCCCTCCAGCACCCCTCAGTTTGTTTCCTATAGTAAGAGTCTTTTACGGTTGGGACACCTGGTAGCTCCATTGGTTAAGCATCTGCATTTGGCTCAGGTCATGATCCTAGGGTCCTGGGATTGAGTCCCGCATTGGGTTCCCTGCTCCATGGGGAGCCCGCTTGTCCCTCTGCCTGCCACTCCCCTGGCTTGTGCTCTCTTAAATAAATAAATAAATAAATAAATAAATAAATAAATAAATAAAATATTCTTTTATGGTTTGTCTCTCTCTCTGTTTTAGTCTTATTTTTCTTTCCTTCCCCTACGTTCATGTTTTGTTTCTTAAATTCCACATATGAGTGAAATCATATGATATTTCATTTTGTCTTTCTCTGATTGACTTATTTCACTTAGCATAATACCCTCTAGTTCCATCCATGTTGTTGCAAATGGCAACATTTCATTCTTTTTGATGTCTGAGTAATATTCCATTGTGTATATATACCACATTCTCCTTATCCTTTCCTCTGTTGATGGACATCTGGGCTCTTTCCATATTTTGGCTACAGTAGACATTGCTGCTATAAAGACTGGGGTGCATGTGCCTCAAGATTTACTCTTCGAAACCCCTTAAAACCATGGATTCAACCCTAGAATACTTGAACTTTGGGTTTGCTTCTAATTTTTTAATTGCTGGAACAGACAGGGCAGATTAAATGATCTTTAAGGACAGTTCAAGTAGTCTATGATTTTATGAAAATAAATACAGAATTCCCCATAATCTCTTTGAAAAGGTGATGATCATTTGGATAAAGTTTTAATTGGTTATGATAAAATAAGTCTCATTACATAGTCAAGACTTCAAGCATAAGGTACCTCAATGACTTCTTGCTGCTACAGAGATAATCCACTGGGCATTTTTATTTCTATTTAATTAATTTTTCGTAAAGGAAAACAATAACATTACTTTATAAAAAATTATAACAAATTCATAAGCCTAAAGGAACATTACAATGATTTTCTTAACTTTGAGTTAAAATTTTCATAATTATCATAATTATTTCAAAATAATAAGATGCCATGAAGTAAGAAAATTACTCTTGCCAGAAATGAACTGATGGTATTGACACAATTCCCTGGAGCTTCTTGTAAACCCATAATACCAAACAAGCATACCATAAGGCAACCACATGCTGTCTAGTGGATTGTGTCCAATCAATGCAATTAGTCCCACTAATACGGAGTTCTTGAAGCCGTATATTCACCAATGTTGCAACCATAGTAACTCTTCTAAAAATGCTGCATGAAAAATGGTTTCATACAATACACACATTATTCTGAGAGTAAATATTAGTCCAAGTTGCCCTGGGGTCATAAAATAATTAATTATATCTGATTCTTTTATAAAAGCAAAAAATGATACCCCACACACATTTCCCATTCAGAAGTGGAGAGGGAAACAGGCCAATCCAACCACTGCAAGTTTTCTTACTATACACACTCATCTCCATGATTCTAGTTAATATCTAAATCAATGCTTCATGAAATCAGAAATTACCAATTGACTAAAATATGGAGTCAAATACATAAATTAGTGGAGAAATTTATTCCCAACTCTTTGATAGCTGAGCACTTCCAAATGACAAACAAAATAAATCAACAAATGAACCAGAGTATTTTTTTAAAAGCCTCCAGCAACCTCTCATTTTCTTTGGTTTGAAATCAACAGATTTTCAGCTCTTCCCAAACTCTTGCAACAGAGTACATTCTCTAAAAGAAACAGATAGAATTTCTTTTAATGGCTCTTATTTTTATGAAACCAAGAAGGCCTCTGAAAGAGACTTGAATTAGAACAAATTAGACAGCAGTTAGAGAAATGCGACAGACCCAAATATTGTTTGGCTCATTCATCCTTAAATTTGATGGAAATGACTCAGCCTCCTCCCAGCTGAATAACATCAGGTTAATTATTTTGAAGCCTGTGGAATAAACACAATTAACTGCCATCCAGGGATTATACAAATCTGAGATGTAACACAATATGTTTCTATTAAATGATTTTAATACTTGCTTTCTCTCTCCCACAGAACTCACATGGTGGTTTACTTCTGACAAGCAAAACTTAGATGAAGAAAAATAAAACTATTATTTTAGATTGGGTTAGATAATTATTTTACTGCTTATTAGTTTTAGAAAAGTTAAAACTCATTGACAAGATTAATATAACAGGCACTGGTCTGGGTTGCTCCTTTATTCTTTAATGAGTTTGGAGCATTCTTGGAATTTAGCCCATAATAAATAATATTGGCATTTTCATTTTTGTTCAAATCTGTTCCAAACTGTTTAAAGAATGTCTTTCCAAGCTAGACACATGACATTAAGACCTGGATCAGAGTTTATTCAAAATTGACTTCAGATCTGGGCTTCGCTGTACCCCCTCAAACTATCTGGTGATTTTAAATTTAGTGTAGTATATAAGTGAGTACAAATATCAAGGGAAAATACAACCTGATTAAGTCTATCATTTTGGCTATTAAGATTAAATTATAAATACTTCTGAGGGTTTTCTAGTCACTTTATGAAGACAAGAAAGCATTGCTAATTTGAAACAAAATAATTTCAAAAAGTACTGTATCCCCTAGATATCCTGCTGGAATATATTGAAGACCTTTCTCTTTTGTCATTGCACTTACATCCTCACCCCCAAACAACTGTCACATCCTTTTAAATATTTGGGTTTTTTTTTTCCTATGATGAAATCCTATAAGTTATTTCTCTCAGGGGATGGTGAAGGGCAAACAAACAGCTGGCCTAATTATGTTTCATTCTTTCATTTCATGTATATGGAAACTGAGCACAAGTCATGGTCTGAGGTGCATATTTTTTTTCCTTTGGATGATGGGGGCAGATAAACAAAAAGGAAGAGATGGGAAAATGCAAATCGCTTTATTTTTTACATTCTGGCTGGGAAATAAATCCATGTGGTAATAATATCAGTGGGAATAATACCAAGGAGACAGTCTTGAAAATACAAGATGGAATGTAAAGAGAGGAGGTGGTTCTCAGTTCAAGATGGAAGATAAGGGACAACTGTCTATATGTCACCCTGTTCTCACAAAAGACACTGCAGAACCTCTGTCCCCGCCACCAAGTACTTGAAGATCTACAGTTTGAGGCATAATTCTAAGGACGTTGTCTCTTGGTGCCATGTTGTGAATGCAAAGACAGGGGAACAATTACCTTATATGCCCAATTTTTTTAAAGATATTATTTATTTATTTGACAGAGAGAGAGCTCTTGAGAGCACAGCAGGGAGAGTGGGAGGGGAAGAAGTAGACTCCCCACCAAGCAGGGAGCCCAATGCAGGGCTCGATCCCAGGCCCCTGGGATCATGACCTGAGCCAAAGGCAGACGCTTAACCGACTGAGCCACCCAGGCACCCCATCATATGCCCTATTTTACTGAAAAGGCTGTCATGTGGGTGGACTCCAGGGTTAGCTATGTGATTCTGCTAATAGATCCTGCTTGATCTTTATGCTGTTGGATAAAGCTAGTTCCCAAGCAATTCCTATGTTTCAACTAAATAAAGGATCCCAAAGAATTTTTAGGGATAGCACTTTTGGAGAATGTAAGGAAAAAAGATTTCTATTAAGTTTGACTCACAAAGTAGAAATTTTGAGTCAATAATGTAAATGCCTAGTACAGTTCTATATTTAATGATATTAACTAAAACTTCACAAGTCTGGAAAACAAATCAGAAACCAGGGGTGGGGAATATCACTTTTAGTGACAGAGTGCTGAGTGAGTGCAACAGGGAGGAGAATCTTTCCCTCCCTAACCTTATACTTCTTGTTGATAATCTGTTCCCGTTACTAGGTGCTGGCAAGCATTCTAAAACCCAAGAAAAGGCTTGCTAGGGAAGGATTCCCAGGCACTGAAGCTAATGTGGTGACTTAAATAAGCTCTAGAAATAGAAATAAGCTAAGGAAATGTGTTACCCAATTGAACTTAACTAAAATCTAATTGGTGAATTTCTCAGAAATGGAGAGACATGCTAGAAGTGATTTATTATTGGGAAGTAAAATTCCTCTACTTTTGAATTCTTAAATTCAAGATGGAAGTGAATTATCAGTTTAAGCTTAGCAGCAACATTGTTTTAATCAAGTAATAGCACAATGCTTTATAAGTATCGAATCGGTCAACTATTTATTTCTAATTAGACATATTTATTATCACCAGTTATGGAAGGACTAAACGTAAAAATGAGCACTCAAAAGGAATAGGACCAGCCAAACTGGTCCGGATAATAATAGCAGATACTTTCGAAAGCCTTCTGCACAGCAATAGCTGGTCAAATCTGCTGCATCTTTACTGCTCTAAAAACGATAAGGTGGGACTTGACGAATTTCAATTTTTGACTCTAAGATCATATTCACTATTTAAATTAAGTTGTATGAAGTTTTCCCTTTGATTTCTATGTAGTCTCGGATCAGACCTATCGATTCAAGAGGTCTCCTTGCCTCTCCTTTACATTGAGAGTTTACATCAGTCACAGACCCCTCAAAGCAACAGATTAAAACCAGTCCAACTGGTTAGTAAAATTGGTTAAAAAAACACACAACACACACACACACACACACACACAAACCCTATTGAGAGAAGATGAAAAGTAAGCAGTTCACTGACATATTTACTAGAACCTGAAAAGGAATTAGACACCGACCTGGAACTGGTGAAAGGAGGAAAGTGGCGGTCAGAAGAAGCCCCTGCAACATGTTGGGGGAGCCTAGGGCCGCAGCAGCGCCTGCCGTTCTCGCTCCGAGAGCAGGGCTTGGTCTGGTCTGTCCCTGCCTCCTCTCAAGTGAGACAGAATGAAACTCCCGGGTTCATTCTTGTCTCTGCTTCAGGAAGTGTTTACTAAAGGTGTTGCACAACCTTGGAGCTGTGGTCCTGTGATGGAATGGCACAGCAGACGGAAGTTCTGGCCGCCTCCCAGCTGTAGGACTCCTTTACCATAAGCCATTGTTTCTCTTTTCTTGCTTCTCCTTATTCCCCACTCAGAAGTAGTACGTTTCCAGTATATTACTGTAGCCCAATAAGCTACCTTGACATAACTGACTGATGAACCTTGGTAAGTGTGTGCATTTATTATGTATAAGTATATATAAATATATTTATATATGTATTTGCTATGTTGGCAACAAGTTGTTGCGAATGTTATTCTTCCCTCACATACATATGCAGTCAGTGAAACAATTTCTAATCCAATCCAATTATTACATAAAATTCTCTTTTCCAGTTACCTCCTATTCTCTTCTCACACAACAGTGCTCCAGGGACCTTGAACTATCCTGAAATAAGAATGTATGACAACACAAGCTCAAGGTTTTTCAGATCCCCAAGGGCAGTTGTATCATCACTAAAAACCAGGAGTTGGGGAAAGCCTTCAAGACCCAAAGGATGTAATTACAGAAAAACTTTAGGAGCTGTCATTGGTGTGGTGGAGTGAGGCTAAGCCATCATGTCTCTGGACATATCACACTGTGTAATGAATTAAATAGCTAAAGTTGAGTTGCTTTACTAAGTTCCAGGTCCTTTATACTTACTATCATATTAATTCTTATGACACTTCTGTATGATAAATGCCACCTTACCCCTATTTTGTAGATTAAAAAATTAGGATTTAAAAAGATAAAGGATTCAAAAGATTAAGATTCAGTTGTCCTCCTTTTATATAGTAAATAAGACTAAGCATTTTGCCCAAGGTCATCTATCCAGTAAGTGGCAGGAGTGGAACTTGAACTCAGTATTGTCTGAGCTCTTAGTCACACATTCTAATAGCTGATTTATACACCCAGTCTTATTTCTACTGAGAAATTATATAGTATCTACCTATGAAATACAAGTCCTAATCCTATGAAATACAAATTCTATGAAACAATCCTGAGGTTATGACATTGGTGTTAACCAATTCTTGGTCCACTAAAATTATGCGTTATTCTATGGATTCCAAAGCATATTTTTGTAATAGAGTGATTTTGATGAAAAGGGATTTCTCAAAATGTCATACAGCATCAGCTAACTACCACAAGGGAATGTTTAAATCTAGTTACTGAGCATGGAGGTTCCTCAAAAAGTTGAAAATAGAGCTACCAGGGCGCCTGGGTGGCTCAGTCGTTAAGCGTCTGCCTTCGGCTCAGGTCATGATCCCAGGGTCCTGGGATCGAGCCCCGCATCGGGCTCCCTGCTCGGCGGGAAGCCTGCTTCCCCTCCCACTCCCCCTGCTTGTGTTCCCTCTCTCGCTGAGTCTCTCTCTGTCAAATAAATAAATAAAATCTTTAAAAAAAAAAAAAGAAAGAAAATAGAGCTACCTTATGACCCAGCAATTGCACTACTGGGTATTTACCCCAAAGATACAAATGTAGTGATCCGAAGGGGCACATGCATCCCAATGTTTATAGCAGCAATGTCCACAATAGTCAAACTATGGAAAGAGCCTAGATGTCCATCAACTGATGAATGGATAAAGAAGATGTGATGTAATGGAATATTATGCAGCCATCAAAAATTGAAATCTTGCCATTTGCAATGACGTGGATAGAACTAGAAGGTATTATGCTAAGCGAAGTAAGTCAATCAGAGAAAGACAAGTATCATATGATCTCACTAATATGAGGAATTTGAGAAACAAGACAGAGGATTATAGGGGAAGGGAGGGAAAAATGAAACAAGACGAAACCAGAGAGGGAGATAAACCATAAGAGACTCTTAATCTCAGGAAACAAACTGAGGGTTGCTGGAGTAGTGGGGGGTGGGAGGGATGGGGTAGCAGGGTGATGGACATTGGGGAGGGTAAGTACTATGGTGAGTGCTGTGAATTGTGTAAGACTGATGACCTGTACCCCTGAAACAAATAATACATTATATGTTGATTAAAAATAAATAAGTAAATAAATAAAAATAAATCTAGTTACTGAGCATTTCAGCCATAGGATTAGGAATATCACAGGTTTCTTTTCTTTTAATCCAAGTTCTACTGCTTTGTCTTTTTCAGAGAATAGAAAGGTTATACCCAATTCTTAATTGTCACATGATTTCCCCCCATTAATTCTATGCACATTCATTAGTACCTATGACATGTAAGACACTGAGATCACAGTTGAAAATAGTCATTCCCTTACAGTCTGGTGAGGGAGATACCATGAAGATGTGCAAAGTGAGTGCTACCTGTGTATCATGAGACACTGTGCATAGGTCTAGGAAAGATTTAGGCATGGAGGTCAGAGGCTACCCCTAGCAGGGCAAGGAAGACTTCCTGGAGGCAGGAATAATGAGGTCAATGAAAAATTAACTGTGAGAAAAGGTGAGGACATTATGTCATAACATACTAGTTTATGATAATAGTTTAGTGTTGTTGGAGCAAAGACAGCCTGGAGGAATGGGAAGAGATCCTATGTCTGGTTTTGTCAGTGTGCAAGTACTGACAATACTGACTCCATATTTGGCCCTCCATCTTGTTCATGCTCATGGGATGACCTCCCTTGGGGCTACAGGTTCCAGGCCCATTGGAGGTTAATGTGTGCCCTGACCGAAAGGCAGGGAGGCTTATTCTGGTCTTCCCTAAAGTTGTTTAGATAACCAATAGAGATAATTTTGTTTCCCCCCTACTCCTTTGCCCAAATAGCCCCACAAAGTCTGCTAAGTGTTAGCAATCAAGTAAGTGCCTGCAGATTCTTTGACCTCTGCATATCTCCTCACCTTATAAAATCCGTAGACAAATGTTTGGACTCTGTGGGGAATAGCTGTGTCACTGTCTGGATTGTTGACCACCAGATTCCCCCATCATTAAGTTACTCTGAATAGAACTCTGTGTAAAGTGTATGGAGTGTCCTGCTTTGTGTTTTGGTCTCCAAGTGCCCTATCGGTTTGGAGGAGACTCTACTGCCCCTCCTCCATCTTCTCACAGTTGAGAAGCTAGCCAGGAGATGGAAAAACAAAACAAGTGTGGGTGAAGGGGTCCTGCCCGGGGAAAGCCCATTGTCCATGGGGGAAATCCCAAGCTGGCCAGCCACCTTCACGTGGGAAGACTTTGGCCAGGTTTTTTGAGCACTTTAGACCAGCGCATTACTACAAGGATGCCCCAAAAATGCCCAAGGTAATTTTAGGTATCCTACCAGAAATGGTGGGGAAAAGGAAATGGAGGAGGGAAAGTGAACAAACTATATTGACAGTAGTTTGGCCATTGTTCTGTGCATTACAAGACACCAGAGAAATGGAATCATAAGAGACAGCAATGAGAGCTATCTCCATGTCTCTTTGCTTGTTACAAGTAGTAGAAAGTTCTTTGCTTTCAACACTCCCTTGGGTAATGTTCAATTTAATGCACTCTAAGCAATGAATCTTTTTTTTTTTTTTAATTTTATTTTTTTTATTCTTATGTTAATCCCCATACATTACATCATTAGTTCTAGATGAAGTGTTCCACGATTCATTGTTTGTGCATAACACCCAGTGCTCCATGCAGAAC
>NC_138370.1:38119574-38157225 GCF_054177405.1 Leptonychotes weddellii | reverse complement strand
CATCCCTCCCACCCCCATCCCACTCCAGCAACCCTCAGTTTGTTTGCTGAGATTAAGAATTCCTCATATCAGTGAGATCATATGATACATGTCTTTCTCTGATTGACTTATTTCGCTTAGCATAATACCCTCTAGTCCCATCCCCGTAGTTGCAAATGGCAAGATTTCATTTTTTTGATGGTTGCATGATATTCCATTGTATATATATATACACCACATCTTCTTTATCCATTCGTCTGTTGATGGACATCTTGGCTCTTTCCATAGTTTGGTTATTGTGGACATTGCTTCTTAAAACTGCCACCAACCACAGCAGAGTGGCTGCCTCTTTCTCTCTCCCTGCCCTCTCTATTAGGGATCCAGTTTCAGATTCTACCAGAAGCTCCCAAAGAGATTACAAACCAACAGCTGCTGAGCTTGCCAGGAGACCAAAGAAATGGGAATAAGGCATCCTCAGGGGAAATCCTAAGGTGGCCATTGACCTCTATGTGGGGAGGGGTGACTGGCACATTAGATGCTTGTGGATCACCATGTAAGTACAGGGGCACTTCCCCAAACATGAGCCAGTCTCATGCATTTGTTGGAGGAACTACACATATATAGCACACTGCAGCAGGAGAGGGAAGCACATGGTATGTGCAGTGGGTTGGCCTCCTCTTTGGGCAGTTCAGCTGGCCACCAATGCCCAACTGGAGGCTGAAGCTCAGGTCAGGAAATTAGAAGACGAGCTAAAGTTAGAGAAGGATGTGTGGATGTCCACTAGTCAGCCAGTTTGGAGGCTGACAGATAAGGTGGGAGAGCAGGATAATGATTTAGAGCCTTTAACGTGCTGTTTTGTAAAACTAGGAGGAGTCAAATGCCTGGATTTAAGTTCTAGGCACTTGTGACACACTGGATTAAGATGCTAAGAGGTGGAACCTCTGAGTAAGTGATGAAAATGAAGAGGAGGGTATTGTAATTGATGAGGAAACAACTGAAATGCCCCAGGACCTCTGACCCCTCATACAAAGGAAAACTTTAAAATAGTAATTACCTTAAAACTCATAGGAGAAAACTTGCATTCTTTCTCTGTCTTTTAAAGTTGTAAATCTTTCCTTGTCTTTGAAATGTAAACACCCCAGAATATAACAAAAACACTGCCCACAGAGATTGAAGAAAAAGAAGGCGGGAGAGAGACCTCTTAAAATACAGACTGCTATAGAAGTGCCCTTGTCGGGGCACCTGGGTGGCTCAGTCGTTAAGCGTCTGCCTTCGGCTCTGGTCATGATCCCAGGGTCCTGGGATCGCGCCCCGCATTGGGCTCCCAGCTCTGCGGGAAGCCTGCTTCTCCCTCTCCCACTCCCCCTGCTTGTGTTCCCTCTCTCGCTGTCTCTCTCTGTCAAATAAATAAAAAAAAAAAAAGAAGTGCCCTTGTCAATTCATTGTAATGCACTCTGCTACAACAGCTAACTAAATACCAATTGCATATAAGTGGTCCAAAAGAGACTTGCATGGTTAGAAGCTGTGTTTTTAATCCTTTTGTTTTTTAGTGAGTGCTGGGAGAGGTCATTGAGAAGACATAACCACAAATTGACCCTTGAGCTGGACCTGTTCCATTTCATTTGTCCTGCTATAATGTCAGTCATAATTTTAAAATATATGTATGTATGTCGCAGAAATAATCAAGTTCCTTTGTCAATTGCATTATAACAAACTCTCACCACATCTTCAATCGTGGCCATTTTTAAGTCTTTGGTCACTTGCAGACAATTATAGTTTCACTTTGATCCTTTAGCAAAAAAAATGTGTTTCTCCAAAAGTGCTTAATCTTCAAAGATATTCATGGAAACGACTTTGACAAGTACAGGTAGATGATAACTAATCAATTTGCCTTCATGTGTGATAAATCTTTCAAGTGCTTCCTCAAGGCTACTTGCAGAGCCCCACAATATGTCATGGGCTGGCAGCTAGGGACCCATCCTTGTTCTTCTTTCCCACATCAGTAAAATGGGCCCATTACATTGATAGTATAAAGTTAACAAGTGAAGACTTGCCTCTGTTGCAGGACAAACTGAAGGCTTTGGTGGAACATCTGTGAGGGAGAAGCTGGGCAATAAACCCATGAAAAATTCAAGGCCCAGGCACCACTGTAAAGATTTGGGAGTCATCTGGACAGGTAAGATGGGTGTTGTCCCAAAAGTTGTGATTGATCAGGTGCAAGCTCATCTAACCCCTAAGAATGTGAAAGAGGTGCAGACCTCTGTAGGGATTTGGGGGTTTGGGAAGACTTTTAATCCCTACCTGGCACAGTGCCCCCATCCTTTGTACTGCCTGATAAAGAAAGGTCATGTGTGGGACTGGGGATCAGAGCAACAAGCTGCCTTTGAGAAGGCAAAAATACTAGTAAAGCAGATTAAAGTTCTGGGCATCTCCTAAGCATGGGCCACTATTTGAGTGAGTTGTGTCTATGAATTTAGAAGGTATGCGCCAGACACTGTGGTAGACACAATAAGGGAAGAATGCCCCTAGAATTGGGGTCCAAGCTCTAAAAGGGGGCAGAAACCCAATATATACCCTGGCAGTGTATATGGAACTTCTCCAGCTAAAGCCTTTCACACAGCAGTCAGTGGGCTGAGCTCAGAACTGTCTGGCTGGAGATTGATCACTCATGAGCCCTTAATCCTTTGCACTGACAGTTGGGCTATTTTAAAGGGATTAACCCTATCTATGGCTTGGACAATAGAAAATGGGAGTGGATGATCATAAATAAGCCCTTGTGGGGTAAGATATGTGGAAAGACATTGGGGTCCATCTGCAAGAGCCTAAGGCAGCCAGACCTCAATGTTTCTCATGTCCCAGCTCATAAGACACTGACAGCCTCTGGTAATCAGGAAGCAGATGCCTTAGCTTAGGTATGAGACTTGGGTATTGACCCTTCAGTAGGTACAGTAGATTAGGTACATAAAAGAAGTGGCTACTATGATGCCTAAATAAGATGGCATATTGCCAAGGATGCCAGTTGACCCTAAAGAATAGTGACTTGGTAAATGCCATAACAGCATGTCTTGTGTGTTTTATTTATTTATTTTTTTTTTTTTTTAAAGATTTTATTTATTTATTTGACAGAGACAGAGACAGCGAGAGCAGGAACACAGCGGGGGGAGTGGGAGAAGCAGGCTTCCCGCTGAGCAGGGAGCCCGATGTGGGACTCGATCCCAGGACTCTGGGTTCACGACCCGAGCCGAAGGCAGCCGCTTAACGACTGAGCCACCCAGACGCCCCATGTCTTGTGTGTTTTAAACAGTGCCCAAAGCTACTACCAAAAGAATCCTGAGTTCCCAACCAGTGAGGGATTGGCAAATTGATTATACTGGCACCCTCTCTCTGAATAAGGGTTCTAAATATGCTTAGGTTTGTGTGGACACTACATCTGGCCTAACTTAAACTTTCCCTATTAGTGTGCAAACCAGACTGCCACCATTAGGTGCTTAAAAAAATGAAATAAAATCTATGGATACCCTCATTGACAAGGCAGTCTTTAGGGAACACATTTCAAAAGCCATGGCATGCAAGACTGAGCAAAAGAACATGACATTGAATGGTGGTTTCATCTCCCCTCTTAACCCACAAGCAAAAGGGTTGGTAGAAAAGAAAAATGGAAAATTAAAGCAGCAGATTAAATTATTAACACATAAAACCACCTTGGCCAGGTAGACTGAAGTATTGTCCCAAGCTTTAATACACTTGAATGATCAACTTGTAGGTCCTGTTCCCTCATATGCCAGACAGGGGACCCCTGCCAAGGCACCCAATACTGTGAAAGTGTGGAAGTTGTGGGAAATAGCCATTCCCCTTATTCTCACTATGGATCGACATATTATGCCACTGAGGGCACATTGGAATTTACAATGGGACGTCTTGCTAAGATGGGTGAGTTACTTCACACTTCGGGGTGAAGGGGAACTACTCAATCTCCACTAGTATCCCATTGTCCTACTTCAAGCTGGAGCTGTTAAAATGTGTTATACCTGAAATGGGGCACACTCTATTGAAAGAGGGGGCAAAGATGGGGGTCTTGGTCTGGCATATCCCATTCCCAGCTTATCTCTGCCTGATAATGGTGCCTCCTCCAGCTAACGTGTACAGTATGTAAAACCAGGTCAGGCTCCTAAAACCACCAACCTCCCTCTCTTCAAGGCCAGGTGGACACTGTTTTCCACCTACAGTCATTTGGCAGCCATCTTTGTCTCCTCGATTGGCCTGGAGGACGGGATAGCACACATAGAAGCCTTTACTAAATTCACTGAGCAAGCCTTAGCTAATAGCAACAAAACCTGTCCTTAAAGAGCACCAAAATGTATCTCATGAGAAAAGCTGTCTTCCAAAATTAAGAACCAAAGGCATTATTATTCCCTCTCAAGGAGTCACCTGAAGTGCTGTGTTCATACCTGATGAATATGTGAATGAATCCTTTTTATTAAGTCACATGAGAACACACGTAAACACCCTGAATGATCTGACCCTCAGTTTAGGGGACTTGATCAATATGCATATTAGGGTTCAGATCGTGGAGCTCTGAATAGAAAAAGTTGTCACTGATTTTGGGAATCGTGATCTAATCTGTTTTCTTTTGCATGTGCCTGATCTGTGGCTGTAGCGCTGCCTTCAGTGCAGCCAGGTAGCCATCAAAAGAGCCACGTCCGTGCTAGTGAAACCCGTGCTGACCACTCGGGGCCCGTGGCAGAAGGGGGAAGTATGTGAGATTGTAAGAGCCGGCTGCAAGGGGTGGAATGTTGGGGGGCAACATTGAGAAGATGACTGTTAAGATTTGTAGGGGGCAGGTGCAAGGATCCATTTGTCTTGCTGTTGCCCCAGACAAGCCTTGTATGCAAGTTCCCTTTGCTTCTTAAAACGGCCACCACCTACGAACATGGACTGGCCTGCCTCTTTCTTTGGTCTCTCCCTGCCCTCCATGTTCAGGGGCCGGTTTCTGATTAGACCCAGGAAGCTACCGAGGAGCTTACAAACCAACAATGTTGTTGATTGCTTATTTTGCTATGCAGAAGTTTTTTTAGTTTGCTGTAGTCCAACTTATTTATTTTTGCTTTTGTTGATGGTGCTTTTAGTGTCACATCCAAAAAGTCATCACCAAGACCAATGTTAATGAGTTTCTCCCTATGTTTTCTTCTAGGAGTTTTATGGTTTCAGGTCTCATACGTGTCTTTAATACTTTTTGAGTTAGTTTTTTTGTGTTTGGTGTAAGATAAGGGTCCATCTTCATTCTTCTGCATGTAATTATCCAGTTTTCCCAACAGTCTTAATTGAAAAAGCTAAGCTTTCCCCATTGAGTATTCTTGGTTCCTTTCCCAAATAGTAGTTGACCACTTATGTGAGGATTTATAAATGGATTACACTGGAGTTACTGACTATAAGTGGTTACACGTATAGAAACATCTAAAAAGGGCGCCTGGGTGGCTCAGTTGGTTAAGCGTCTGACTCTTGATTTCAGTTCAAGTTGTGATCTCAGGGTCATGAGATCAAGGCCCATATCGTGCTCCACACTCAGCACAGTGTCTGCTTGAGATTCTCTCTCTCCTTCTCTCTCTGCTCCTCCTCCCTCTCTCTAAATAAATAAATAAATAAAATCTTTTTTAAAAAGTGTAAAAAATATTGGCAGCTAGTAAAGAAGTACACACCTATGAAAAGTATTTTCTCCAAGAAAAAAAGAGCAAAGTAACCTGCTCTAGGTGAGGGACTTGAGAAGCATGTTGGATGTTGGGATCCATTAATCTGCAGTGCAGTTCCATCAACATGCCTATTAGGAAACACCAGAACTAGAAGGATATCTTTCCACCCAAGCTGAATATAGATAAAATAACCAACTTGGAGTCAATGAAAATATGTGCAGAATTAAGGCAACCGAACATTACCCTCAAATTTAATAAAAAAGCATGAATGTTAAAATAATTTTATGAAAGCTATATAAAAAATTTAGGAGGCGTATGTTGCCCTCCAAAATGTATTTCTTTTAAATCTCTGTATAGCAGGAAGAAAAAGGCATGAGAAGGAACCACACTTAAACATGCAGAGAGAGCTGCCTGTAATGAGACAAACGTGTAAGATGGCAACGTGAGCATAAGCACCTATTCTTTCTGCTCCAGACACTCCAAGTCCTCTGGAGATATACAGAACATAGTGTAGCTTGGATTTCCTGCAGGACAGTTGCTGCGCCACTGCTGGTCACACTATTGGCAATTATTTAAGAGCTATAGACAGTTAAAGAGGTCTTCCATTTAGACTATGAGAGCTAGTATGTCTGAAGTTTTGTGCTCTTTGCTCAAATTGGCTTGGACCATACCATTACAATTTTGAAAATTCATCTACCCAGTCATCTTCCAGAGCACATGCTTATTCCTAGCAGGCTGGGCCAGAATAGGCTCTATGCCACTTCACATAGACATAGACAAAATTATGTATGTATACCTATATATTAGTATAGGTGTGTTAGTGTGTGGCTGTGGGTGTGAAGAGGAAGAATTATAGATAATTAGGCAGCTATATCACTAGATAATAGCTAACTAGCCAGATATCATACATACAATAGATAATAAATAGATGATGATAGATGGATAGATAGATGATAGATATAGATAGATTAGATAGATGATAGATAGATGATAGATGATAGATAGATGATAGATAGATAGATGATAGATAGATAGACGATGATAGATAGATGATAGATATAGAGGTCCATATATAATATACAAATTACCAATATCATGAACTTACTGGGAATTTGTATTTTCTTTATATATTTGTGATTTCTTAGAATTTTCTAAAATGAACACTGTTATTTTTATAAAATAAGTAAGAAATCAAAACTCTTTTTTTAATTTTTCAAAGCTGAAGAATTTTAGAGTGATGAACTGGTCAAGAATGAAGCTATTTCTGGAAATGGCGTAAGAAGAGAGACAATAACTGCAACTGAATGTCCAGAAACTGAAAGGTAAGTTAAGGTTTTCTATCAGATGACTTGAACATTGTAATCATGAGGGATGATGGCAGAAACTAGGGTTTGAAAGAGGAAAACCTGTTAACTATGTGCTAAATTTTAAGTAAGTACGGAGAAATAGCTTGGGGACTAAGCAAATGGGGAGAGCTGCCTGACTACAAAGAAAAAGATATCCTTGCAGCAGGTAGAACAAAAAAGCATGTGAATGTCAGTGGGAAACTTATGGAAACTAACCACTGCTTTCTCCATTCCTAGGAAGTGATAGAATGAGGATTGTCTACAAAAAAACTACAGATGTATGCTATCCTTGGAGTAGTTGAATGAGGTGAAGAGATGTTGAAAATGATACAGGTTTTGTAAACAATGAAACATTCTGGAAGGCACACTAGGCTGCCTGGAAGACAGAGCAGTGGCGAGGTGACAAGTTATCCTAGGAAGAACAGAGAACTTTTTAGAGAAGACTAGAGGAAAAAAAATTACCAAAGTAGTTTCTATTTGTAAAGATAACCAAGGATGCCAGGACTTGAAAGAAAAAGGTACAATTCTAGGAAAAAAGATACAGTTGTAGGAGAAAAATAAGGAGAATGCAGAAATGGGAAATGAGAGTTTTCATGTACATACATTGTTTTGAACTATCTTCGTGTATCACAGAAACTTCCAAAAGCAATCTTAAATGTCTAAAGCACACATTTCCTAATGAATCATTGCCAGAGTTGCTTGACATACCTTAGCTGCTGGGTACACACCTTAGAACATGTTTACTGTAGGAAAGGTATTTATCAGGAATAGTGATACCTTGTGAATGAGACTAGAGCAGTAGAATAAATAGAATAAAACACGAACCACAGAATACAAAGAGCTCTATGAGGTTCTACATTGTTATTGCTTATTCCTAGGAAATAAGCTGAGTGGCAGGGAGTGAGGAAATTTATAGCAGAAAAGCTGATTAGGAGAAGCACTGATCTGCAGATTAAAATTGTCTATGTATGTAAACAAGTCATAATGGAATTACTGGCCTAGAGACCTAAGGAAATACATTGTCAGTTTACCTGTCAAAACTTTGTAAATGGCCCCTGAATGGTCTTCTTCATGTTCTCGACCTTCTTGATTAATACTTCTTTATTTATTTTAGTAAACAACCTTCATTAAAGTGAGAACTAGTGGGGGTCAATTTTCAGCAGATGTTAGAATCAATCATGAAACTACAATATTTCAAAGTCTTGTACAGGAATAGAAATAGATAAGTGGCAGGCTGAAGACGTAAGCAACAGTTCTAGTGATTGCTAACAACCTGGATACAGGATTGAGGGCTGAGAGAAAGGAGCTGGTGAAGAAATGAGGAGAGAACATTAGAATTTAGAACTAACGAAAGGTAAAAGAGACAGGAAGTCTGGGGATGCTAGCTGAAGCAAAGTTAGCTGATAATGTGTGTGGTGAGAAGATAATTGGAAATTGGTGGAGGAGAGGGAGAAAATACAACCAGGAAAGTGAAAAACTGAGCTGTGAAACTCAAACCTGTTTTGCAGAACACACCCTTTTTAACCCCAATAGAGGTGCTGCTGAATGGATCAGGAATCTGAGCTACTGCGTAACTAGTTTGGTGGGAAGAATCCTTAGGAAGCCTTTGAGCCAAACCCATTTATTTTCCTAAGAAAGCTGAGGTCAGTGAGGCCAAGTTACTTTTTAAAAAAAAAAATCCCACTATCAGTTCATGCCAAAAAAGGAAATAAACTCGGTTCTCCTACCTCTCAATCAAGAGCTTTTTTTTTTTTTCCTTCAAACCTCTTCTCCAGTTATAGCATTTTTCATTTGTTAATTTAGGCAGAAATGGACCAGGGCCAGGGCATGAGATTTGTCAGTGTAGAATGAGAGGAGTTGGCATCCCCTAACAGTGTGATAAATAAAGGATTTGAAGGTCTTGTGTTTAGAGGTAAAGCTCGTGTAAAAAAGTGCATTAAACAATTCAGAAGCTCATCGTACAAAACAAATTTCTCTGAAGCCATCTGTTCCCAGTAGTTGTGTATGGGAAAGAGGGACAGGCTTGCTGTATTTTACGTAAGAGGGTGCGGCCTGTACCAGATTACAAAGTGAGTCATGACTAATTTATACTTCTCTTTATCATTTCTCGTTAAAGCTTAATATCAGAGGGGCGCCTGGGTGGCTGTTAGTTAAGTGTCTGACTTCAGCTCAGGTCATGATCTCAGGGTCCTGGGATCCGAGCCCTGGCATTCAGCTCCTCGCTCAGCAGGGAGCCTGCTTGTTCCTCTGCCCCTCCCCCTGCTTGTGCTCTCTCTTTCTCTCTCTCAAATAGATAAATATTTAAAAAAAAAAAAAAAAGCTTCGTATCAGAGTGAATTGTGTATTGCTCACCATCTTCTCCAAAGACCCTACGTATATATTAATCATGGTTCTGTTCTCCTTACTGTTGCTCTAGCGTTGTTTCAGCCTGCTAATCTTCACTTCTGATAAAACTTCAGATGGCATTTTGAGATCAGGATAGAGATTCAGGAGACATCCAGGTAGATAATTTGAGTTTAGGCTACCCACAAACTTGAGTTTTATTCTGTTCCACCTAATAATCTGTGCCATCACCCCTGGGTTCTGTCTAGCCCATTATTTTAAAAGATTTTATTTATTTATTTATTTATTTATTTATTTATTTATTTATTTATTTAAGAGAGAGAGAGAGAGAGAGAGCATGAGCGAGGGGAAGGCCAGAGGGAGAGAGAGAATAGCAAGCAGTCTCTGTGCTGAGCGCGGAGCCCGATGAACCTGAGATCATGTCCTGAGCCAAAATCAAGAGTTGGATGCTTAACCAACTGAGCCACCCAGGTGCCCCTAGCCCATTCTTGAAATAAAGATCTTTACTGGTCCATAAAAGACATTTGATGAATTTGAGCAAAAGCTTTTATTCAGTTGCACGGTATCTATTTTGGCAAAATTAGAAAGATAGCAATGCTCATAAAAGCATGAATTTAGCCCCTAATGAGATATTTTAGTAACAATCTGCAATACCAAGTGGAAACAGAGAGTTTTTCTAGTTTTTTTTTTTTTTTTTCAATATTCTCTGTGAAAATCTTTAGAGCCATTTCTACCAAAAAAGGTGGGGCAGAGGTGTATACCTGTTATGATAGATAGGCTTTCTTTACTGAAAGACTTATCAGGAACTTCAATGTTACTATATCTGCTTATATGCCAAAATACTATCTAGAATTTCCTGAAGATACTTGGTCATGAAACTAATTTTGGTGGAAGAATGGTTACCATCTGTTCCAGTGATCCCTGCTGCGTAACATATCATCTAACACACCTCATTACTTACAAAACAATAATATATGAGTATTGTTATCCCTCGCGTTTCTGGGATTTGCCTGGGTTAGGCAGTTCTTGCTCGGAATCTCTCATACAATTGCAGTGTATTGTGGCTGGGGCTTGAAACACCTGAAGGTTCATTTTCTCACGTCTGGAAGTTAGCGCTGGCTGTTGCCTGGGACCCAAGTCTGGCATCAGCTTGGACCACACACACAAGGTCTCCCCACAGAGCCTGAACATTTCCTCAGAGCACTGCCTCTGAGACCTGGAAGGAAGTTTATAACCTCACCTGGGTCTGAAAAGTAAGAAAATAACACATACTTAGGTGATTTAACACCTCTGTGATCCCACATCATACAAAGGGTGAGTGAATGTAAAGTGCTACTTCCCTGTATGCTGGATTGGAGTTTCCCATGAGCTGAGCAAACCTGAGAATCCTTCTTGTACTTTCACCCCATACCCAGGGTGACCATACATCTTAGCTCACCTGGGACAAGCCCCCATTTACTCCTCTTGTCTTGGCCTAACTATTGGTATTACCGCTTTTCACTCTCAATATGGCTTGATTTGGATGGTAAATTATATAGTAACTCATCTATCCCCAAACTCTCAGTCGTATACTTGCAAGACTTTCTATTCACCTACAGTTTTTGGTATGTTCATCACCCCCTTCTCAATTTCTATTATCATGCTTGGACTTCTGAAATGTTCCAGTGTATAAATTTGGCTCCCCTAAGCTTAAGCTTTCTCTCCTATAGGATACTTTGCATCTCTCATTTAGACTGATCTTTCTAAAACATGACTTCTGTCTTTTTTTTTTTTTTTGTAGTCTTCACAAATTTCCCCTCCCCTTAGCCACCCCAGCTCTTCACAGCAATTTTATTGGTGTTACCACCCTTAGACTCAATCTGTCTCATACCAGCATTTGTGTTAATCCTAAATAGTATAGGATGTAAGGTGTAAACTATAGTCTCTATTCCTCCCCAGTAGACTTTATTAGTAGGAATTGTTACCCCTTCTAGACTCAAGAATAAATGGTCCAGTCATACCTGTTAGATTTCTATGATATTTTCTGAGTCCTTCTTGCTGTCTAGATCTTTGTATTTCCAGAAAAGAGTTCTAGAGGCAAGTTATGTGGCTGATATAACTCCTTTTCCAACTCAACCAAGTGTTGGCCTAGTCCACTGTCCAGTGTTTTTGATTTGGGATTTTGTCAACTTTTTGGTAGGGAGAGATGTCCTGATACCTATCACAGCACCTTAGATATGTACAATTTTTATTTATCAAAAAACTAATAAAATCAAAATAAGCCAAAAAAAAAAAACTTTATACATTGTTACTCATACGTATCCTTCTACCTCCCCTACTTAGATACCATCAAAATACAGATGGTCCCTGACTTACAATGGATTGACTCATGATTTTTTTGACTTATAATGGTGTGAAAGCGCTACACATTCCATAGAAACTGTACTTTGAATTTTGAATTTAGATCTTTTTCTGGGCTACTGATATGCAATATAATATTTTCTCATGATGCGGGACAGTGGCAGCAAGCCACAGGCCCTGGTCAGCCACCCAGATCACAAGGGCAAACAACTGATATACTTACAACAATTCTGTACCCATACAACTCTTCTGTAGTTCACTTTCAGGACAGTATTCAATAAATTATATGAGATATTCAATACTTTGTTATAAAATAGGCTTTGTGTTAGATGATTTTGCTTAACTGTGGACTCATGTAAGTGTTCTTAAAACATTTAAGGTACGCTAGGCTAAGCTATGATGTTGGGTAGGTTAGATGTATTAAATGCATTTTTTTCAACGTGGGCTATTATCAATTTACAATGGGTTTACTGGGACATAATCCCATTGTAAATCAAGGAAAATCCGTACTGTAAAATTTTCATGGCTTAGTTTTCTGGTGAGTCCCAAAGCAATACCTTGTATCTAGCACTCACCAGCAATGGAATTGTTGGATAATGTGGTAGTTCTATTTTTAATTTTTTTTTTAAAGATTTTATTTATTTATTTGAGAGAGGATGAGAGGAGAGAGAGAGCACATGAGAGGGGGGAGGGTCAGAGGGAGAAGCAGACTCCCCGCCGAGCAGGGAGCCCGATGCGGGACTCTATCCCGGGACTCCAGGATCATGACCTGAGCCGAAGGCAGTCGCTTAACCAACCTAGCCACCCAGGCGCCCAATTTTTAATTTTTTTTAAGATGCTCCATACTGTTTTCCATAGTGGCTATACCAACTTACAATCTCAACAATAGTGGACAAGGGTTCCCTTCTCTCCACATCTATGCCAGCACTTGTTATCTCTTGTCTTTTTTAAGATGGTCATTTCAACAGGTGTGAGGGAATATCTCATGTTGGTTTTAATTTGCATTTCCCTGATGACTAATGATGTTGAGCATCTTTTCATGTACCCATTGGCCTTTCATATATATCTTCTTTCAAGAAATGTCTATTCGAGGGTGCCTGGGTGGCTCAGATGGTTAAGCGTCTGCCTTCAGCTCAGGTCATGATCTCAGGGTCCTGGGATCAAGTCCCACATCGGGTTCCTTGCTTAGCGGGGTGCCTGCTTCTCCCTCTGCCTGCCGCTCCCCCCACTCTCCCTCTCTCTCTTTCTGGCAAATAAATAAATAAAATCTTAAAAAAAAAATCTATTCAAGTCCTTTTCCCATTCTTTAATTAGCTTACTGATTTTTTACTATTGAGTTATATGAGTATTTTCATGTTTTGGATATTAACCTTTTATCATATGTATGGTTTGCAAATATTTTTTCCCATTCTGTAGGTTATCTTTTCACTTTGTTGATGGTTTCTTCTGCTGTGCAGAAACTTTTTTGATGTAGTCTCACTTTTTTATTGTTGTTGCTATTGCTTTGTTTTAGATGTCATCTAAAAAAAATTATCCAAAATCTATATCAAGAAGTTTAATTTTTATATTTTCTTCTAGGACCTGCATGGATTCAGGTCTTCCACTTAAATCTTCAATCTTCTTCAAGTTAGTTTTTGTGAATGGTGTAAGATAGAGGTCCTGCTTTATTCCTTTACATGCAAATATCTAATTATTACAGCACCATTTATTGAATAGACTGTCTTTTCTCCATTGAGTATACTTGGCTCCCTTGTAAAATATTAGTTGTATATATATATTTAGGTTTATTGCTGAGCTCTCCATTCTGTTCCATGGTCTCTTTGTTTTTATGCCAGTACTATACTGTTTTGATGATTATAGCTTTGCAGTATAGCTTGAAATCAGGAAGTGTGATTCCTTCTGCTTTGTTCTTATTTCTCAGGATTTCCTTGGCTATTTAGGGTCTTTTGTGGTTCTGTATAAATTTTAGAAATGTTTTCTCTATTTCTATGAAAAATACCATTAGAATCTTGATAGAGATTGCATTGAATTTATAGGAGGCTTATGATTGGGAATTTAAAACCATATTTCTAAACAAATGAAGATCAAACAAACACAAATCTTAAGGGAAATTAGAGAATTCTTAGAACTTAATGATACTAGAAATATTACCTAGCTCCCATAGACAAAACTCTATGTTCTCAGAAGGTTAAATTGATAAACACAGGAAGGTTTAATGATTCCATCTGGAATCATTAAAGTTGGCATGCAAAGATCCAAGGATTGTTGAAGACATCCTCTCATTACCAAAGCAGGAAGTAGGTGGCCGTCCTCAAACCCTAGCTCAACTAAACAGAAGAGAATAGATGGATGATTGCCTTATCAGGCATACATCTCAGTGGGGCATCCAGAGTTTGGGGGTACTTTTTCTTTTCTTTTAAAAGAGAGAAAAGGACAGTGAGAATGCTGAGTACATAAAATGGTAAGGGATGATAGAAACAGAGTATTATTAATAAAGGTAAAATATTACAGAAAGAAGAGGCTGGAAATACCAAAGATAAATACCAACATTACCATTTTTATTTTAGCATTTACCTCTTTTGAAAGTCTAGATCTGTGATTTTTAACTCTTATTTAGTTCACAAAACCCCTCAGAAAGTTTGGGGACATCTGTGAATTTTATCCCAGATAAATGCAAAAAAAAAAAAAAAGTTCTGCCTAGATTTTTATGCAGGGAAAACTGACTCCCTGAAGTCCATTTATAGATCCAGTTTCAAAATCAGTGTTCTAGAACGTACACTGATTCCTGATATTAAAGGTAAACTATAATAATGTTGACAAGGAGGTTGTTCCCACCTTGCTGTAATTGCCATCATCACCCCCTCGAACTAACCAGCCAGCACGGAGGGAGGCCTTGCCTCTAACGGGCCTCCTACATTTATTTTCTTTGTCAGGAAGACCCACTTCCTGACGAGGTGGGACAGCTGGTCCTGGAACATTTCATCCATTTCCTAGAACACTATCATTCTATATTGCATCTATTTGGTCATTTTCAAAGCCTGAGAAGTTCAGTAGGGATGGTGAGGAAGCCAGGAAAATGAAATAGACTTTGACTGGAAGTTTTAGGTTCTGGCCTCAGAGCAACAGACTGTGGGGCTTTAGGTAATTCATTTAACCTCTCTATGTCTCAGTTTTCTCATGTGGAAAATAACTAAGCCAGTAAGATGATATTTAATTTTTCTTTCTGTAATTTAGATGCCTCTAAGAGAAGGTGAGATAAGACTTGGGTCTGGAGGGTCTGGTAGGATTAATAAAGAGGGGAGAAAGTCAATTCTACATTTTTGGTAAACCTGTATTAAGTTTCCAAAGTGTGTTAGGAGTTGGCTTTAAAATTTTCTATAAAAAAACAGACATATAAAGTTAACTTCATTTAAAGAATGTGGGTGTATTACTTTGGAGCAGGAATGCCTTCCATTTATAATACACTGTAGAACACCTATTGAAAATAAACAAGCCACCAAGATGTTTTCTTCATTCTATTATCTCTGTAGGATTGTATTCTTAGGTAAGCCACATCAAGCCATAGACATTTCTGTTTTGTAGGAATATTCCCAGTGTGTCACATTGGAGAATTTTGGGTTCCTGTTTTATCTCACTTTTCTGAATTTAACTCTTTATGTTTCCACAGAACAAAAGAAGCACACAGTTGTTGACTATTAAGGTGATGAAAATAAAAATTTGTTAAGTTAGTACTACTTCTTTGTAAATTTCATATATATATTTATATATTATTTATACATGTATAAATATAGTTATATATAAATTATACACATTTATATCAAATTATATATTAATATATTCACATTTATGTCTTCACTTCAAATAGACCAACTTCCTGAATAGGTACAAAGATAAAGCAAAACATCTTTCCTGGCATTGAGGAGCTTACAATCTGTCATAAAATTCAAACATTTTCTGATCTTTATTGCCTAATATTACTTTAAGTGTTATTCAATTTATTTAGCTGTTTATAATTTTAAAAATGTTTATACTAGCATGTCTTCATTTAATTTGACTTAAGTTCACAGAATAAATATTTGATAATGAATTCTGAACTTTGCTTTGCCTATATAGGCTAAAAAAGGCAAGAAAATTCAAAGGAAAGATTTTTTTATATTTTTCTTTTCTTTTTCTTCCCCCACCACCACTTCTTTCCTGGTAAACATTCTATACATCATGTGTGAGTCTAAGATATCAAATATCGAACTATGAATTTTAAAACTCTAAAAGATTTAAATAAAGTCTTCATATTCTAAGGTTCTTTATAATGTGGTTCTAATTTTATGCCCTGTTGGCATAAGCAGTAGCCTACACCAGCACATTCATTTTCAGCAAATGACTGTATTGAAAAATAATTCCAATTGCCACAATGAGTGGAGACTATCCATTACTTGCTAAGCTTTCTGTGAGGGCATATGCTTTCACATGCTGGCAATAAAAACAGAACAAAACAAAAAAACTGGATTTTCTTGACATGCCCACATTGTTAGGCCTGGTGCTAGAGGCAGCACCAGTAAAACTAATGAAAAGGCAGTATGAAATCAACTGTAGAAGTCTGATAAAATTAGTGGCTTGATCCTAAGACAATCCAGTTCCAAAATGAAATGGAAAGTGCTGGAATTTTATGAAAATTTTCAGAAAAATCACTCTGAAAATTTATGAGGAAATTTATAGAGTTGGAAGTTAGTTCCCCTAAGGTTTGTTACCATAATTCTTGGCTCAGACCTGCTTTAAAATGTCGACACTCTGCTCACTGGCTCTTCAGGCACCACCTCCAATCATGTTTCAAACAGTAAGTGATTCCATAGAGCTCTGTTGGTTCTGAATCAATGTTTCTCTTTATTAACTAATTATTATTATTACTAGTAATAATCATGTAGTAAAATTGCTCAAGTTTTGTAAGTGAGCTAATCTCATATTTCTGGAAGAATTCCCAGAATGAATAGTTAAGCTAAATATGTAGAGCTTGCCAATCACAAAGGAAACCAATGGAATATAAGA
Organism: Leptonychotes weddellii; assembly: GCF_054177405.1. Taxonomy (NCBI): domain Eukaryota; kingdom Metazoa; phylum Chordata; class Mammalia; order Carnivora; family Phocidae; genus Leptonychotes; species Leptonychotes weddellii. The sequence continues at coordinate 38,140,490 of NC_138370.1, read as the reverse complement.
AACACATGGTGGTAATGTAGGGCCTAACGATGTGCACTTCGTGTATTAATTTCCCGTTTCTTGCTGAAGATGCATGGCTATGTCTGGGCCTAGGAGAAAATGTATAAGTAAGCCAAGATTGCTTTTTGCAATCTTTACTGTTATCAGCAGTTTTCCCATCAGCCATTCCATTTTTGGGGTGGCTTTTTCCATAATACCTCAAGAACTGAGTGTCTTTGTGAATTTAGTGAATATTTATTGATTACCCCTTATATATGGGCATTGTTCTAGAGACTATAGATAAAACAAAGATGTAGCACTTGGTTGGTCAGTCGGTGGAATATGGGACTCTAGATCTCAGGGTTGTGAATTCAAGTCCCACGCTGGGTGTAGAGATTACTTAAAAATAAAATCTTAAAAAAAAAAAAAAAAACAGAGATTAATGGTACATAATCCCTACTGTCACTTAACATTACAATCTAAGATAGAAAATAAGACAAATTTGAAAAGATACTAAAGGCAGAATGCAATAATTATTGTAAAAGTGATTCATGCCATACTAGACATCAGATTTGCTTAGTTTCTGGACAACAGTTGTATGTCAGATTACCATAAATCCAAAAAAAATGGGGGGCGGCGCCTGGGTGGCTCAGTCATTAAGGGTCTGCCTTCGGCTCACGTCATGATCCCAGGATCCTGGAATCGAGCCCACATCGGGCTCTCTGCTCAGCAGAAAGCCTGCTTCTCCCTCTCCCACACCCCCTGCTTGTGTTCCTTCTCTCGCTGTGTCTCTCTCTGTCAAATAAATAAATAAATGAAATCTTAAAAAAAAAGATTACCAAAATCCATTCCTTTCTTCTACCAATACAGTTCCATCAAATATATAATAACCCATTTCACACTAATAATATTTACTAAATATTCATATTATTCACGAAAATAAATGACAATAAAGAAAACATAAGGAGCGTATATTTAGGAGATTTTTTTTTACTGCACGGCTAGACTGCATAAATGCTTTTTAAGTATGAATCTAATTTCATTTAGACTAAATATGGTTGAGTGGGTAGTTGAGTGAAATCAAAGTGCTAACATTATATAGCTGGTAATACCATTAATAGAAATAAGAAGTACTGGAAAAAATGTGCCTGAGGGAAACATAATGAGTTCAGTTTTATATATGAGTTTGGTGATGGTGACCATCAAACAACTGAAAATTCAAGAATTGGACTCAAGGATAGGACTGGCATTGAACAAATTTGAGAGTTACATACATATTAGAATTTGTGAGAATGGATGATAATCTTAAGTGAGAAACTGTAAAAAGAGAAGATAGTTGGAGCATGTATTTAGTGTAAAAACTGAACTTGGAAGACTAGAAAGAGAAATGAGTTCAGTGAAAGAGCAGGAGATATGAGACAAAACTGAGGACAGCCATTGTCACAGATACCAGAGAGAGTGCTAGTGCTACAAAGACAGGAATTATGAATTGTAGGAAATACAACTGAAAAGCCACAGAAAATTAAGTTTGAAAATAGGAGGTGAAGAGAAATAAGGGGTAAAATATTGAAAGAGGAGTGAGGAAATACTACTCACTTAAGAAATTCGGGGCCCAAGAAAGAGGCAGGTATCATAGTGATAGAAGGTAGAAGCAGGGGGAAGGAGAATTTATATCAGGATGGTGTGGCCTGAATATGTCTGAAGGCAACAAGTCAATGAATAGGGAGAGAGGGAAGAAGCTGAGCAGAGAGAGTATGATGGCTTAGGAGCAGGAGATGAGATTCGGTCAAGTTAATCTGAGAGAGAGCTTTTGGGGCAGGAGCAAAGAAAGATGGGGGAAGATAAAAATCCAGGGAAATATTCAGATAAAATGTAGAAAAAAATTAAAGCACCCCCCTCCCCCAGTGGATGGACCCAACCATTCTTGTTAACAGAGAGAAGGCATCTATTCACAGGAGCTAAAACGGGGGGGAAGTGGAGATTTGAGGTAAGTGGATAGGTATGAAATAGCCATGTTAGACAATGCAACGGGGAGACTGCAAACGTTAAATTCACACACTGTGGAACAGCAATGAGGTACAGACTGGCATTGAACACGTCAGTGGGTAATAGTCAAGTCTGGACCTATATTCTGCAGTTATCCACTTCTGTTTTAGAAGCATATTTTAAACACTGGGGGTATTACAGAAGTAAGACACACAATTCAGTATATTTATTTGTATTTTTAAAATATAACATAATCTCAGCTCAGTGGAAGAATGCTGTATCATGCAGGTTTGTGTTGATTTCATAACATGAAATGGTCTGGTTTTGTCAATTTTTTACAATTACGATCAGTGAGTGGTCTAGCTATTTAAGGCTAATTATGTAATTATGTAATTATTCACTTATGCCACAGTAGCCAGATACATCTCTGAAAACAAATGCTTTTAAATTTTAATTTAAAAAGAAAAGAGCAGGTGCAGGCCACGAAAAAGTGGCCTTTTTACCAACAATAGTTCATTTTAAAATAAGCCAGATTTTTGCCAAGATCAGTGTTTCTTCAAGATGAAGATAGAAATAGATTTGTAAGTGTGCTCTTGTACCTCTACATAGGTGCTTAAATAATTTTGAGCAGTTATGCATTTATGTAGAGGAAATGAATCAACTGTGAATAAATGCATGTTTACCAAAGTGGTTGTTTCACAGTGCATTTAGTTCTGACATTTATAAAGTTGATATTTTGTAGAATTTGGAATAGTTTGGAATTCTTTACAGTTTAGACATCAGTCACATGTGGAGACAAAATGAAAATGTGCAATATTTTTTATGTAGGTGAACTAATACAATGTACCTAATTGCAGAATTAATTATCAGATAATTTGTAATAGATAAATTGTATAACATTTTCATATCTTAAAATGTTTTTTAGATCAATCTTTAGGTGAAATAATATTTTCAAAATAAAATTCTACAGAAAAAAAATAATACTTCAGTGAGATTGGTATATTTATAATACATCCCACAACGATATTTGACAGTAAAAACAAAGAAAGTAAGCAATGTGAATTTTTCTAGGTTGAGCTCTCATAGGGTCGAGTGGCAAAAGTTTATAGTATAGTCTTCCATAAATTAGTATAATTTTGTCCTAATAAAAACCATAAGACAAGTAATATCACTTCCACTTTACCCACTGATGTTGCCAAGGTCACATAAGTATTAATTGGATGAGCCAGAATTTTGATGAGATTTTTGATAGGCACCCTGACAATTGCTGAGAAGGATTCAGATATGGAAAGAGAGGAAGGAGGGATTACAAGCTCAGGTAGCAATAGCAGATCTGAGGAGTAGGAGACTGGGAGGTCCTCTCATGTTAATCAATCACTGGGAAAGAGGAAGTTATGTAGAAAGAACTGGACGTCAATCTCCACCAAGGCTTCTAATATATTGGTGCAAGCGGTGATTTGCCTGGACTCTGCTACGTAGTCAATGCTCCATTCATATTTAGTACTGACTTACAACTAACCCCTCAGAGTATGTTAAATTAATAGGATCATCTAATAAAATTAAGTAATAAAGAGTTAATAAAAGAAATATTTTCATGTTTTGAGTAGGGACACCATGCCTCCTTCTTCATCATGCTGAGTCCTGCAGCTCTATTCCTAGCAGAGAAGCTTATGGACATGTTCTCCAGGGGTCTTCAGCCACATTCAGCCTCACCACTTCAAACTATAGCAGTTTTCTCAGTGTGTAGGAAATTTTGATGCGGGCTGCATCCCACCCCACATTCCTACTTGTACTCTTCATGTGTTACCCCTTTCACATCCGAGAGAGTGTGTAAAAGAACACTGGACAGCCCCTTCCAAAGAATTTTCCAATTTATGTGTACATTACTATAGTTAAGAGCTTTGGTTAATGTTTAATCTTAGGAGTACAAACTGTGCAATTCTATTTTTATTAAAGACCAGTGATTATTACTATGATAGTTATTGCCAGTTGGAGATTTTGAGCAATAGTATTTAAAGGTCATATTAAAGGGGAGCCTGGGTGGCTCAGTTTGTTAAGTGTCAAACTCTTGATTTCAGCTCAGGTCATGATCTCAGGGTCATGGGATCAAGACCCACATAGGGTTCCAGGCTCAATGGGGAGTCTGCTTGAGGATTCTCTCCCTCTCCCTCAACACCTTCCCCCTGCCCTCTCTTCCCCCCCTCTAAAAATAATCTTAAAAAAAAAAAAAAGGCCATTTTAAAGACCATGCCTCTGTTGCTCCAAAGATCTGACTCAGTATGGTGTCTTACTATGCCTAGGTGCGTTTAACTTCTATGTTTCCCGAAAATGAAAAAAAATTGAAGATCAATTAAGTTTCACACTTTGAGTAGAATTACCATTAAAATATACTTCTGATTATGTTATCTATATATTTCAAATGGGAAGTTGAGACAGTCTCTAGACTAGTGGTTCTCAACCCTGGCTGCACATTAGAATCAGCTGGAGAACTATTAAAAATGCCAATGCCCAGATGTCACCCTAACCCAGTTAAATCATATACTCTAGGGGTAAGGCCCAGACTTTGGTGTTTGTTAAAAGCACCCTAGATGATTCTACTGCTCAGCCAATCTTGAGGAACCATTGATTTCAGCCATTTGGTTCATAAATATGCTTGGTTAAAAAAACAAAGTAGGGTAAGAGGAGGTTTCCTTTTGGATGGTTGTCTTATTTCTCTGCTTACACCTTTCCCTTTGTAAAAATTTCTTTTTCCTTCAATAAATTGTTCTTATTTTCCTATTGTGCCATTATGACTCTCTTCCTGAGTATTGTTAAAGAGTTTTATAATAGGAAGTGATTTAATTTTTATTTTATTTTATTTAAGATTTTATATATTTATTTATCTTAGAGAGAGAGCGAGAGAGCAGGGGGGAGGGGCAGAGGGACAGGCAGAGAAAGAATCTCAGGCAAACTCTGAGCTGAACTTGGAGCCCACTTGGGGCTTGATAACCACAATCCTGAGATCATGACCTGAGCTGAAACCAAGAGTCACACACTTAACCGACTGAGCCACCCAGGTCCCCCAGGAAGTGATCCAATTGTGATAAATGTTCAAATAAAGAAAAAGCCTATCCTTTAAGCCCTGCTAGCGTTTCTTAAAATGCTCCCCTTGGAAACTGAAAACCAAAATGTAAGAACGTCAGGTTTAAAGTAGAAAAAGCTGTTAAACACTTGAACATAAGACCTGAAACCATAAAACTCCTAGAAGAAAACAGGCAATAAGCTCCTTTAACACAGGTCTTGGCAATGATTTTTGGGATTTGACACCAAAAGCAAAGGCAACAAAAACAAAGATAAACAAGTGGGACCGCATCAAACTAAAAAGCTTCTGCACCTAAAAGGAAACAAACAAAAAAGCCACCTACTGAATGGGAGAAAATATTTGTAAATCATATATCTGATAAAGAGTTAATATATAAATCTATATAACTTAATAGCAAAAAAACAAAACAATCTTATTAAGAATGGGGAGAGGATTTGAATAGATTTTTTTCAAACAAGATATACAGAGGGCCAACAAGTGTGTGTGAAGGTGCTCAACATCACTATAGTCCCCAGAGAAATGCAAATCAAACCACAATGGCATATCATCTTACACCTGTTATAATAGCTGTTATCAAAAAGGTAAGAAATAGTAAGTGTAGGTGAGGATGTAGAGAAAAGGGAACCTCGTGGACCTTCCACTATGGAAAACTGTATGTAGTTTCCACAAAAAAACAAAAAATAGAACTACCATGTGATCCAGCAATTTCACTTTGGGGAATTTATCTGACATAAATTAGAACACTGACTCCAAAAAATATCTGCACGTCTATGTTCATTGCATCATTATTTGTAATAGCTAAGACATGGAAGCAACCTGTGTCCATTGAACGGTGAATAGATGAAGAAAATGTGATGCACATACACACACACACACACACAGGAATATTATTCAGCCATATAAAACACGGAAAGTAGGAACTCCTGCTGTTTATGATAACATGGATGGATCATAAAGGCATTATGCTAAGTGAAGTAAGTCAGACAGAGAAAGACAAATACCATGTGATCTCATTTTTTGTGGAATCTAAAAAGAGAAAAAAATAGATACAGAGAACAGATTGCTGTTGCCAGAAGCAGGGGTTGAGGGGTGGGTGAAATGGATGAAAATGGTCAAAATGTACAAACTTTTCAGTTATAAAGTCAGCAAGTCCTGGGGATGTAATGTAAAGCTTGGTGACTGTACTTAGTAATACTGTATTGTGTATTTGAAAATTAAGAGAGTAGATCTTAAAAGTTCTCATTACAAGAAAAAAAACTATAATTATATGTGGTGATGGATGTTAATTAAACTTACTATGATGATCATTTCACAATATATACATGTATTAAATTGCTATGCTGTACACCTGAAACTAATATAATGTTGTATTTCAATTAGATCTCAATAAATAAAAAGACCAAAGTGTCTTATGGGAAAGGTTTACCAATACTTTGAGGAGAAGGATTTGGGAAGATTCAAGTATTCTCTTCTCTAATACGGTCCAATCAACAGCCTTATATAAGTCTATAATATCAAGATCTAATAGTTCATCCTACTAGATAATAAGTATTTATTTAGCATCTATAATGTACATTCCATGTGGACTTAGTCACTTTTCTCTGAGGAGAAATCTCAGGTAATCATAAAGGGTACAGGTGAAGTTATTTCAGATTTATTTAGAGCCTTCACAGAGAATGAAGGGAAACAAAACTTAACTGATCCTTACACACCATGTTCCCATATTCAAACCTACTCTATTTCACCTTGATTTCTGTTTAAGATTCTGGTGTTTTCTTCATCAAAATCACGGAACAGAGCATGATCTCCAAAAAAAGCAGAATAAACAGGAAGTACGGGTAGTGGCCAGGTGCCCTCGATGCAGGTCCCACCCCCCCATCTTTGAATTCACACCATAAATGAGTGGTTAGGTTAAAAATAATTGAGCTTGACATTGTTTTAATCAATATGCTTCAGTAAATTCACAGTGTACTTAAAAGACATTGTTTTATCTATCGACATCCTGTGCTTACCAAGACACATTCCCTGACCATGTAAGCCCACACTGATTTCTTCCTCTAATGAATACCTAAAGGACTTACTGCCTCCAACGCTCATTTGGCATTTAGAACAATTTGTTTCTTAAGATCAGTGATCTTTCCATGGGTGTGTCTTCCTATAGCTCCATCACACACTAGTTATAGTTATAGAACTTCTCTTTGCCTCCATTTCCTCACGGATGTAATAATGATACCTGATTCATCAGTTTATTGTAAAAATAAAATGAGTTACTCTCTGTCAGGCTCTTAGAACAGAGCCTGGCACACAGTGCCTCACATAAGCCATTGTTGTAGTAATACTAGTGGTAGCAAATTAGACTGAAGACTCTTTAAGAGCTTAGGTTGCCCCATAGTGCTTATCACAGTGTGGACACAGTGTGGTGTGTCTTTGTTGATTTACACTGTACATGAATCCTTGGACCTACCTTCTGGGGAACTAAGAAGGATTAACACATTTGTGTCACTTCAAAAACTGATTTTTATTGTAAAAGAGCACATGTTTGAGAGGCTTAGCCTCAAGCGAACGGTTGTCTTTCATCAGAATCCATTTGTAATTAACATGTCTGATAACACTGAAAACTGTATATACCTGGACCTCCGGCTAGAATATTTGGGCCCAGGCAAAAGAGTAATGTGCAGACGACACAACAAATTACTGGTTAATACAGATAACTAAGGCTAGAAACAGTATGGAGTTTCCTCAAAAAATTAAAAATAGAACTACCCTATGATTCAGATATCCTTTAAATTGAACTGTGAGAAATAAGTAGTGTGCTTAAAGCCTACAAAGTCATAGGAACAGTAATAGAACTGAGCATAAGAAAGTTTGTTCTGTAATTCTGTGTGTGCGTGTGTGTTTTGAAGAGGTGGTGAAGAGGCATTAGCTAAGAAGTCAAGTTACTGGATCTTTATTCCAGGAATTACCATTGACTTGCTGGGTGATTTGAACAAGTCACTCCCATTCTCTAGTGTCATTTCTTCTTTGTAAAATGGGGATGGTAATATATTGTTTAGCTACCCCACAGGTAGTAAAGATTTAATAGCATGGTAGAAAGTTACAGTCTAGAAATTAATATATCCAGAAGTGGGTTTGCTGGACCACGTTCTACTCTTAATTTCTTGAAGAACTTCCATACTATTTTCCATAGTGGCTGTACCAATTTACATTTCCACCAATAGTGCACAAGCGCTCACCTTTCTCCATACCCTTGACAATTATTTCTCCTACATTTTGATGATAGCCATTGTGACAGGTGTGAGGTGATCTCTCATTGTGGTTTTGATTTGCATTTCCCTGATGAGTGATGTTGACCACTTTTTCATATACCCATTTGTCATTTTTATGTCTTCTCTTGAATAATAATGTCTATTCAGGTTGTTTGGCCATTAGTAATTAACTGGACCTTTAGCCCTTCTCCCCACCCCAGAGGTCAGGGAGTGGAACTGAAAGTTCCAACCCTCCAATCACATGGTTGATTATCCTGGCCACCAGACTCCCACCCTGAAGGGTTTTCCAAAAGTCACTTCATTAACATAAACTTGGTTGGAAAGAGGCTTGTGGTGCATAGAAAAAGACGTTCTTTCACCTTTGTAGCTCCAAAGCAATTTCAGGCGCTGGAGACAAAAACAAATATTATAACCAAAGATGCTCCTTTTGCTCTTATCACTTAGTATATTACAGGGGTTTTAGGAGCTCCTGGCCGGAAGCTGAGGACAAAAATCAAGATATATTTATTATATCACAATATTACAGCAAGATAGAGAGATAATATAACTTTTTCTCAAATGAGTTTTAATAAAAATAGGAAAGATTTTTGTTCGTTGTTGGTAAGCCATAAACTATTTATTACTAGCTATCCAGAGCCTGATCTCTGGATAACAGGCCTGATTGTCTGAGTCAACTTGCTTTCCCCCAAAGGTTATAATTCAGTGAGTATTCATTGCTCCATTGTTTTTTTTAACTGCTACCCAAGTCATTTCTGTTCTCTTCATTCACTTTTAGTTGCTACCATTCCTGATGATTTCAATGTAAAAGTATGTCTTTCCATTGATCCTCTCTACTAGAGCTTCTCTTGACAACCGCTCCACATCTCTCTCCCTTTTACTCCCTCCTATGTGTGTGTGCAAGCACACATACACTCATCTACCCCCCCACACACATACACACCCCCCAGACACATACATTCATGGCCCCTCTCCCCTCAAAACAGAAAAAAAACTTCAGAAATTTGTAGCTAATGATAGTCATTAATAGAGATTTTTTTTTTTCTCTATCCCTAAGTTAAAAACAAAACAAAACTGTCTTGAGCTTAAAATAAGATGGTCGTGAAACTGGCAAAAAAAAAAAAAAAATTCTCCTAACAAGGTAGAATAGATTTCTTGCTTTCTTCTATGAGAAGCTCGTACCCCTTGGAAACCATTGTGATATTGTACTCATAAGCCATGTTAGTAAAAGACTTCACAAAATTTGCTGGCATAATTAGTAACAGGCATTAATAATCATTCTTCTTATTTACCTTAGTGATCATGTCACCATCTAGACCCCAAGACCTGGCCTTTACTGCCCACCTGCTTATACTCACTAACCTTTGTCTTACATTTTTCCCTAAGCCCTTCTTTCTGGCGCATTCCTCTTGACTCAGGCAAAGGAAACCTGAAACCACCCCCCAGGTGATGGCAGGACTACCCTGACAAGACCTCCCACCAGCCCAATCACCTAGACCCTTTGAGCTAAATCTGACTCACACCTGTGCAGATAGACCATTGAGTGACCTCTGGAATGACCTACAATTACCTTTACTCATTGTAATTCTAAAATCTCCACCCAAGAATGAGGTAAAGGCATGTTTCCTTAAGGTGCATGCCTGACCTTACGCCTGCCTGTACATAGGAGGACTATCCCTCCTAACCCTAAAAACAAAAGGAACCCTTCACCCTCTCTTGGGGAGTCATGGCTTTGGAAGCCCTTCCCCATGATCTCCTTACTTGCTGCAAATAAAAGTTTTCTTTATGCGATAACTCAACCTGGCACAGTTTCTAACTCACCAAGGAACAAACTCATGTTGATTCAGTTACAATCTCATGTATAAACTTCAATCCTGTACATTTTTTAATAAAAACATTAGTGTCAGAAAACTATTTGATTGACAGTGTCCATACCTAAAGAGCATACTTGGTCAGATGCCCCAGAAATTGTAACATTTAGGGTAGACCTCTTAGTATGCTTTTTGTCACCCAGAAGTAGTATTAAAATATTTTTCAGAGCCCATGTCTCATTTTATGGCCTATTACATAAGATAATGGGGGAGGGGAGATTAGCTACAAATTAAAAGACTAAGCTATTCAAAGAAAGGAATTGAGCTAAGGTATCAACAAATAGCCCTAAGGAAACATATTGTAAGATGGAAGAAAGTGGGAGCAGACATTTAAATTTTATCAGTTTATCTGAGAAAATATTGCATCTTGAAATTAGACCAGCCCTTTCTGAGAGGGGAAAAAGGCTCAAATAAAGAAAATTCAGAGATAAAAAAATATAATCTCTGCTAAAATGCATAGGGAGCAGGAAACATTAGATTGGATATTAGAGGGAATTAAAAAGCAAGCTTGAGAAATTCTCCTGAATTCAGAATAAAAGTGTATGCCCAGGAAAGAAATAATAATAAAGAGGAACAAAGAACTTATCTATTTGATGCAATATGAATATAACAGGAAGTTAACATAAATGTAGCAAAAAACAAAGACATAGATATTCACTGCAGAAGTATTTATAATACTTACAAGTGGAAGCATAAATATTCATTATTAAAATATTTGTTAGGGTGCCTGGGTGACTCAGTCAGTTAAACATCCAACTCTTGATTTCAGCTCAGGTCATGATCTCAGGGTCATGAGATCTAGCCCGCTCCAGGCTCCACACTCAGCAGGGAGTCTGCTTGAGATTCTCTCCCTCTGCCTCTTTCCCTGCTCATGCTCTCTCTCTCTCAAATAAATAAATAGATCTTTAAAAAATATATTAGTTAAAATATAGAATAGTAAGATAATGAAATACTACAAAGATATTTAAATGGCATTACAGAAGACATGGAATAAATAACATGGTATAATACATTGTATTTTGAAATTAAAAAGAAAATTACAAAATAGTATTGTGTGATTCAAATTATATAAAAATATTTTATATATTCCAAGAAAAAACAGAAAAACAAAAAAATATTAATAGTAGTTATAGATCGATGGAAATATGAGAAAATTTTTTTCTTTTCCTTTCTTTATCTTTTTTTTCTTCCAAATTATCTATTGTAAGTGTGTATTCCATTTTTAATCAAAACCATGTTTTCATTCTTTTTTCTTTTAAGGATAGAATTCAGAGAGTGAAGCAAATAATTGCCAAATTACTCTCTGAAGACTGAATGGGAAAGGCAAGTCCCCTTACTTCTGTCTGGTTCTCTCAGGGTGTTTAGGTGAGTACAAATAGCTGGAAAATACCACCTCAGTAATTGTCAGGGTATTAAGTTAGAAATGTATGTAATGGCCTCCTACTTGGAACTGACTCTGAAGGCAGAATGTGCTCGGGTGAGTGGCTCTAATATAGTATGTTACTGAAAAATCCTGGAAATGTGTAGCTTTTCATTTTCCAACTGGTGATGGACTATTACAGAGCAGATGCCTATTTGCTATGGAAGAAGAGTACATAATTAGAGTGAAGTGTAAAGAAACGTTGAATAAATGACCACAATTACACTCTCTGTTCATTCCCTCAGCCCCCCAATTCCTGTCCCATTCATCTGGAAACTTCTAAAAGACTTAGCAACAGATTTATCCTGTGATCATTTAAATCCATCATTTGACATGCCACTAGCTTGCAAACATATGTTCCCCTGAATTGTTGGCTTCTGGGCAAACAAACTTAACTGTGCTATAATTCTTCACAATTTTGGAAGTATTTATTGTGCTTCCAACAAGAAGCTCTAGGAAAAACACTGAATTTCTTCTTTCCAAAGTTTAGTACAAAGAACAGAGCCATTCAGTGAGGCTATTTTCAGTCAGAATTACATTTAACATCTTTAAAAATTGTGCTTTCACATTTAAAGTTAGGGATTATTGAATCAATTGAAAAGAGAAGCTCAGATGTTATCCAAAGATATTATGAAAATGAAACAAATGTTTGACTGGAATGAATATTAGTATGTTTTTCTTTATGTATTAAAAATTACTAGTATAAATAAGCAATTAAAAATTCAACTGTATATACACTATATCTACTTCTGTGGGGGTACTAATCCATTAAATACACATTCGAGTGTAGTGTGAGAGGCACTGTTGCATGCTAAGGGAGAATACAGAGAGGAAACCCATATTTCTACATTTAGAGACTTTCACCAAAGCTGAGGTAACAAGTTATAAGCATAGACATAAAGGTGTCTGACAATGAAGATAGTGTATGTTTAGGCCCAAAAGAATGAAAGGGCCTTTAACATTATAGAAATTCTGGGAAAGAACATTTTGGTCTTGGGGGTCAAGAAAGGCTTTCTGGTTCAGGTCCAATGTATACTGGGTGTTAGATAGTAAGTAGGACATAGATGTATGAAAAAAAAAGTTTGGTTGCCCTTTCTGCAGAGTGGAAAATCATGAGCAAAGGTATTTTCCTTGGCAGTGAGGTCATTGTGTAGTCTGGGTGAAGCAGAGAGTTCAGAGAACAGATGGGATGAAAATGAGCCTTGAAAGATTAATTCCAGCCAGATCATGAAAGCTACTGAGAATACCAAACTAAATAATTATAATATTTGGTATGGATAATGAGCACTTAGGATGGTATCAGAGAGAACATGATATAATAAATTCAATAGGTTCCAGGTATTGACCACTATAACAAGTGCCTTACTCCATTTTGGCTGCTGTAACAGACTGGATGACTAATAGAATTTTTTCTCCTAGTTCTGGAGGCCGGAAGTCTGAGATTGGGGCACCAGCATGGTTGGGTAAGGGCCCGATTCCAATTGCAGTCTTCTTCTTTTTCTATCCTCACATGGCAGAAGGCGAAAGCAAGTTCTCTGAGGCCTCTTTCACAAAGGCACTAACTCCCAAGTATAAAATACTACTGGGAGGAAGTAGTTCAAGATGACATCATAGGACATTCCTGAACCCACCTCCTCCTGTGAACATACAAAAACCACAATTGCACATAAAACATTTCCCTCCGAAAAAGACCTGAGAGCTAGCTGAACCGATCCTCCACAAAAAAAGAACAAAGGCCACATTGAGACAGGTAGGAGAGGCAGAGACACAGTTTTAGCAAAAACCCTACCCCCAGCACAGTGACCCACAGTCAAGAGGGATCTCACAAATACCAAGTTTCTCATTGAGATGTGAGGAGTTTGTGCCCAACATCAGATACCCCCTACCCTTAGGACTTGCACAGGGAAGATGAGCCTCCAAAATATCTGGATTTGAAAATATGGGGCTTACATCCAGGAGATCCATAGGGCTATAGAAAATGTAGATTCCACTCTTAAATGCCTGTGTACAGACTCACTGGCCCTGGGATGCAGTGTAAAAGCAGCAGCTTGCAAAGCACCTAGAATGTGTATAAAGAAGACTCATATCCTAATCTTAAAACATCTGCAGGGGGGAAAGAAGACTGTTGGGACTTGCTGGGGAAGGAGGCTCTGGTGAGCACTGGTTTTGCATTCTCCTTCTACCTTGTTGGTGCCAGCACTGGTGGCTATATTTTTACAATTTCTCTCTACCTTGGTAGGGATGATGAGAATGCCCTGCCACTGTGCCCATGGCCCCACTAAAGATGGCAAGGGTGCCCTACCCCTGAGCTCACCTATAGCCCCACTAAAGCTGGTAGGCACATGCATTCCACACAGAGATGTCCCTTGAACACCTTGCTCTGGTGTCCAGGGGGGCTTGCATTTCTGAGCCTGATGGGTCTGAAACAACCAGACAGACAGTTCTTGGCAGGCTATCACCTCCAAGGCATTGCAGAGACAGCAGACTAAAACACACCACCATTACTCCTATGAAAAAGGCCTATTTATTTGCCCTGAAGCCCTACCCTGAGGAATAGGCTTCAGGTTTCGCACATATCTAGAGGCTATAGAAATAGCCTCTGAGGCTCTCAGGGAACATAGGCTGGGGAACACCATCTTTGTATTCTCCCTTGTCCTTGCCATAGCTCACCAGTCTCTTCTAGAAAGGAGCTCATACACTCATTTGGAGACTTGAATTTTTTCCAGTAGTTGCCAAGGAGACACCTCTGGACACCGGGTCTGGAGGCCAGGAGGGTTTATGATTTCAGTCTCTCAGGACAATATATAGGCTTCCAATCAGCCTAAAAATGGGTGCTGCCTGACATCCTTCCTCTGGAACACTGACAGGTCTTCACACACCCTGAATAACTTATCAAAAATTAATCAGGTTTGAGAGACAACCAAAAGCAAGGGCAACATTAAATAAGAAGGTTCATCTCCAACACATGGCCGTTCCTCCAAAATTGGAAAGATAACTACTTCATCTAACACATAGAAACCACAGGGAGCCACACAAAATGAGGAAACAGAGAAATATGTTCCAAATGAAAGAACAAGATGAAACCCCAGAAAAAGACTTAATGAAATGAAGATAAGTCATTTAACTGATAAACAGTTCAAAGTCATGGCCATAAAGAGGCTCACTGAACTAGGGAGAAGAATGGATGAACACAGTGAGAACTTCAACAAAGAGATAAAAAATATAAGAAAGTATCAAACAGAAGTCACAGAACTGAAGAATATAATAACCAAACTGAAAAATACACTAGAGGGGTTCAGCAGTAGATAAATGAAGCAAAACAAAGGAACAGTGATCTGGAAGATAGGGCAGCAGAACTCACCAAAACAGAGCAGCAAAAAGAAAAAGGAATTTAAAAAAAATGAGGATAGCTCAGTGGACCTATTAGAATAACATCGAGTGGAATAACACTCATGTTAGAGGGGTCCTAGAAAGAAAAGAGGGAACGAAAGGGGCAGAAAATTTATTTGAAGAAATAGTGGCTGAAAACTTCCCTAAGCTGGGGAAGGAAAAAAAAAAACCATATTTAGGAAGCCCAGAAAGTTCCAAAGAAGATGAACCCAAGCAAATCCACACCAAGCACATTATCATTAAAATGTCAAAAGTTAAAGACAGAGAATATTAAAAGCAGCAAGAAAACAATAACTTGTTAAATATAAGGGAGCCCCCCTAAGATTATTTTCAGACTTCTCAGCAGACACCGTGCAGGCCAGAAGGGAGCACGTCATATATTCAAAGTGCTACAAGGAAAACAAACAACCACAACAAACTCTTCAAGAACAGTCTACCCAGCAAGCTTATTCAGAACTGAAGCAGAGAGAAAGAGTTTTTCAGACAAGCAAAAGCTAAAGGAGTTTGTGACCACTAAACCAGCCTTAAAGAAATGTCAAAGGAACTTTGTTAAACTGAAAAGGGCCCTGATTAGTAACAAGAAAACATTTGAAAATAAAGGATAAAACAAACTCACTAGTAAGGGCAAATATAGAGTAAAGGATTATTAAGTTTATTAAGCTGGTATGAGTGTTAAAAGACAAAAAGAAAAAATAACTATAACTACAATAATGAGTTAAGGGATTCCAAGAGAAAAAGACGTAAAATGTGACATCAAAAATATCCTATTTACAATTGTATCAAAAATAATAAAATGCCTAGGGGGGTGCCTGGGTGGCTCAGTCGATTAAGTGTCTGACTCTTCATTTTGGCTCAGGTCATGATCTCAGGGTCATGGGATGGAGACCCGTGTTCAGGCTTTGCACTGGCAGTGGAATCTGCTTAATATTGCCTCTCTCTTCATTTCCCCTCTGTCCCTCTCTCTACCCCTCTCTTCTCTCTCTCTCTCCCCCCCCCACAAATAAATGAATGGATGAATGAATGAATGAATGAATGAATGAATAAATAAATAAATAAATAAAATGTCTAGGAGTAAATTTAACCAAGGAGGTGAAAAATCTGTAGCTTAAAAATTCTGCAATATTGATGAAATAAATTGAAGAAGACACAAATAAATGGAAGGATATCCCATGCTCACTGATTAGAATAATTAATATTGTTAAAATATCTACATTATCCAAATCAAACTATAAATTCAGTGAAATTCCTATCAAAATTCTAATGGCATTTTTCACAGATATATAACAAAAAATCCTAAATTTTGCATGAAACCACAAAAGACTCCAAAGAACCAAAGCAATTTTAAGAAAGAACAAAGCTGAAGGCATTATGCACCCTGATTTCAAACTATATTACAAAGCTATAGTAATCAAAATGGTATGGTATTGCCATAATAACAGAGACATAGATTAATGGAACAAAATAGATTGCCCAGAAATAAACACCTGCATATATGGTTAATTAGTTTATGACAAAGGAGGCAAGAATATAGAATGGGGAAAAGATCATCTCTTCAATAAATGGTGTTAGGAAAACTGGACATCCACATGCAAAAGAATAAAACTAGACCACTATCTTACACCATATGCAAAAATTAACACAAAATGGATTAAAGACTTGAACATAAGGCCTGAAACAAAAAAACTCCCTAGAGAAAACATAAGTGGTGAGCTCCTTGACCTCAGTCTTGGTGATGATTTTTTGGATCTGCAAAGGCAAGGGCAACAAAAGCAAATATAAACAGGTGGGATGACATCAAACAAAAAGGTTCTGCACAGTGATGGAAACCATCAAGTGAAGAGGCAACCCACTGAGTGGGAGAAGATATTTGCAGGTCATATATCCAATAAGGGGTTAATGTCCAAAATACATAAAGAACCCATATAACTCAGTGACAAACCAACAATCTGATTAAACATGGGCAAAGGCACATGAAAAGATCCTCAGCATCACTCATCATCAGGGAGATGCACATCAAAACCACAATGTGATATCATTCACACCTGTTAGATTGGTTTTGAAACAGACTAGAAATAACAAGTGTTGGGGAGGATGTGGAGAAAAGGAGACATTGTGCCCTGTTGGTGAGAATATAAATTTCTGTGCTACTATCAAAATCAGTTTGGGGTTCCTCCAAAAAAAAAAAAAAAATAGAACTACCATTTGATCCAACAATTCCACTCCTTGTTTATCCAAAGAAAATAAAAACAGTAATTTGAAAAGACATATGCACCCTTATTGTCATTGCCACATTATTTACAATAGTCAAGGTATGTTAACAACTTAAGTGTACACTGATGGATAAATGGATAAAGACAAATGGTATAAAATGGAATACTACTCAGACATAAAAAGGAATGAAATCTTGCCATTTGTGACAACATGGATGCACTTCAGTGGTATTATACTAAATGAAATAAGCCTGGTAAAGACAAGTACCATTATGATTTCACTTATATGTGAGATCTAAAAACCAACCAAACAAGTAAAACAAAACTTGTAGATACAGAGAACAGATTGGTGGTTGTGAATGGTGAGGGGTTTGGGAGGATGGGTGAAGTGGGTGAAAACGTGTCAGAAAGTACAAACTTCCATAATGAAATAAATGTCATGGTACAACATAATGACCTCAGTCGATTTTATTGTATTGCATACTTAAAAGTTGCTAAGAGAATATCAAAAGTTCTCATCACAAGAAAAAAGAAAAATTTTGTAACTTTGCATGGTGACAGATGGTAACTATTGTGGCAATCATTTCACAATATACAAATATCACATAATTATGTTTTACACATGAAACTAATATAATGTTGTATGTCAGTTATACTTTGACTGAAATTGAAATTCCGAAGACTACGATTGGAACCCCTGGAGTTTCATTGTAATCTCACGTAGTCTTAATTTTTTATACCAAACTCAAAAAGTATGCATCTGAGATGCTGTGGGAAGGCTCATCTTTCTGTTCATCGACTCATATAATTAGTATATGAGTGTCATCTCAGAATCAATTTAATGATTCACATTCCAAGTCTGCTTTCTATCATGTTAGCTTTTATTTTTATGTTTTCAAATAATGAGCCTGTGTTTATATATTTAAGTATATGTCCACACTACATTTAATATATAGCAGAACTAAGAACACTAAATATATCGAAAGCAGAAAAGACTGCGGGAAGACTGGTACTTTTGAGTCATATATTCTGTAAGAACTGATTTTTTTAATACAATGGAAAATTTTTAAAATAAGAATGTGTGGTAAATAGAAAAACGAAGATGGTTAAATTTTTAGAAGAAATCATGAATGGAAGAAGACACACTACAAATGGATTGGGGGTACGATCATTTTTAAATTGTGAGTTCCCATTGTGTGTAATTATGCCAATTTCCTGAAAATCATACCACAAATATCTAACAGCTTAAAAATCTCCAGGAGCAAGTGGTGAGATGATCTAAACCACTCAAGAGAGGCAATTCAGTACCCAAAACACACATGCCAATTGTTAGAGGCTTCCCAGGCTTGGACACTACTCCTTCCTTATGGAACAAATTTTATGGAAAAAATACATATGGTATTGTGACATGTTTAAAAGATTAATCTCTTTTCTTTTTGTTCCACTAGCATAAGCCAAGGGAAATACAGTAGGGTCCAATCCAAATTGATGAGATCTATATAATTAGGTCAGCACTTTATCTAAAGCCAGGAACACAGGCAATAAGGACCTGGCCCCAAAGTGGAGGACAAGAGGGCACATGGATAGAGATTTGGTCAGGCTTAAACAGAACTCAGGGGCCAACAATATATCCTGCATCTCACAAACTCTGTAAGCCTATCCCCAGATATGGCAGGACCAAATGTAGTCACCCATGCAAACCAGCTTTTCACCAGAAATCCCCAGAGTCCAGTTTCTTAAATTCGACTGATCATCAGAATCATCTGGGATGTTTTTTGAAAACACAGATTCTTGGATCCCAATCTGGATGATTTTCTTTGAGTAAGTCTTTGGCGGGGCCATGGCATCTGTATTTTATAAACGTCTACAGGTGATGGGATGATCAGCCAGGTGTGAGAGCATACTGCCTTAAACTATTCCAACCCAGATTTGTTCTTTGGATTGAAATATTTTTGGTTTCCTCTATTCCAACACCTGTCAGACCTCCATAAGCACACATTTTCCAGGCAGACTTCATCCTCAACTCCACTTTTTAGACTTGGACCAATCCAGAATGTAATTACTACCTTCTCCTTTATACCAACCACACAAGGCCAGGCGGGACTCTATGTCCCTTGTCTATGTCTCAAGGAAAACATGAGCAGCAGCTAGATGAATAACCTAGAAAGTCAGCCATAAAACTAAAGTCAAGAACTGTATGAAGATTGGATGAAACGCCAGAACAAAGAAGTCATATCCACCTGAAAGGAGAAGCATAACATCCAATACTCAGGCAGGAATAAACAGGAGTTTTGCAGGAAATGAAGATTATAAATATATATGGAGATTATATATATATATAAAATTCATTTCACCTTCATTTAGGGAATCACCATTTCACCCGCAATACATCTCCCTCCCTTAAGAAGTACATTTTCCCCCGTCTGAATTACATTAGGAAATGTTTTAGTGGCAAAGGTTCAGGGCAGTGTTGTGATGGTGGGAATCTCCAACTTTGTCTATCAAAGGACTTAAGGAAGGCAGTGGCATTGCAAATCCAAATCTTTCCAAATCGCACCCCAGCAATTTACAGATATATTTCTTTTTTAAAAGATTTATTTATTTATTTGAGAGAGAGAGGGAGAACACAAGTGGGAGGTGCAAAGGGAGAGGGAGAGATAGAATCCCAAGCAGACTATGGGCTGAATGCAGAGCTTGACATGGGGCTCCATCTCAGCACCTTGAGATCTCACAGAAACCAAGAGTCAGAGGCTTAACTGACTATGCCACACAGGTGTCCCTACAGATATATTTCTTTGTTCTCCTAATTATTCAGCAAATAACTGTTCATTCAAGTACATGCATGCATACACACACATACACATCCCTCCTGAAGAATACATATCAAATCTCATAGACTATAGAACATAAACTCCTAAGAAGGGAAAACTTTTTTTTTCTGTCCCATAATCTACAATGATGCTCTTGAGTGGAGATGGATAATGCCTTGTTGTCAGGGCATCCCTGAGCATTGTAGAATGGTTAGCAGCACCTTTGGCATCTACCCAGCACATGCCAATACCACCACCCCTCTCCCTTTATGACCACCAAAAATGACTTCAAACATTGCCAGATGTCCTCGCTGGGGCAAAATTGTGCCCAACTGAGAACAACTCCGCTAGTTTATATATCAAGATGGTAGGTTAAACTCAACTCTATCAATAATTACATTAAATTTGGGGGGTGGAGCAAGATGGAGGAGGAGTAGGAGACCTGGCTTTTATCTGGTCTCAGAAATTCAGCTGGATAGGGATCAAACCATTCTGAACACCTACAAACTCAACAGGAGATCAAAGAAAAGAATAGCAACAACTCTCTGAACAGAAAAGCGACCACTTCTGGAAGGTAGGACATGCGGAGAAGTGAATCCGAGGTGATATTCAGGAGGATAGACGGCGGGGGAGGGGCCTCCGTCGGCCGCTTCTGGCAAGTGATAGAACCACGGAGCACAAAATTGGAACTTTTAAAAGTCTGCTCCGCTGAGGGACGTCACTCTGGTGGCTAAGCGGGGGGTGGAACCCTCCGGGACAGTGTGGTCTCAGGACCCTCTGGGTCACAGAAAGACCGGGGGTGCCTGAGTGCAGCAGAGCTCCCAGGTATCGGAACAGGGAAGCCGGCTGCAGAGGCGCAGCCCAGGCGCGGGCTCTCAGCTCGGGGTTGCCATAAACCGTGATCC
>NC_138370.1:38085488-38119074 GCF_054177405.1 Leptonychotes weddellii | reverse complement strand
ACGTTCTGCATGGAGCACTGGGTGTTATGCACAATGAATCCTGGAACACTACATCAAAAACTAATGATGTAATGTATGGTGATTAACATAACAATAAAAAATTTTTAAAAATTACATTAAATTTAAGTAAATTAAATACTTCATTAAAAGTCAGACTTTTAGACTAGAATAAAGGTAAGACCAACTGTATGCTATCTTTAAGAAATCAACTTCTAGTGTAATGAAAGAAATAAGTTTAAAAGTAAAAAAAAATAGAAAAAAGATGCCTTATACAAACATAAATAATAAAATAGATATAGCTTACAGATCTATTTCTCCTTTCCTATCAGGTTTTTTTTTTTTTAAATTTTATCAGTTCAGTCTTGTTCAAAATAGTCCAAATTTGGAGTTAGTAATTATTGAATCCTTACTCTCTGTCAACCGTATGAGGAATAGTGCTAGCTGCCAGGGTTACAGAGGGAGGTAAAATACTCTTACCAGTAGAATGTACGGGAATTCCTTGTACTGTCTTTACAACTTTTCTGTAAATCTGCAATTATTTCAAAATAAAAAAGTTTAAAAAATAGCCAGTTCTGTGTTCTTGTTCTGATTGATTAAAAAATATACATCCTATAAACAACTATAACTAAATTTGGAGAATGATGATAGTATATGAGTTTTTAAAAATGCCAAAGGTAGAAAAAGAAACTCCTCACCAGGATCTTATGATAGAGTTACAGAAACAGGTAGAAGACAGGCCCATCTGAGCTGAAGCAGAGATGGCACCAAGTGCAATGGAAGCATTTTGAAGTCTATTGCTCATTCAGTAATATTTTTCACTAAAAGCATTTGAAATTTTCAAATATCATACTAAGAATCTTGTTAGAGTGTTTAAGGAGGGAAACTGTTGCTTTGCTTCATTAGTTCCAGCCTTAAAATGCATGCTAAGTGAAAATTAGCAAATAACTCAGGCCATTACCATCTACTGGGAGGCTGAGAAGCTGGTTGTGCTTCTGTTGAACAGTTAGCTTCCTATAAGAGTCAGAACTTCTTTGGAAAAGTGTCAAAAATAGAGCTACTCTACGACCTAGCAATTGCACTACTTGACATTTACCCCAAAGGTACAGATGTAGTGAAAAGAAGGGACACATGCACCCCAGTGTTCATAGCAGCAATGTCCACAGTAGCCAAACTGTGGGACGAGCCAAGATGCCCTTCAACAGATGAATGGATAAAGAAGATGTGGTTCATATATACAATGGAATATTACTCAGCCATCAGAAAGGATGAATACCCACCATTTGCACTGACATGGATGGAACTGGAGGGGATTATGCTAAGTGAAGTAAGTCAAGTAGAGAAAGACAATTATCATATGGTTTCACTAATTGGTGGAACATAAGCAATAGCATGGAGGACCATAGGGGAAGGGAGGGAAATCTGAAGGGGGAGAAATCAGAGAGGGAGACGAACCATGAGAGACTGTGGACTCCAGGAAACAAACTGTGGGTTTCAGAGGGGAGGGAGTGGGGGAAGGCGGTAACAGGGTGATGGATATTAAGGAGGGCATGTGTTGTGTATGATGAGCAGTGGGTGTTATATGCAACTAATAAATCACTGAACACTACATTAAAAACTAATGATGTTGGCTAACTGAATATTATTTTAAAAAAAAGGTCAGAACTTGTGTCCTTCCCTACATATTGCTGCCACCTAGTGACCAAATCTTTCCATAAAATGCTGAAAATTAATAAAATTGATCATCTAGATCTCCTGGTGATGGGTATTAAAGAGGGCACGTTCTGCATGGAGTACTGGGTGTTATACACAAACAATGAATCATGGAACACTACATCAAAAACTAATGATGCAATATATGGTGATTAACATAACATAATAATAAAAATAAATAAAAATAATAAAATAAAATAAAAAAAGAAGCTAGAAAAACAAGCATCAATTATACCCAAAGTAAATAGGATAAATACTAAATGATAAATAGAAGTCAATAAAATTAAAAATAGGTAAACCAATAGAGAAATCCCCTAAGGCAAAAATCTGGGTTTTTGATCCATAAAAAGATCAATAAAATCGATACAATTAACGCTAAACTGATCAAGAAAAAGGAGAGGAGATACAAATTATCAACATCAGGAATCAAATAAATGTCAGCACTACAGATATTATAAACACAAAAAAGGAATTGGGGAATATTACAAACAATTTTATGTCAATAAACCTGAAAACCCAGATGAAATGGACAAATTCCATGAAGGATAAAAATGACCAAAGTTGATACAAGAAGAAAAAGGAAATCCAAATACTCTTATATCTATTACAGAAATTGAAACCACTTTATATATAAATATGTCTGTGTGTGTGTGCGTGCGCGCGTGTGCATGCATGCGCGTGACCCAGATGAAATCACTGATGAATTTTACCAATCACTTGAAGAAGAATTAAGACCAACCCTACACAAACTCCTTCAGAAAATGGTTAAGAGGCAAACACTTCCGAACTCATTTTGTGAGAACAGAATTATTTTTGATCTAAAGCCAGACAAAGATACCACAGAAAAAGAAAATTCAGACTAACATCTTTCATGGACACAAACGGAAAAAAAGAATATCAGCAATCTAATCTAACAGTAGTATAATATAACCTAGTATAAAAAGAATAATACATTATGACCAACCCCAGTTTGTTCCAGGAAGGCAATGTTGGTTTAACATTCCAATATCAATCAGTATAATTCACCACATTAATGAAGACGAAAACAAATGTGATTTTCTGAATAGATGCAGAAAAAGAACATTTGACAAAATGTAATGCCAATGATTAAGGACATTTCTGAAAACATTATAGTTAACATACTGCCCTAAAATAAGAAATGAGCCAAGAATATCTGCTTACATTTATTGGCAGCATAGAAGTTTTAAGCAGTGCATTAAGGCAAAAAATAAAAAGCTTGCAAGTTGAAAAATAAGAAGTAAATTTATATTTAAAGAAGACAAATAATGCCTTAAATAATCTGCAATAAAAGTAATATGACTAACATTAAGCTCAGCAAAGAGGTATATATACAAAATGTATATCAACAAATAATTCAAAATGAAATTCTAAAGACACAATATACAATAGCAACAAAAATCATGAAATAATTAGGACAAATTTTTTAAAATATGTATGAAATTGGTACACTGGATATTATAAAACTCTGGTAAGAGAAATTAAAGGGAGCTAAATAAATTGAGAAATAAGCTATGTTTATGTATTGGAAGATGCAAAGTTGTTACGATATCAATTCTCCTGACATACAGTAAGACTAAGGATTAGCTACTGTTGTTGCTAATAACAGATTTTTATGATTGTCATATATACTTACATAACGTGACAAAAATTAAATGGCTCAGACAAATGCTAAAAATTGTTCTTACAGCAGGCATAGCTATGAGGTTTATACTTTTTTAGGATAAATCAACTCTTCCTAAAGTTCTCAAACTGTGTGCCAGGGCTTAAGAGGTTGCCACAGCAAACTCACAGTACATTTTACCTTTTCTAGGCAAGGGCAGTGATACTCTATATCTTCTGACATGAAATATACTAGTTAGAGGTAGTTTACAATTTCAATAATGGATTATGCTATGTTCCTTTGATGACATATCTCTGTGAAGATGTTTTTTCAGTGGGTGCTGTTTTAAAAAGGGTGTGAAAATCACTGTAGAGCAGGAAACGAGAATGATAATCTCATTTCAGGCTTTAAATTTATCCAGGCCTAACAGTCACACGCACATTAATAAGTAATCGTGGTTATTTAAAGTGAAATGAAAACACCATCTTTTTCTTTTAATTTACATGTATCATGCTTTTCAAATTGCTATAAATTGTTAACACATAATATGTATTGTGTTGTTTGTACCTAAGTACTCAATAAGCAGAACTTTCAGTTATTTCTTTAGTCATAGGGACGCCATGAAAGTTATCAGATTATAAAAGATGCAGTGAATCAAGAATATCTGAGAACTTTGGAATTAATCATTTAAAAAATATACCTATTAGCCATCAGTACAATCCAGTCTGTACTACTTTAGAAGTCTGCACATTTATCTATGAAGGATCCCATTAAATATTTAGGCTTTGCAGTCTGTATTTGGTCTCTGTCACATGGTGTTCTTTATTTGCTTGCTTGTTTGCTTTTACAAACCTTTAAAAAGTAAAAATAAGTCTGACCTCACAGGTCATTCAAAAAACAGTCTACGGGCCAGTTATGGACCACAGGTTACAGTTAGCCAGTCCCTGTTTTGGAACTTTGAGAAACACAGCTAATTTTATGGCTGTAGTTTGGTACAGATTTACTGATCCAACATAATAAAAACACTGATGATGTTTACCAAAAGTTGCAAGGCACTTTTGGTATTACCAAATTCCAAGATACTACTTTTTTACATTTTAACATCCCGATATTGGTTATTGTTCTTCTCCCAATTGCTTCTGCCTAGGTGGGGGTCAGGGGGAATCTACCACTGCCTGCGACAGCATCAACTTGATCAGAGATGTCTGTGTTATTTCCACCTCATTTGTGTTCTACTGCTTGCTCTGCACATGCTAAGTTTAATTACTCTTTAAAACATCTTCAAAAAAGAAACAAGAGTGCGGTGTGAACATGGGGAAAAAAGAAAGCAAGAAAGTATATGACTATGAAGCGAATGCTTAGTCTCCAAGATCAGAGGCTTAAAGAGAAGGATAGATTAAAATCTAAAAAGAAAGAAAAGATCCCAGGGCACTCAAGGAAAGAGAAGACCCTCAACATCCTTTCTGTTGATTCTTCCAAGATAACACACAGCTGGACCCACCTTACCACATCCTGGCTGATACCAACCTTATCACATTTTCTATTAAGGCCAAACTTGACTTAGTACAGTCAATGATGGACTGTCCATATGCTAAGTATATCCCTTATATAACTGACTTTGTAAGGGTTGAAACTGAGAAATTGGGGCAAAAGTATCCAGCGGCTCTAAGGATTGCCAAAGACCCAAGATTTGAACCATTACCATGTACACATAAGGGAACCTATGCAGATAACTTCTTAGTACAGAAAGTAACTCAGCACAAGTGTTATATTTGGCCACAGTTGACCTGGACCTTAAAAGAAGGATGGGAAAGATCCCTGGAGTTCCCATCATGTAAATTTCTAACCACAGGTACAACACTGAGCAGATGTCAGATGATTATGGAGCCCCTTGGTTCTAATTCTTAAAAGTTAGAGTTGATTATCCTCTATGTTCCTTTACCAACTTTTTCTGTTGCCAGTTTATATAGCAATATTCTATAGCATGAATTATTTCACTCACCCATTTGCTCTGTTATGAGTGGAGTATGGTTAAATACAGTGACTTGTTGATGTTGTTTTGAAATTGATATTTTGTATCATTTTAAATGTAGTTGAATCTTTTTATAAATCGATTGTTCACATAAGAAAATCTTCAAAAAATACATACTAATTTGTCACTTGAAAACAAAATCTTACTGTACATAAGTATTTTATTGACCTCCTCTTCACCCAATTCATGTGGGAAGGATTTCTACCATAGGGCTAGGGGGATGACCAAACACATGACACACAACACTGAACTAAGATGAGGTCAACATCGGTGTATTAGTCATACATACTCATAGCTTGGGGGAGGAGGACACTGTGCCATGCAAAGCCATGTACAGGTTGCATTTAGGAACAAAGTGAACAACCAGGGACTAAGGGAACTAGACTTTAGTATCAAGAAAATAGGATGCTCCCTGCCTCCTGTGGGAAGATGTGATTGGCTTGTTTGAATAACTCCATGGGCTGGCAAGGAACTCAAGGACAAAAAGGAACTGTGCCTGGTCTCTGTAATAGGAAGGCTGCTTGACTAGGGGTCCATTTGTACAGGAGCAGAGTGAAGAAGGGAAGCTTGCAGTTGAGCCATTCAAGTTCCTCCCTCTTGTCTCCAAATATCAGGGCACATATAATATTGGGCCTTACTTTTAGGCTTTAAGCCACAAGAGGCAAATAATATAACAACATGGTTATGATCATTATGTTTTTCTATGTAAATATAAAATATAAAAAGATATACCATGGGGCGCCTCGGTGGCTCAGTCTGTTTAGCTTCTGATTCTTGATTTCAGCTCAGGTCCTGATCTCAGGGTCATGAGATCAAGTGCTGTGTCAGTCTCCCTCCTGAGCATGGAGCCTGCTTAAGATTTTCTCTCTCTCTCTGTCCCTCCCCCTTCCCTCCCTCTCTCTAGAAAAAAAAGAAAGAAAGGAAGAAAAAAAGAGAGAAAGGAAGAAAGAGAGAAAAAAAGAAAGAGAGAAAGAAAGAAAGAAAAGAAAGAAAGAAGAAAAGAAAGAAAGAGGAGAAAAGAAAAAAGAAAAAGAAAAATTCAAATAAAATGTGTCTGTTATAAAAGTAAAGATAACTAAGTAAAATTCTCTAATAACATAAAGGAAAAAAAAATTAAGAAAGTGAATTTGAAATTTAATATTCTTTATAAAATCTAAACTTAAACACTGAAAAAAAGCACAAATGATATGGATAACAGTAAGCTGCTAGCCAAATTCACAAATGAAAAAAAAAAGATTTTAAAATATCAATAATGTTAGTATGTAACTTCGGTGCAATGCTAAAAGAATATATACTATAATCAAATAGGATGTCACCCATCTCAGGAATAAAAGTATGGTTCAATTTGTATTGACAGTATAAATTTATTAAAGTATCAGGTCCAAAGATAAAATTATTTTACAATAAAACTGGCCATAGTCATATTAAAGTCTCACATTCACATTTCTGTTTTAAAAATCAGGAAACTAGGTTTAGAAGAATATTTTCTAAGCAGAAATTTTTTGATGGAAGGAAATAACACTTAAGGTAAAGACATGGAATTCAGTAATAAAATAGAACTATTACACATTTTCTAATTATTATTATATTTCACCTGTAATATTCACATTTTCTAGAATCTCTAGTAATTCAAGAAAACAAGTAAAAAGAAACATGATAGAAATACTGGAAAGAAACCACTGAAACTGATGCAAGAAGAAATGTGAATCAAACCATAGTAAAATATCACTGGGCATCCACTAGGAGGTCTGTCATCAAGAAGACAGATAAACACAAATGTTAGCAAGGATGTGGATAAATTGGAAGACTCGGGGCCCCTGGGTGGCTCAGTTGGTTAAACGTCTGACTCTTGATTTCTGCTCAGGTCATGATCTCAGGGTCCTGGGATGGAGCCCTGCGTCAGGCTTTGTGCTGGGCATGGAGCCTGCTTGAGATTCTGTCTCTTCCTCTTCCTCTGCTTCTGCCCCTCCCCCCCTCCCTCTCTAAAGAAAAAAAAACCTGAAAGCCTTATACACTTCTGATGGGAACATAAGATTTACAGACATTTAGAAGATCTAAAAAGTTAAGCATAGAATTATCATGTAATCCAGGAATTCCACTCCCAGGTTTGTATATACCTGAGTGAAATGAAAATATATGTCCACACAAAACCTAGTATAGAAATGTGCACAACAGCACTATCATAAAAGCTAGAAAGTGGAAACAACACAATGTCTATCAACTGATGAATGGATAAATAAATATGGTATATCTGTATATTGAAATATGGTATATCTTATATATTGAAATACTGAATGTATATCTGTATATCTAGCCCTAAAGTGGAATGAAGCTCTGATACATACTTCTACATGCATGATCCTTGAAAACCATTCTAAATGAAAGAAATTGAAAACAAAAGTTCACATTGTATGATTTCACTCATATAAAATATCTAGAATGGACAAATGTACGGAGACAGAATACAGATTCAAGGGTGCCAAGGGATGGGGTGAGGGTCAGGAACAGTGAGTGATTTATCATGGTGTCCTTTGGGGGTGATGAAAATATTCTGGAATTAGTGATACTGAATATATAACTTTGTGAATATCTTAAAGCCCATTGATTTACACTCTTTAAAACTGAGTTTTTCAGTATGTGAATTATGTCTCAATAAAGCTATCATTAAAAAACAACCAGGACTGCAGTGCCTGGGCAGCTCTATCAGTTGAGCATCTGACTCTTGATTTTGGCTCAAGTCATGATCTCAGGGTCCTGCGATCAAGCCTGCATTGGGCTCTATGTTCTGTGGGGAGTCTGCTTGAGGATTCTCTCCCTCTCCCTCTGCCCCTCCCCCAACTTGCACACTCTCTCTCTCTCTCATTCTCTCTCTCTGGAATAAATAAATAAATCTTAAAAAACAAAACAAAACAAAAAACAGGCCAAGATGGAGTGACAGAGACTGAATTTACCCTCATAGCAGACACTAACAACTGGAAAAAATTCATTAAACAAACAGTCTTCAAGAATTTAGATATTTGGCAATTGAAGACAGTGATTTCAGGATAAGAAACATGAGGGTGAGCCCTACATTTTTCCAACCTAGAGAGATTTTCTATGACACAGCATAAGAGGGAAGTCTCAGTCATTGTCCAGTAGTTTCCCTGAGTCATAATGATGGTGGGAATTTGAGGAGACCAAAACAGCCAGAGTTCTTGAGGCAGGGTATCTATCCTAAAGCATATGTCCATACAAAGACTTATACATAATGCTCATAGCAGCCTAATTTGTAATAGTCAAAAACTGGAAACAACTCAAATGTCCATGAACAGGTGAATGAACAAATATATTGTGATATTTACATATAATGAAATACTACTCAACTTTAAAAGAAATTAATTATTGGTACATACAAACAACATGGATAGATCTCAAGATAATTACGCTTAAGATTGTGTCTTTGGTGTTAGGTTTTGGTAATATTTTTTTTCTTGATTTGGTTGCTGATTATAAGGGTATATTTGATTGATGAAAATTCATATGATATGTATACTTTTCTAAATGTATATTATATTTAATAAGACAAATTTATAAATCAATGACTTTTACAGTTTTGGCAATAGATAGTTTAAAAATAATATAAAGACCTCATCTGAAATAGGAAAAAAGTTATCCTTGGAAAAAATTTAGTAAATTTATCCTCATGTGAAGATATATGCAAACTTTGTTATAAAATATAATTGAATATGTGAATCAATTGAACTCTACTTAATACTTTCAAAATGTATTAGGTCATCCTAAGATTCCTTTGGAAACAAAAACCATGAGATAGAAATGTTGAGAAAAATGTTTTTCAGAGAGAAAATAGAGGAGAGAGAACTTGCCCTACTCAATGATACTTGTCATTGTTTTTACAGCAAAAGAACCCCTTCCTATACTTAGGAACTCCCTCTTCTGAAGAAGCCAAGGCTGCCTCCCTAAAAGACTTATAAATGCAAAATCTTTGCATTCCCAACCTCCATAGCTCCAGTTTGGGTCAAATGGTTTACACCATGCTGATCAGACATGGTCCTCCTCAGGTTGTAATCGGAAATTAATATTGTGTTGACAGGTAGTAGTAGAGGCAGCCGCTACTTCTGGTTTCTGACAGGGACAGGGGCTGCGATTCCAGTGGGAGTGTCCAGCATCAGGACGATGTCCTACATGGGTCCCCACAGTAGCAGAAGAGGCTGGGGGAATGAGTGGAAGCATTCTTCCTGTCTGGGTAACTCTATGCCTATTTCTCCAGCACCTCAAGAGATTCTGCCAGCTACCACTATCTGAATAGTCCTTTCTTGCCTATATAAACCCGTCATTCTTTTTGCTTATAATAATGTTTTGTTGGACTCTTAACATTATAAACTAGACTCTCATGTTTGTAACTAAACTAACACAAAGGTTACACTGGGAATGATTGCAGTCAACAACCATTCAACTAGGCAAGTTGGTGAAATGTAGGATTTATCTGGCTTTGTTCATATTGACAGCAGTGAAAATTTCTGGTATAGTTAAGGGCTGGAACTCTAGCAGCTAGGGATATGCATTGGCTGTCTGTGGTCCCGTGTAATAAAAGGTCTGTGGAAGGCAAAGACTGGGAGTCTGTGTGGTCCCTACAACAAAGAATATATAGGGTATGAGAATTTCAAGGAATTGGTGGTGAACTGGTTACCTCTAATAATGGTGGACAACCTAAACACAGAGTAACAACTTTAAAGTCTAAGATCTTTAGCTCAAGGCATAGATTTAAAAGCAGAGACTTTTAATAACTCTAACATAATTATAGTCTCTCATCCCTTGCACCCCAATGCTGGGATAGTCAAAGAAATAAACCTTGTGGGGTGCCTGGGTGGCTCAGTGGGTTAAGGGTCTGCCTTCAGCTCAAGTCATGATCCCAGAATCCTGGGATCCAGCCCCATGTTGGGCTCTCTGCTCAGTGGGGGCCTGCTTCTCCCTCCCCCTTTACTCCTCCTCCACCACCGCTCATGTTCTCTCTTGCTCTTTCTCTCTCTCTCTCCCAAATAAATAAAATTTAAAAAAATAAAAAACCTTGCAAATTTCAGTAAGACAATAGATCATATGCCCATTAAATTGTTTTCTATTATTATATCTTCCAAATTTTTTTCTAAAATATTTGTTATGTTTTATTCATGATGGTTTCATTTTTCTTGACCTTATAAATGGATTATTTCACATTCACATTGTAACTTGTTATTACAAGGAATATCTAATAACTTTCCTATATAGGTATTATAATCATTCACTTAAATCTCTTGGTTCTAAACAGTTGTCAAATAATTTATTCATTTTCCTGGGGCACCTGGGTGGCTCAGTCATTAAGCTTCTGCCTTCAGCTCAGGTCATGATCCCAGGGTCCTGGGATAGAGCCCCGCATCAGCCTCCCTGCTCCATGGGAAGCCTGCTTTTCCCTCTCCCAGTCCCCCTGCTTGTGTTCTCTCTCTCGCAGTCTCTCTCTGTCAAATAAATAAATAAACTCTTTAAAAAATAATCATAATTTATTCATTTTCCTGGTAGGTGCATCATCTATATGTAATAATAATTCTCAGTCTTTCTTTGCAATATTTATATATTCTTTCTCCCTAGAAAACATATTGCCTTATTTATTTGTATACATTGTTTAATCCCAAGTATACTAAAATATCTTCCATTTTTGAATTAATATTGAGTTTTTATTTTCAAATACCTTTCCAGCATCTTTTGAGTTTACCCTATTTTTCTTTCATTTGGCCTATTAATATGGTGAAATATGTCAACTGATTTTCTATCAATGTTCTGTCTTAGTCTGGGCCACAACATTTTATTATTCTCAGGGGACAAATCTAAGTGATTTAGGAAGATTTCAGGAACTGACTTGAGTCCACACCTCCGGGTCCTTAACACTTCTTAGAGCTAACCTGGCAAGAAACAGAGTAGGAGAAATGATATTTTCCTGTTTTCACTTCAACCTGCCTCAGGGCCAGAAAATACACAAGCCAGGGTGTGAGATGAAAAAGAAAAATAATAGCAATTTAAGAGAAGAAAAACCACCAACTTTGGGGTTGATTTTTTTTATTGTTCCTTCACCACGTAGGATCTATGGTGATTTTATAAGGATCAACTAACTTCCATGTTACCTTTTACCTTATCTGAGCTTCGTTCCTTGAAGATAGTACTTGACCTTTTATGTTAGTCATGTTCCAACTCTTTTTTTTCTTTTGTTCCAACTCTTATATTAGATTTCCAATATGACATATTCCACTTCTTGGAACAGCTAATACCTGATGGCTTGCGCTATCTGTGTAGAGAAGCACTGACCTAGCAGGCAGAGTTCCCTAACCATGCCTACTTGACGGTGGGAAATTTTTCATATAACTATGTGCACTCATGTTTGAAAATTATAGTGATTCTTAAAATCACCAGTCTATGTATTAAAAATGAATGATCTACTTAGAGTAAAGGTTAAAACTTGAATACATTTCAAATTACAAATTGTGCTCTCATATCATAAATATGTTATAATCTTCCAATATTTTCCATAGCAAAAATAATGTATGTAGGGGAACAGAGTGGATTTTTTTTTCATATCACCCTTTAAGAGAGGAGAAGAAATTAATGTTTTTTAAGGCTAGATATTGTTTGTGTCTTTACTAACATTCTTTCACTGACTAAGGGGAAAGCCAGGGTCAAGCCACAGAGCTACTGATTCCACCTGTTCGTCCTCCTGCATACTACACAGCCTCACAGAGCTAGGCTCAGCAGATTCAATTCAGCCCCTGGACTTTTATAAAGACATCATCAACATCTGATCCTTTCTGTCTATCCAATGTCACCTGTTCTTTCAGGCTCAACTCATCTCACTGTCCTTTTTTCTGATTGCTGCAAAATGTACTGTTTTCCCTTTCCTCTGAACAACAATAAAATTCAGACTATCATATAAATTTTGGCACTCATATGTTTTTAATATTATCCAATTATATTATGATACAGTACTTCATTGCTTTCAAAGTTTTGTCAATTAAATTTTGCCTCAATCAACTTCTTTACTCTGACAAAATCCAACATCAAGTTGAGTATCTGATACCCAAGAGTATATATGATTAAATGGAATTCTTTGTGAATTCATAAAGTCCCAAAAGCATGAGGACAGAGAGAAACCTTGGAAATTCATCTTTTCCTACTTCACTGCCTCTGTGCCCACGTTGATGATTGAAGTGAAAAAAAGTTTTAATACAGAGTATAAAAAAATTAAATTGCAAGGACCTATAAAGAAATTAACTAAATGATATTTTTAAATTGAAGCTTAAATAAACCACAGTGATAACTTGTACAGTGATTTTAATACTGTGTTCCTTGGAGTTCTGGGATTCTCTAAGGTATATCAGGGACTTTGTGGGGGATGAAAAGGAAAGAAGACTAAGTAGGTAAAACTCATCCTCCTCAACACAGCCTAAGCCAGAAGAGTTCCACTATCATTTATTTTATGTTTTGGGTTGTATGGAATATTTCTTCCATAAAAAGAGTCTCAGCTGGGGCGCCTAGGTGGCCCAGTTGGTTAAGCGACTGCCTTCAGCTCAGGTCATGATCCTGGAGTCCCAGGATCGAGTCCCTCATCGGGCTCTCTGCTCAGCAGGGAGTCTGCTTCTCCCTCTAACCCTCCTCCCTCTAATGCTCTCTCTCTATCATTCTCTCTCTCTCTCAATAAATAAATAAGAATCTTTAAAAAAAAAGAGTCTCAGCTGATCAAACCAATTGATAACTTTAAAAACCACTCATTGGGTTAAATGCTTTTCTTTTAGGTAAACATTTCTAGGTAATGCTTTTTTTTAGGGTTAAATGCCTTTCTTTTAGGTAAGCATTTCTAGGTAATGTTTTTCTTTAGGTATAAAGAAAACAGATCAGCTAGAACAAGTAACGATCTGATCTTACGCAGCTTGATAATGTCAGACTTGAAACAAGAGACAGATTTAGGAAACATTTATAAAGTACTGGCTGTTTGTTCAGTACCTCTATATATCGTCATGCATCCATCATGCAGCCTCCACTTTAGGGGTAGAAAGATTTGCCCTAACAAGTGGTCGAGGGATTAGATTATCAAGAAAAATATTTATTGTACCTATCCTTTCTCACTCAGAAATATGCTGATGTTATTTTTTAAAATTTTTAAATGTTAATTCTTAAAATGTTATTTAAAAATATTAAAAAAACAATAAAGACTAGTTAGCATTTTATACATATAATTTTGTTTAAAAAATATTAATCTAAGAAGCCACATGCGCTTGAGTTGTATATCTTTCTCCCTTTAAACTGACATGTTAAAGGGAATAATTTTTTTGTCATGGGTTTAAGCTTCATGGAGAAGTGATTTCTACCTAAAGAAACCACTTGAGGGCACCAAAGGCATTTCCCTCAAAGTCTGCATCCGCTTAGAGGAGGCTGCTTTCCACCTCATTGTAAATTTAGAGGAAGTGGGTGGGGAAGCCCAAGGTCTGGGAAAATGACCATAATAATAGTACCTTGTGTTTATATAGCACCTTTCTTCAATTAGCTCAGCATGTTTGGATATGATTATTCAGCTGGGAGCTTCCAGTTGTGGGAAATGAGGCACAAGGCAAACACGTGGCCTAGGTGGGACAGAGGGTGAGACTAATTCTTATTCATTTCAAATGCTCATTCATTATTTTTACACTAAAAAGCTGATGTGTGACCTTTCCTGGCCATTTCCTTAGAAACAATAAACTGAGAAGTCAAGAGTCCCAACTCAAACACATTTAATGGAAAGCCTCACGAGTTCTACTAGGAAAAGAAATACTCCTCACAGCCAAGAAGGGAACTATAATAGAATTCTTTTCAACTATATAAGTGTAGTTATAAAGAGACAAGTTGAATTTACTAATCCAAAGCAAGTCGTGAAAATAACAGCTTAAATAATCCTCAGTTACATTTTACTTTTATTCCTCAAGCAAATCTACTCAAATTTGTATTCTAAATCATTCATTTTCTATTCATTCTCTGCTAAAAAATGACCAAAAAATTATAAGAAAAAAGTTGAACTTGTATTTAAAAAACTAAATTCTTGTTTCACGTAAGAAAATACTATCCCAGAGTTTAATGTGTTAGTGAAATGCTCCAATATGATTTAATAGAGAAACATCTAGATAAAAGACCATTTAATTATCAGACAATTAGATCTGGTTTAGTCATTGACTGAGAAGATGGTTATAGTGAAAGTTTCCATTGAGAGCATTTACAATGACTGATGTGTAATACATGATTAAGACATTTTCTTCCTGCCGAGTCATTTAGGGTCTCACCTGCTTATGAAAGGCCTCACATCTTCTCCAAGTACTAAACATGTGCCTTTAACCTCAGATTAGGATGTGGGCATTTACTCACATGTATGTTTGAGGCTGACTGTCCCTTTACAGGTTTGAACCCAACAGAGTCACCCTCCAGGGTCAGTCACGTTTTTACCAAATACATATTTTTTCTTTAAATTTCAGATGATGCTTGAATTTGGCTTTCTTAATAGTTCAAATGATTGTAACAGATGTCTGTTATATAAAGGGTTTCCCCAAGGTGTTGGGAGACTAAAATAATTGCAAGTAACTGATTTTCATGTTATGAAAATATCCAACTCAGAGACTCTGCATATCCTGAAATGAAAAGCAATCAAATCATGCTTCTTTCTCTCTCTTATTTTTTCCCTCCTCCACATTATACCGATTATTTATTGAGTTTTACGGTAAATCTATTTGTTTGTGCCTTATTTATTTGGATACCTGCCTCAGATGTCTTCTTTTCTAGGACTAGTGCAGATTGACTTCTATAAACTGCCTATAACAATTATACATTATATTTCAACATAATATAAATGTGCAGGATGTGGCATTGGAGATCGGGGTCTTAAGGGTGCTTGACTACATGAATAGCTCAAAAATTCATAAATCTAAAGGTACAAAAAATAAAGTAGTATTTCCTTAGACTTGTGCTTATCACCAAAAAATTCTTATTTTAAGTTATTGATTCCTCAAATTTTAAAGCTGGAAAGCCAAGCCACAGCAAGGTAAGGTAACCTGCTCATGCATAGACAGTGGTAGATTTAAGTCTTTAAAGCTAGATCTTCTACAGTAGCCTTTATTGTATTGTTTTAATTAATCTTTATATTCCATATGGATTTTTTAACTTCTAGGTAATAAGTAGGATGGAAAAAACAAATTCTCTTAAGATAGAGGTTTAATCAATTTATTTTATTCCAGAAGTATTTTTGAGGCACTACTCTGTGTAGTGTTCTGCTTGACAGAGATGAAGAGATAGGGTTTGACTTCCAAGATTTCAGAATTATTTCTTATATTTTTCTAACCAATTTAGAGAAAATAAACCCTGGTATCTGCAGTTTTAAATTTCCCAATTAGAAGTGTTTTCACAACTAGGAAAAATCCATATGCAATATTAAATAAAATATGGCATCCTCTTAAAACTTCTTTTTCATGATAGTTTTTTTCCACAGTTCTTTCATGTAAACATTCAAAATACAGATTTTACCTGAAAGTGATTAAGTACCAGATTTCATTCAAAATTTGAGAGTTTTAATCATTATTATTCACATATATATTATCTGTGACTTCCTGAAGGTAGGGATTTTATCTTGATCATCTTAATGTCTCATAGCACAGATAAGACTGACAATAAATGCCTGGTAAACAAATGATGGAAGATTGGGTCAATATATGGATGTTTAAATGTTACTATAGGGTCACTCAAGGACAGAGAGAGTAGATAAAAAGGAAAATGAACAAGGATCAAAGTTTAAGGATCAACTACACTGAGGTCATTGCAAAAAGGAAAGAAGTTGGAGAAAAATATGATAAACAATCAGAAGTTTGGGTTGGCAGTAGTGTTAAAGGTTAAAAATGATAGGAAATGTGATAGTTATTAGAACTCTCCATAACTATTGGAGCTCTCTTTTGTTTGTGATACATTAAAGATTGTGTCTCCTTGACTTGTTTTGACTAATGAAATATGGTTGAAAGTGTGTGTGTTATTTTCCACTGAATGTTTGAGAGATAATGAGAACTTCCCCACGCTTCCTTTTGTTTCCTTTTGGTGACTAAATGTTTAGTCAAAAGCTGCTTCATAAACTTAGGATGAAGCATGAGAACATAATGTGCATCAGTGTCCCCTGCCAATTCACAAAGAGCATGCAGCATGACTGAGAAATACATCTTACTTGTTTAAAGACATGGATTGTGGGGTTGTTTGTTACTGCAGCATAATCCAACCTATCCTGACTGATACAGAGAGTAAGAAGTAAGAACTTTATTATTAGATAAGGTTGGTTAAAATAGCCAGAATTTTCAGTTTTACATCTTTAGGCAGGAAGTAGATTGAGAAAATTTAAAAAATGAGTTATTGATTAGAAATTATGGACAAAAGTGCCAATTATCCATTTTAAATATTTAATGTAAAAGGAATAGAATTATCTCTCATGTATTCCTATCAAAATTTTTAAAAAATATCATAAGAAATATAATAATGAGAGAAAATGTGTAGGGACACTAGAACCAAGGGAATCATTCAGCAACATGCCAACACTTTGAATAGTATTAAAGAATAATATCTGAAATATGCCCTCAAGAAAGATGGGATTGAGGGAATCACTGATTCACCTGTTTACCACATAGTCGAAAAAGTCTGTGTTTGTAGAACACAGATCTCATCACCTAGCAGAACTATAATAACATCTTCTGGTATAGAAAACAAGACACCAGAAGTGAAGGAGTCTCTGAGGACAATTGTCAAAAGCCTCATTTCTATCTTACTGACTTTTGGGGGGAATGTAGAGACCCTCCTTTTGAAGTCACACCCTTGAGTTGCTAAGTAAAGAACAAGCTAAATAAAATGGGGGTAATATTCTACTGGCCACTGATGAGGTTAGTTAGAGAGAGGTGTCACTGACTAAGTTATATTTAGGCTGCCATAACAGCCTGATAAAAGAAATTTTTTAGAACAGGAGCAAACCTTCCTACATGGGATACAGCCTTCTATTTTCACCAATGGTGTCAGATATATGAGTTGGCAAAGTTAAACTCTAATAAATATAAAATTTTTCCATCTCCTGTAGGGTAGCAGTGACTTAACTAGGGGCCTAAATGATATCCAAAAGCACCTATTTCACCTCTCCAAAATAGAAAAATATGATCTCTTTCTATAAAATTAGTAAACAGAAACATCACTATAAATAAGAAATCAGTAAGTAAATATATCTTATGGGACACAGCCACTGAAAGAAGCAGAAGAAAGCTTTAGACCATCTCTAATTAAACCTTCAAAGAAATCTGAGAGGATATTGCATTTGTGAAATTAAGAAAAGAGGAAAAAACTCACAACAGAGAAAAAGTTAAAGATGTGATTGCTAAACAAAAAAAAAAAAGTACAATGGAGGCAGTGAACTGCTTAAAATTTAAAAACTAGAGGACATTTTAATAAGTTACTTAGAAAAATTAGAGCAAAACAATAAAAACATAAAAGAGAAATGATCAGAAATACAGATAAGAGAATAGGGAAGCCAAATGTAGTCATTATAGGAATTTCAGAAGGAATGAATTGAGGACAAGACATAATACAGAGATGGGAAGAAAACTGCCCTAGACAAAAAAAAACAAAAAAAACAAAAAAAAAACTTTGATATTTAGTTGCAGAGGGCTCCCAACCAAAACAAGGTAATTTTAATTAAAAAAAAAGAAAAATACCCACTCCAGCAATATTTTGTCACAAGGCATATTAGGGGAAATTTTAAAAATTATTTCTAGAATAAAAAATATTCTATAGGTATTAAGTAAGAAAATGATACAAATATTGTCATAGGAAAAACAGGAATTCATATTAATAGTTTATGAAAGAAGAAATATAAATAGCCAATTAACATATGGAGAAACAAGGATTTAAACGAGAGTAACAATTTCTTATCACATTGGAGTGAATTAAAATAGTATAATGCTTGGCATAATCAAAAGTACTTGGAAATGTGCACTCTAGAATATTTGGGGAGTATAAATTAGAATAAACTTTTTGTATGACAATTGAGAACATGTAGTTAATACTTTTTGTAAATTTTTTGACAAAATTTCTATTTCCTAGAATATACCTAAATAAAAAAAAGTCAATTATTTGTGCAAACTATAAGAATATTCAGCAAAAAGTAACAAAAGCATATCATCAGAAACAAATAAAATAAAGTTTGGCCTTTGTACAATCATGAATAATATCCTACAGATGTATATGCTTAAATGAACAGAAAAATATTCACAAAATTAGAATAAAAAAGCCAATATATTCACATTTGTTGTTTGGATAAGCTCCACTAGCTAAATAACTCTCCTTATAATTGGGAACAGGCAGAGTCCTCTTTATCCCTAAGTAACAGGCTTCAGTTACCTGCCAGCCCACAGAAGTATTATTCAAACAAACCTATCACACACTTCTTTGGGAACCAAGGTTTGCCCCATCCCCTTGATACTACAAAGCCTGGTTGTTCACTCTGCTCCATCAGCAACCCCTATGTGACCATGTGTTGAGAGTGGTGTCCTTCTCCTCTGGGCTGTGAGTGTATGTGACTAGTAAACCGTTGTCAAACTCATCTGTACACTATCAGATGTCATGTGTTTGACCATTCCCATAACCCTAGGGTGGAGTTAACCAATAGGGTAAAGAGGAAGCAAATAAAACAAAAAGAACAAAAATTTAGGTGAAATAGATTGATGGAGCAATGTCCTGGAGCAGGGGCAAGCTGCCAACAGATAGGTAAATGAGTTAATTTTGTTAAGAAAGAGCACTTCCTAAAAATAGAGCTACCCTACAACCCAGCAATTGCACTTCTAGGTATTTACCCCAAAGATACAGATGCAGTGAAAAGAAGGGGCACATACACCCCAATGTTCATAGTAGCAATGTCCACAATAGCCAAACTGTGGAAGGAGTTGAGATGCCTTTCAACATATGAATGGATAAAGAAGAAGTGGTACATATATACAATGGAATATTACTCAGTCATCAGAAAGGATGAATACCCACCATTTGCGTTGACATGGATGGAACTGGAGGGGATTATGCTAAGTGAAGTCAAGCAGAGAAAGACAATTATCATATGGTTTCACTCATATGTGGAACATAAGCAATAGCACGGAGGACCATAGGGGAAGGAAGAGCAATCTGAAGGGGGGAGAAATCAGAAAGGGAGATGCACCATGAGAGACCATGGACCCTGGGAAACAAACTGAGGGTTTCAGAGGGGAGTAGGGAGAGGGGGTAACAAGGTGATGGGTATTAAGGAGGGCACATGTTGTGATGAGTACTGGGTGTTATACACAACTAATGAATCATTGAACACTACATCAAAAACTAAGGATGTACTATACAATGGCTAACTGAACATAATAAAAAAAAAAGAAAGAGCACTTCACCCTATTATATAGAAGAAAGGGGGGATAGAATGAGTGATGACCCAGCTGTACCCTTGCAGGATAGTTTGCATATTGTTAATAAAGAAGGAAGCAATGTCATCGGCTAAGATAAAAAAGCAGTAATAAGGATTGGGGTTTAAGAAGTGGATCCATTAGGATATTTTAGCTCTCAAAGTGCATAATTAAAAACTAATAGTAATTAGTAATTTCAAGATAATTAATTATCTTACATAATAAGAAACCTGAAAGCACGCAATTCCAGGATGAGTTCAAGAGCTCAACAAATATCAGGGTACAGGTTTGTCATCTTTTTTTTAAAAAGATTTTATTTTAAAGTAATCTCTACCTCAAACGTGGGGCTTGAAATCACAACCCTGAGATCAAGAGTTGCATGCTCTACTGATTGAGCCAGCCAGGTGCCCCATGGGTTCATCATCTTTAAAACTTTCTCTATCTTCTCCTGAAAGTGGTAGGATGGCTTCTGTAGATCCAAGCACCACAATTTCACATGACTTTTCCAAAGAAGGGACAAAGGAAGTAGAAAAGAAACTACCAGAAGCCACCAACTAAAATCCCCTTAATATCACTGGCCTAAACTGGTCGGGGGTTATCCGAAGACCAGCAACTGGTAAAGGAAATACAATTAGCATGACTGGCTTCAACCAATGATTATTTTTACTCTAGTACTGAACATTTTGCTTCCTGAATAAAAGTGGGGTTCTGTTAGCAAATAACAAAGAAAGATATAATTCAAAGTAAGCAACTTAACAGACATTGTTCAAGGGAGTCTGAACAAGTTTTGTAAGAGCCACTGTGGATAATGCCAGAATAAATACATAAAACATGAATGAAAGGTTACTAGGCAGCTGTCAATGCAAGACTGAAGGTGGAAAATCATGAATTTATAGAGAACATGATATCCTACATTTGAGATTTTCTTTGGAAAACAGAACACTCTAGGAATCAGGAGTAAATCAGTATATGCAGTATCAAAAGAAAAAAAAAAGAATGCTAGAATGTTCATGAAAACGGTGTTGAACAGCTCACCAAGGTATCCAGAATGTCAGAAGGTAATGGACCTAGCTATGATATCAGAATTCAGAGAAAAAAGGGATGGTTTTGGGCATTTGGAGATCAGGATGAAAAAATGGAATGAGCAGGTGGGATAAAGGAAATAGATTCTAGTAAGTGAAATAGAATCCAAATTCATTGACATTGGGAACCATTATACTTCAAAGTATAGACATGCAGAGGAGGTCTGAAAATTTTTGATATAAATACAGTGGGTGTAGAGAGGTAAAGATTATCAGAAGGATGTCTTTGGTGCAGTGGAGAGAATAGCATGAATAATTTTTACATTGTTTACATTGTTCTGTATTCCCAGTTAGATTGTGTTTTCTTTTAGGCTGGGGCGCATATCTTACATTTCTTTCTTATCCTCTTCTAGGAACAGGGGTGATGAGGGTGGTGGCTGTGGTGGTGTTAGAGACAGTCCCCTAGGATCCTAAGATTTTACAAGGGCTTTAAATGCCAGTGATCACATTAGACTTGCACAGTTAGACTTTAAATACTTTTGTAAAATTGGGAAATAATTTCATATTATTAATTAGGTTGGAGATATTTTATTTGGATACAATTCTTTCTCTTATGGCGTCCGATCACACTCTCATTTTATCTACCAATGACTCATTTCCTCCAAATCCGATCAATGGCTGTGCCTAGATATTCAAGTGCTAGTAGATTGAAGGCACCGAACTCCAGCAACATACTTAATACCAGAAAGACATTTATGTAATTAGTTTTAAAAAGGAGGCTAGGGAAAAAAAAAAAGGTCAAACAATAGTCAGGAAATTAAATAAAATGTGATATTTGTACAAAGAAATACTCTATACCCATAAGTGGTATTTTGGAAAATCTATATTAACATAAAAAGAAAGCACAAGGTAATTTAAAAAATTAATCCTTTTATGCATATGAAATGTCCAAAAGATTTGTTTATAATGAGAATATGGGTGATTTTTATACAATTTTTATAGCTTTAGCATCTTTCCAAAATAAATATATATCACTTAAGTTATAATTATTGTGCAATGAATAACAATACCAACACTCCTAAGGCAAACTTTGTCCTATAAAAAAAGAGGGTCGACCAGGGGGGAAAGAAAGAATGAGAATTATTGAGGTTTCTCCTTTCGGAACACCAGAGGCTTTTTCTTGTGCAGTAGGGGAGACACTCCCACCCTATCCTCCACCTGCCCTAGTCCCAGCTTTCTCTCCCCCTCCCCTTCCCTCTCCCCTCTCCTCTCCCTTCCCCTCTCCCTCTTCCTGCCAGGTAGGTGGTGAGATTAGCTTCTGACTCACCATAATTCATATAGCTTCATTTCCTGTTTGGGACTCAGGCCAGAAGATCTGAGCACAGTGTGATTCACCCACTGTTTTAAATAAATATCACCCAAGGCTTTTCCCCGTTCCTCAGGCAATTTCCCTTTGCCCCTTCAGAACAGTGTGCTTTATTATCTTATTGATGCCTTCTAGATTGCCTAATTAAAAACACTCCATACTTGGTCAAGAAGACTTTGAACTTACAGAAGGCTGCCCATGAGTCTATCCCAGCTGTGAGGGTCATTTGGTTTTAATTGGGCCTCTGTGGAAAGTAGGCAAGGAAGCCGAAGTGTGCTCCT
Source organism: Leptonychotes weddellii (assembly GCF_054177405.1). Classification (NCBI taxonomy): domain Eukaryota; kingdom Metazoa; phylum Chordata; class Mammalia; order Carnivora; family Phocidae; genus Leptonychotes; species Leptonychotes weddellii. The sequence goes on along the minus strand of NC_138370.1, from coordinate 38,096,556 downwards.
CAGGCTGATGACTGGACTTCCCCAGGAGAGACATCCGTACCACTCTCCCCGGTGTTCTCTACCGTAACCACACTACTGGCTCTTAGAAAACAGCAGTATGAGGATGTGAATAATCATAAAACAAACAAGCACAAGCCAACAATGATTACGCCCAGGATATGTCCACGGTCTGCCACTCCTCCAGTTTCTCTCGATGTTTTCTTCACTTCTTCAGGCTCCTTCACAGGATATTCTCCCTTTGAAACATCACTGATTGTCAAGGATCATTTCTTTCTGCCTTCTAAGCACTCTGCCTTTAGGATCCCATCTTCCTCTTGTTCTAACTTCCACCAACTGGCCAATGAATTCTAAACTTGGATCTCTCTCGGCACTTCTGTGTTCAGATTAGACTCTCTCAGTGCCTTTTGCTTGTTGTGTGCCCACTCCCAGGTTCCACATGCTTTGTTTCTGAAGGCTTGTTCCCCCTGCCACCCTGCAACCTGCTGTAGAAGACAATTCTTGGGCTACCAGGGCCACTTTGCAAAGGACATGTCAAGAGCCTTCATTCCTGAAAGTTTGTCCCTTGACGCAGACCATAGCTAATGATCACTGCAACAGATTAAAAGCCCAGCTCCCTCATTTGAGCAGAACAAGTTTCATGGTGCAATTTATTCTTCAGAGTTCCCCCTTGGAATTGGAGGAGGTTGGGACTTCACCTGAGACTGCACCCTTGACTCTTCCCCTTCCTTCCCTGTAGCTTCCACTACTCCTGGAAGAACTTCTTTAATAAATCACTCGCACAGAAATTTTTATCTGAGAATCTGCTGGGAAACCTGACCTAAGATGTGGCTGGACTTAAAATTCATCTATCCAGCTGCCTATTAAACATGGTCACCTGGATGACTCACATGCACCTTAAACTCTAATTTGCCAATAACCGGACTTACCCCTTTCCTCCTGATCTTCCTTCTGCTTCCCTATTCCCTAAATTATAAATACATCCAGTCATCCAAGATAGAAACCTAGGAGTTATTGTAGATGTTTCTCTTCTCTTTGACCCCTACATTCACTTAATCACAATTTCCACCCATTTTAGCTCATTAGCCTTTCTTAAATATTCTTCTTGTCTCCATTACCACTGCCATTATGCTTTCAAGCCTTCATTTCTTTCTAGTTTCTCAACCCTCACTTAACCCTTAATCCCGCCCAGGCTGGGTCCTCCAGGGTGGTCATCTAACTATCCTTTCCCCAGACTTCAGTTCCTTTCCACCCATCTTCTTCTGCCACATCCACAAATTAATTCACTACTACTCTAAGTAAACTCCACAATGGTTCATCTCCTCTTTTTCATATCTGAGTACTACTAGAAAAATATCACTCAATCTCATATATAGGAGCCACCACAAAATTATAATTTCCAATCCAAACTTAATTCATTTTAGAATGTAAGATATCTGTCTTCTATTCCATAACCAATCCAATCCCAGTCCCCAAATCTTTTGCCTATGTTCTTCTTTGTTCCCCCCATATATTTTTGTTTCCTCAGTTTTCCCAAATCCCATTTTTTTATTTCAGTTTTTTTTTTTTTAAGATTTTATTTATTTATTTGAGAGAGAGAGAGAATGAGAGACAGAGAGCACGAGAGGGAAGAGGGCAGAGGGGGAAGCAGACCCCCCGCTGAGCAGGGAGCCCGATGCGGGACTCGATCCCTGGACTCCAGGATCATGACCTGAGCCGAAGGCAGTCGCTTAACCGACTGAGCCACCCAGGCGCCCTATTTCAGTTTTTTTTTTCTCTCAAGAAAAGGTCTATCTTATCCTGAAACACACAGACACACACAAACGTACATGCACATGCACATTGGTCTGCACACAGACAGCAAACACTTAAACCAATCATTCTCTTAACTCTTCATTGCACTTTAGCTACTGTCCTATTGCCCTATGAATCATCTAGTAATTTAAAAAAGCAATTGACTATCTTCACCAGAAAACCTCCAACACTCTGTGATTATGCTTTGGAAGTTTTAACATAGTTTCATCTTTTGTGTTTAAATCATTGATCCATTTGAATTTCTTTTGGTGTAAAGCTATATCAATAGCCACCCACTTTTTAAAAATGCGAATCAGTTATTCCCTCACAATTTATTAAATCCATCTTTTCCATATTCATTCAAACTTTTGCCTAATTTTTCCTCTGTAAAATGGGGGAAATAACACCTACTTTATATAGTTGATTTAAGACTTAAATGACAGTATCTGTAAAGTGCTTAGAAGCATGTCTAGCATACAGAAAGTACACAATATATTTAGCAATGATTATATAAAACATAATTTTTGTTTTATTTCTGAATTATATTCTTTTTTAACATTTTTTTAAGATTTTATTTTTAAGTAATCTCTCCACCCAATGTGGGGCTCAAACTCAACCCCGGGATCAAGAGTCGCATGCTCCACAGACTGAGCCAGCCAGGCACCCCTGAATTATATTCTTATCTACTGATAGACAATATCCCCCTTACTAATACTCTTCTGAGAGTTTTCTTGGCTATTCTTGTGTGGTGATTTTCTTATTAAAATCATCTTTCCTTGGGGTGCCTGGGTAGCTCAGTCGATTGAGTATCTGACTCTTGTTCTCAGGGTCCTGGGATCCAGCTCTGCATAAGGCTTCGTGCTCAGCGGGGAGTCTGCTTGTCCCTCTCCCTCTGCCCCTCCCTCCATTCGCATTCTCTCTCTCAAATAAATAATCTTAAAAAAAAAATTTCCTTGCTAAAAACCAAACTAAGAAAACTTGGAGTATTTCTAACATATAAATAACTTTAGGAAGATCTGATTTTTAAAATATTTTTTAGTTTTCTTACAAGAAATATTTAAGATATTTCAATGTTATTCTTTTAAAGATTTAAATTTCATTAATTCTAAGCATCCATTTAAACATTATTTCTCTACTCATTTTTTTTCTACTGGTTTATTTTCCTACTTTTATACTAAGACCACATCATTTTAACTGTGGTTGCTCTGAATCATTTTTTATATCTCATGGCTAATTCCCCTCTATCTATCTTCATTTAAAAATAATGTGGCCATTTTTCAGCATTTCCTCTTCCAAATAAATAGAAAATTCAGTTTATCAAAATCCATTTAAAATCTCTTTGAAATTTTACAAATATTGTATTACATTTATAGATGTGGCATTCTTACAGTCTCTAGTGTTCTTATCTTTAAAAATAAGGATACTACAACATTTATTATGATTGTCTTGCATTCTTCAATTACATTTATTAATCCATCATTATTTCTACATAGTCCTGTTGAATTTACTTCCATATTTTTAAGGGTTTTTAATTTGCAATTGGGAAATGTTTCTTCTATTATATTTTTAGAATTTGTTTTTGCTTCTGGGATATAATAAAGAGTTAATTTTATGTTTCCCTAGTACCTGTCTACCTTACTAAACTCTTTTATTAGTTTTAATAATTTTTAGTTGTTTATCAAGAATGCTTGAAAAAATGCATAATCTATTGCTGGATTTAACTTTATATATATTCAATTAAACCATATGAAATTGTTGCCAGTTTTAAGTCAAGAAGGTTTAAATAGTGAAAATTTCATATGGATATTTGTATATCTACCTATATCTGTATATATCTATATCTACATAGATCTATAGGTATATACATATATAAAGAGAGAAGGAGGTAAGAGAGATGTAAGTTTTCATTGTATGGTTCACATTTTATACATCCTTGCTAAGTTTCTTCCTTTTTTTTTTTTTTAAAGATTTTATCTATTTATTTGACAGAGCGAGACACAGCGAGAGAGGGAACACTATCAGGGGGAGTAGGAGAGGGAGAAGCAGGCTTCCTGCGAAGCAGGGAGCCCTATGCAGGCTCGATCCCAGGGTCCTGGATCACGACCTGAGCTGAAGGCAGATGCTTAACGACTGAGCCACCCAGGCACCCCAACTTTTTTCTTCTTGATCAATCAATTACCTAGTGACTCAATCTAAATCCTGCCACCATGATGATGTATTTGTATTTTTCTTCTAGTAAGTCTATTAAGTTTTGCCTTATACAGTTTGAAGCTTTCTGCAGTTTGAAGCATATACATTTATATCTTCCTGGGAAGCTGTTCTTTCAATGATTATGTAGTGACCACTTTATCTCTGTTCCTGCCTTAAAATATTTTTTCCTTAGGGTGTCATACCTTCATTAACTTTCATTTGGTGATTTATCTATTGTAACCTTTTCTACTCTCAACCTCTCAGTGCACTTTTCTTTTAGATGTGTTTTTATAATTGGATTCTTTCTTCCTTTCTTTCCTTTTTTATTGAATTTGACAGGCTTTTAGCTGATAAGCTTTGTCTTATTACTGGCACATTTACATTTATATTTACTATAGTATTCTTGTTTCTATTTACCATGTTGTTTCTTTTATTTCTTTATTTGTTATTATGTTCAGTTAGCCACTGTATAGTATATCTTTAGTTTTTGATGTAGTATGTGATCTACCATGTTGTTTCTATAGATTTTTTGTTCTATTGTTTCTTTTATTCACTAATATTGACAGTAATATATTATATTTCTGTTGTTAGCTGGTTACCCCACATTTGTAGCACGTGTATTTGCTAATGTATAAAGTTAATTATAATCTCCACTCTTCTCCCAAAATATCCAAGAGCCTTAGAACACTTTAATTTCAATTATCCACCTTTCATCTTATGTCATATTGTTGGCCAATGTGTTTGTTGCACCTGCATATGCCCTCCACTAAATTAGTGTTCATCATTATTATTTTATATAGCTAATGCTGGTTCCTAATTTTCCTCATGTTACCAGTTTTTTTGCCTACCATCTGTCTTGCATATCCTATCTTCCCTTCAGTTTTATTGTTTTTCTTCCAGAAGTATATTCTTTAGAAGCTCCTTCAGCAAGAGTATATTAAAGGAAAGTATGTTCTTTGTAGAAACTTTGTTTTCATCTCCAATTATTTAAAGACTCTCTTTTTCCTTGATGTCTTCAGATTTGTTGTGCAGTATTTAGCTAAATCCAGTTTTATTTATACTTTCCTAGACTCCTGAAGCTTCCTGATTCTGAACCTCTGATCCTTTTGTGCCTTTTTATTTTTTAGAAAATTACACCCATTTCCTACTTAAAATTGCTTTTCTCCTCTTTAATGTTGTATTCTCTTTATTCTATCCTTTCAGAACTCCTGTTGGCAATACCACTTGAACACCTGGGCAAGAGGAGTTCCAGTCTGAGATCCCATATTTTTAAAGGGTCTGCTTCCATCGCTACACACACACACACACACACATGCACTATTTAAGAACAATTGTCACTTGTAATTCAGCATTCAGTGCTTGGTACAGTGCAACCTAAAACTTTAAATATCTGGTTTTGCAATTAACAACATCGAGACTTCAAGAAACCTTCTCTTTTTGAATTTTTTGGGAAAAAACTACTTTGAAATGCCACAAATATCCATGGGTTATGTGACAGCCATTGTCAAAAATGGACAATGCTTCATAGTAAAAAGATTTGAGCAATAGAAGGGTTAGTAGGAGAACGCTACATAATTTGTCAAATTCTTCTTTTCCTAAAGAATGAGTATAAAAGATTCTTCCATAACATAATGTATTTCCAAATAGTGTTTTGGGTCCACTCTGTCATTTCTCTTTTTTGTTTTTTCTTTTTTATTCCGATTTATGATTCCATGATACCTGGCATTTAGCCTGATTTGCAACAGTTGCACATGGTAATTGAGGAGCATTTTCCAATATTATTCTTAAATCTGTATTCATGTATACATGAATTCTGGGTATACCATTCCTTTACCTTACTGTATAGGTATCATTTTATGAGATGGTAAAATTCATTACATGAGACCAATTAATTTGATTTAATTAAAATATTTTAGTTATCCATGATAATAATTTATCAAAGTTAATTTTAACAATATTAATTTAATATTAATTTTAACAATAATTTATGCATTTCTATTAAAAATCTAGATGTGATATAAAGTTCTTAGGTCATTCCCAAATCTAGTAATTATTTAAAATGAGATGAATTTAAAATATATAAGAACTATAGTAACTCAAGGACAGTTTTCTAATTTGACATAATTGTCACTGAAAAAAATTATACAAAAATCTTGTTTTTAATAATATGATTGTTGGCCTTTTGAAATGAAGAAAAATATAATTTTGAAATTTAATATAATGATTTATAAATTGTGTATGTTTTTGTATATTATTTATCCAAACATCTCTGGTCCATCACCAAAAAACCCCAAAGTGCACAATAATTTAAGTTAGTCATCTTTGATAATCTGATCATTTTTAGACCTATAAAAGTCATAACTTGGCACATTTTTATAGTTATGAAGGTATGTTTGTAAGGGAGGAAGATATAAATTATTTAATAATTTGTTAGTTTGAATTGTAACTCTCAAATATTTACATACTTTTTATATATATCTGCACTTGTACTGACATGGACCCCACAAATGTCTACCAGAGGTAATCATTTGCCATCTCTCCAAATCAGTTTTTTAAGCTTCTTTAGTGGACACAGGGAAAAAATATTTTCTGAATATATGGTAAAAACCTTCATAGTCTCCTTTATGACTCTTCACCTCTTTCATATTTTCCATCTCTCTTTCATTAATTCCAAGAACCATTTTTAACAGCTTTATTGAGAAATAATTGATATACAAAACTACACATATTTAATGCACACTATTTGATGGGTTTGAACGTATTTATAGACCTGTGAGGCCAGCACCACAATTAAGGTAATAGATATATCCATTACCCCCAAAAGTTTTCTGGTCTGCCTTTGTTCTTTTTTGTGTGTGTAGTAACAGCACCTAACATGAGATCTACCCTCTTAAATGTTTGAGTGTACAATACAGTAGTGTTAACAATAAGCACTAAAGTGTACAACAAATCTCTGGAACTTACTGATTTTCATAACTGAAGATTTATACTGTGATATCTCTTAGAGATCCTGATTTCAATACTTTTGAACATATACTAGGAAGTGGGATTGCTGTATTATATGGTATTTCTATTTTTAATTTTTTGAAGAGCCTCCATACTGTTTTCCACAACCAGCTGTACCATTTTACATTCTCACCAACAGTGTACAAAGGTTCCCATTTCTTCACATATTCACCAAAACTTGTTGGAAAAGATAGTTGGTATCATTTTTTTTAGGATTTTATTTATTTATTTATTTGACAGAAAGAGAGTGAGCACAAATAGGGGGAGCATTGGGCAGAGGGAGAGGGAAATGCAGAGCTCAGTGGGGAGCCTGATGCAGGGCTCGATCCCAGGACCCTTGGGATGATGACCTGAGCCGAAGGCAGACGCTTAACTGACTGAGCCATCCAGGTGTCCTTAGTTGATATCATTTTAATGTCTTTAATTTATTAATATTTTTGTGTGTGTCTTAACATATAAAGTATTCTGGAGAGTGTTTCATATGCACTTGAGAAGAATGTGTACCCTGCTGCTGTTGGATGGAAAGTTCTGTATATGTCTGGTCCATTTGGTCAATAGTGTTGCTCAAGTCTCTTTTCTTATTGCCTTTTTGCCTGCGTGTTCTATCCATTACTGAAAGGGAGATATTGAAGACCCCTACTATTATTTTATTTCTATTTCTCCCTTAAGTTCTACTAATGTTAGCTTTATAAAGTTAGGTGCCCTGATGGTCATGCATATCTGTCTATAATTGCTATATCTTCTTGATAAATTGATTCTTCTATCATTATATAATGTCTATGTCTCTTGTGATAGTTTTAGACTTAAAGTCTACTCTGTCTGATATTAATTAATATAGCTACACTTGCTCTCTTTGGGTTACCATTTACATGAAATATCATTTTCTATCTTTTCACTTTCAGCCTAAGTGTGTTTTTAAATTTAAGAGAGTGTCTGGTAGAGAGCATAAAGTTGAATCTTGATTTTTAGTCCATTTGGCCACTCTATGTCTTTTGATGGGGAGTTTAATCCATTTACATTTAAAGTAATTATTGATAGGACAAGGCTAACAATTGCCGTTTTGTTCAGTTTTTCTTTCTGTCTCTCTTGTAGTTTTTTTGTTCCTGTTTCTTTTCTTTTTTTTTTTTTTTTTGCTTTGTGCTTTCTTAATTTTTTTTTTTAAAGATTTATTTGAGAGAGCGAGAATGAGAGAGAGAGAGAGTACATGAGAGGGGGGAGGGTTAGAGGAAGAAGCAGGCTCCTCACTGAGCAGGGAGCCCGATGCGGGACTCGATCCAGGGACTCCAGGATCATGACCTGAGGGATCATATAGCTTAACCAACTGAGCCACCCAGGCACCCATGTTTTCTTAATTTTTATAGTGATATTCTATGAATCTTTTTTTTTCTTTTTTTTAACTTTTTTTTTTTTAATTTCAGTTTACTTTGTTAACATACAGAGCAATATTGGTTTCTGGAGTAGAATTCAGTGATTCATCACTTACATACAACACCCAGTGCTCATCACAAAAAGTGCCCTCCTTAATACCCTTCACCTATCTATCCCATCCCCCCACCCACCTTCCTCCGAATCTTTTTTCTTTTTATTTTGTGTATCTTCTATGGATATTTTCCTCATAGTTACCACAAGGCTAACATAAAACCCTTCTAGTTACAACAGTCTTTTTAAAGCTGATCACAATTTAATTTCAATCATATACAGAAATTCTACACGTTTACTTTTCACGCATACACTTATGTTATAGATGTCACAATTTACATGTTTTTATATTGTATATTCATTAACAAATTTTTTGTAAAACTAGTTATTCTTAATACTTTTCTTTTTAATTGTTACACTAAACTTAAAAGTGATTTATATGCCATCATTACAGTACCACAATATTCTACAATTGTATATTTTCTTTTTGCAGTTGGTTTTATATTTTCATATACTTTTTGTTTGTTTTTTAATTTCATTTTATTATGTTATGCTAGTCACCATACAATATATCATTAGTTTTTGATGTAGTGATCCATGATTCATTGTTTTCATATAATACCCACTGCTCCATGCAGTACATGCCCTCCTTAATACTCATCACAGGTCTAACCCATTCCCCCACCACCTCCCCTCTAAAACCCTCAGTTAGTTTTTTGGAGTCCATAGTCTCTCATGGTTCGTCTCTCCCTCCAAATTCCCCCTCATCATTTTCCCCTTCCTTCTCCTACTGTCCTCCATGCTATTCCTTATGTTCCACAAATAAATGAAACCATATGATAATTGACTTTCTCTCCTTGACTTATTTCACTTAGCATAATCTCCTCCAGTCTCATCCATGTTGATGTAAAAGTTGGGTATTCATCTTTTCTGATGGCTGAGTAATATTCCATTGGACCACATGGACCACATCTTCTTTATCCATTCATTTGTTGAAGGGCATCTCAGCTCTTTCCACAAATTGGATATGGTGGACATTGCTGCTATGAACATTGGGATGCATATGGCCCTTCTTTTCACTACATCTGTGTCTTTGGGGTAAATACCCAGGAGTGCAATTGCTGGGTCATAGGGTAGCTCTATTTTTAATTTTCTGAGTCACCTCCACACTATTTTCCAAAGTGTCTGTACCAACTTGCATTCCCACCAACAGTGTAAGAGGGCCCCCTTTTCTCCACAACCTCTCCAACATTTGTTGTTTCTTGTCTTGTCAATTTTTGCCATTCTAACTGGTGTAAGATGGTATCTCAGTGTGGTTTTGATTTGGATTTCCCTGATGCCAAGCGATGTTGAGCACTTTTCCATGTGTCTGTTAGCCATTTGTATGTCTTCTTTGGAGAAGTGTCTGTTCATGTCTTCTGCCCATTTTTTGACTGGATTATTTGTTTTTTGGGTGTTGAGTTTGAAAAGTTCTTTATAGATCTTGGATACCAGCCCTTTATCTGTGGTGTCATTTGCAAATATCTTCTCCCATTCTGTGGGTTGCCTCTTTGTCTTGTTGACTGTTTCCTTTGCTGTGCAGAAGCATTTTATCTTGATGAAGTCCCAAAAGTTCATTTTTGCTTTTGTTTCACTAGCCTTTGGAGATGTATCTTGAAAGACGTTACTGTGGGCGATGTCAAGAGGTAATTGCCTATGTTCTCCTCTAGGATTCTGATGGATTCCTGTCTCACAATGAGGTCTTTCATCCATTGTGAGTTTATCTTTGTGTATGGTGTTAGAGAATGGTCCAGTTTCATTCTTCTGCCTCTGGCTGTCCAATTTCCCAGCACCATTTATTTATTTATTTATTTTTTTTTTTAAAGACTTTATTTATTTATTTGAGAGAGAGAGAATGAGAGAGAGAGAACACCTGAGAGGGGATAGGGTCAGAGGACAAAGCAGACTCCCTGCCGAGCAGGGAGCCCGATGCGGGACTCGATCCTGGGACTCCAGGATCATGACCTGAGCCGAAGGCAGTCGCTTAACCAACTGAGCCACCCAGGCACCCTCCAGCACCATTTATTGAAGAGACTTTTTTCCATTGCATATTTTTTCCTGCTTTGTCGAAGATTATTTAGAGTTAGTATCCATATCTGGGCTCTCTATTCTCTTCCACTGGTCTATATGTCTGTTTTTGTGCCAGTACCATGCTGTCTTGGTGATCACTGCTTTTAATATAGTTTGAAATCAGGCAATGTGATGCTCCCAGCTTTGTTTTTCTTTTTCAACATTTCCGTGGTGATTCAGGGTCTTTTCTGATTCCATACAAATTTTAGGATTGTTTCTTCCAGCACTTTGGAAAATGTCATTGGAATTTTGATCAGGATGGCATTGAAGGTACAGATTGCTCTGGGTAGCATAGACATTTTAACAATGTTTATTCTTCCGATCAATGAGCATGGAATGTTTTTCCATCTTTTTGTGTCTTCTTCAATTTTCATGAGTGTTTTGTAGTTCCTAGAGTATAGATCCTTTACCTCTTTGGTTAGGTTTATTCCGAGGTATCTTATGGTTTTTGGTGCTATTGTAAATGGAATCGTTTCTCTAATTTCTCTTTCTACAGTTGCATTGTTAGTGTATAAGAAAGCAACTGATTTCTGTGCATTGATTTTGTATCCTG
>NC_138370.1:38062710-38084988 GCF_054177405.1 Leptonychotes weddellii | reverse complement strand
TTGGGTGCAATTGTAAATGGGATTGACTCCTTAATTTCTCTTTCTTCTGTCTTGTTGTGGGTGTATAGGAATGCCACTGATTTCTGTGCATTGATTTTATATCCTGCCAATTTACTGAATTCCTGTATGAGTTTTTGCAGTTTTGGGGTGGAGTCTTTTGGGTTTTCCACATAAAGTATCATATCATCTGCAAAGAGTGAGAGTTTGATTTCTTCTTTGCTGATTTGGATGCCTTTGATTTCTTTTTGTTGTCTGATTGCTGTGGCTAGGACTTCTAATACTATGTTGAATAGCAGTGGTGATAGTGGACATCCCTGCCGCGTTCCTTGACCCAAACATTCTTGAGCAGAGTAGTCTTTAGCTTCCATTTGTTTGAATTTCTTCCAATTTTTTTCTTGTGATTGAGTTCCAGCTTTAAAACGTTATGATCTGAGAATATGCAGGGAATAATTTCAATCTTTTGGTATCGGATGAGACCTGATTTGTGAACCAGTATGTGGCCTATTCTGGAGAAAGTTCCATGTGTGCTCAAGAAGAATGAGTATTCTGTTGTTTTAGGTGGAATTTTCTGTATATATCTATGAGGTCCATCTGGTCCAGTGTGTCATTCAAAGCTCTTGTTTCTGTGTTGATTTTCTGCTTAGATGATCTGTCCATTGCTGAGAGTGGAGTATTGAGGTCCCCTACAATTAACATATTATTATCAACATGACTCTTTATTTTGGTTAACAGTTGGGTTATGTTGTTGACTGCTCCCATTTTGGGAGCATAGATATTTACAATTGTTAGATCTTCTTGTTGGATAGACCCTTTAAGAATGATATAGTGTCCTTCTGTGTCTCTAACTACAGTCTTTAGCTTAAAATCGAATTTGTCTGATATAAGAATTGCTACCCCAGCTTTCTTTTGAGGTCCATTGGCATGGCAGATGGATCTCCATCCCTTCACTTTCAGTCTGGATGTATCTTTAGGTTCAAAATGAGTTTCTTGTAGACAGCATATGGATGGGTCCTGTCTTTTTATCCAATCTGCAACCCTGTGCCTTTTTATGGGAGCATTTAGGCTGTTCATGTTGACAGTGATTATGGAAAGATATGAATTAATTGTCATCATGTTCCTGTGAAGATCTTGTTTTTATAGATTGTCCCTGCCAATTTCTTTTCTGTATCACTCTTGGGGTCTTTCTCCTTTTATAGAACCCCCCTTAATATTTCTTGCAGGGCCAGCTTAGTGGTCACATATTCTTTCAGCTTCTGCTGATCTTGGAAGCTCTGCATCTCTCCATCCATTCTAAATGACAGCCTTGCCAGACAAAGTATTCTTGGCCGCATGTTCTTCTCGTTTAGTACCCTGAATATGTCTTGCCAGGCCTTTCTGCCTTGCCAGGTCTCTGTGGATAGGTCTGACATTATTCTGATGTTCCTCCCTCTGTAGGTAAGGAATCTCTTCCCCCTTAACTGCCCTTAGGATGGTTTCCTTGGTTCTAAGATTTGTGAGTTTTACTATTATATGCTGGGGTGTTGGCCTGTTTTCCTTGATCTTGGGAGAGGTCCTCTCTGCCTCTAGGACACAAATGTTTATTTCATTCCCCAGATTAGGGAAGTTCTCAGCTACGATTTGCTCAAATATATCTTCTAGTCCTCTCTCTCTCTCCACTCCCTCAGGGATTCCAATAATTCTGACATTAGAATGTTTCATGGTGTCACTTATTTCTCTGATTCTATTTTCATGGATTCTGAGTTGTTTTCTCCTGGTCTCCTCTTTTCCCTTTTTATCTATTAATTGGTCTTCTAGGTAACTAATTTGTTCTTCTTATTGATGTTCTCATTTTCTTTATGCATTGGTTTCTTGATTTTATTTAGTTATCTATCAATGTTATCTTATAGCTCACTGAGCTTCTTTAGAATAATTATTTTGAATTTTTTATTGAACAACTCATAGATCTCCTTTTCTTATGTGTTTGTTCCTGGACATTTACTTTGTTTCTTAAAAAAAAAAAAAAAGTTTTATTACCTATTTGAGGCAGGCAGGGGGAGGGGGAGAGGGAGAAGAAGAGAGAGTCTTAAGCAGACTCCATGCGGAGCATGGAGCCCCATATGAAGCTTGATCTCACACCCTGAGATCACGACCTGAGCTGAAACCAAGAGTTGGATGCTTAACTGACTGCACAACCCAGACACCCCTTTGCTTTGTTTCTTTTATTGTATCATATTTCCCTGATTTGTTGTGCTTCTTGTAGCTTTGTGTTCATGTCAGCACATTTGAAGAAGCAGTCATCTCTTCCACTCTTTACAGATGGTTTTGGTGGGGAAAGATTTTCACTAATTACTCTGGCTAGATTCTGGGAGTCTTTCAAACTTTTCTATGAATATTTATGCACCACGCCTCATCCTCTATTTCAGATGCACCTTCTCCTAATTTTGCAGAGCCATGTGGGTTGCTATAAACCACCCACTTCTTTTTCCTAGGTCAGTGCACTTGAATGGCCTGGACATTGAGTGCAAGCTCCACTTCTTTTCTCATTCCTGAAGGGGAAGGTGAAAGGTACATACCTTTTCCAAGTTGTAAACCTTTTCCCAATCTTGCAGATCCATGCTAGCTGCTGAGAGCCACCCACCCCTTTTCTTTGTTCATACCTGCCCCTAGGCTTTCAAAATTCTCTTGTTTCCTCAAAACTCTGAACGAAATGAAACAGAAGCAGTGTCTCAAAAGCCTGGAGATGTTAAATACATGCTTCACTTTCTATTTTTCCCAAGGGAAATATCTCAGGCAATGCTGATCTCTGTCAGTGTTAACCTCTGCCCACATGGGAGAGGATCTGATGTGGGAAAAGTGAAACTGCTCTTCTTACTTATTTCAATGAGCTTGTTCTTAGATGTATGTTCATTTGGGGTGCTGGAACCTCTTAACTGGATTCTGGAAATTTCATAAAGCTATTTTGGTCTATATGTCAACATTAAAGCAGTGTTTCTTGTTCTACCATCTTGCTAATTACCCCTGAGCCACATTTATGTGTAGATATTCTGTTTATTTTAACTTTGTTACCAAATTTTTTTATATTGTCTTTTTGTTTTGAGTCCTTTTTTATGTGTTTAATAGTTTGAAACATATTTACTTATAGCTCTGTTGTATGACACTTTTGAAGGCCTAATCCTATCATCTCTCACTCACAGTAATTTGTTTTCTGGTGTGTTTTGTCATTTTTAGGTCATGTTCATTATTTAGGGGAATTATCAGTAGAGAACCTGAGGAGCTTAGGATAAGAATATGTACTGTTAGGATGGTTTTCATTTGATTCTTCCATGTTTCACAGGATATTATCACCCAAAACTTCTCTCTTACCTTCATGGCATAAGGATACTTTCTTAAGAAAAATCAGTCCCCAAATGCAATTGAGGACAAATTCATGGTTACAAATTCACAGGGACGATTTTATTTTCCTATTCCAAGCTTGAGTTAGCACAGATATCATACTATTGATGAGAGCAGTCTTTTTAGCCCATGGCTTATTGGAGACCTTTTCACTTTGAGCATCAGTGTTATATGGATATCTCAGTTACATGTATTTTTGTTCTTGTTGTTGTTGTGTCTTGTGTTTTGTGGTGTTTGGGGGGGGGATGTTTTGTTTTGTTTTGCTTCTTGTGGTTTCCAAGGCTCATCTCCTGACCTTGTGTAGGTATAAGTTCAACCCTCTTAGAGGAAATGCAATTTCAACTTACACATTAATTCCCCTAAATTCTTTCCTTTCTTCCTTCCTTCTTTCCTTCCTTCCTTTATTTCTCACTTCCTCCCTCACTCCCTCCTCCCCTTTTTCTCTTCCTTCCTTGACTACATAGTACATTCATGTGGTATAAATTATGAAAATACAAAAGAATATACTATGAAAAATAAGTCACCCCCTCTTCCTAAGCCCTCATTATTCTGGTCCCTCACCAGGGGCAACCCTTATTATCAATTTATGTATTCTTTCAAAAAATATTCTATGCACACTCATGTGTTTTTTTTTTTCCCATCCATATGTCACAACATAATACATAGTCTTATGTATTATTTTTTTCTTATAAATACACTTTTGGAGGTTATTCCTTCTCTATACATAAAAACCTATAAATGTTCTTCCTAGTGAGGTCATAGTATTGATTACATGTACATACTATCTGCTATCAATGTTTTTAAACTCCTGCTTTTACAAACAATATACTTTAGTGAGAACCTTTCATATAATTACTTTTATACATATGTGAGGATATTTTAAGCTAATTCTTAGAAGTGAAATTGTGATTCAAAATATACATGGTTTTTGTGAAAAATGCAAGAAGGTGCCTATTTTCCCATACTCACAAAATGTAGTGTGTTAATAGATTTCAGTCTCTACCAACAGGTAAAAATGATCTCATTAATTTTTAACTTTTCATTTATAGTATTATGAACAAGATTGAGCTTTAATAAATAAGTTTAAAAGTCATTTCAGGGATGCCTGGTTGGCTCAGTCAGTTGAGAGTCTGCCTTCGGCTCAGGTCATGATCCCAGGGTCCCAGGATAGAGTCCCACATTGGGCTCCTTGCTCGGCAGGGAGCCTGCTTCTCCCTCTGCCTGCTGCTCCCCCTGCTTGTTCTCACTCTCTCTCTTTCAAATAAATAAATACAATCTTTAAAATAATTAATTAATTAATTAATTAAAAAGTCATTTCAATTTTCTTTTCTGTAAACTTTGTATTTATATACTTTGGCCATTTTTATAATGGTTGTAGGACTTTTGTTGACTTGGAGCAGCTAAGCCCCCATCATGTGTGCAAGTGAAGTACTGAGATTAACCTTCTCAGACACACTCTCAAGCCTGATGCTAGCAATTGATTTAAATGGTAAATCTATTTATGCTACTGATCTATTAAAATCGCTTGTGTGGCTCCTTATTAACAAATGTAATAATCCCAAACCTTGTAAAATAGTAATGTAAAGCCCTCCAACATCTGGCTCGTATTTATCTCTTAATTCTCAGCTTTAGTCATCAACTAGCACACTACTCTTGCAACACTGAACTGCTTCACATACCATGTAGCTTTCCCAGTGCTGTATTCTATTCCTAAATACATTCCTCTTGGCCCTCATTTCAGTCACCAGCCTTTTATCCATTATCTTATAATCACAGCCTTTTCTGAGTTCATTTCTACTTATCCTCTATGATGCATTTAAACCATAACTTCTTTTAATCTCTTAAGGCAGAGTCTGGTGCCACTCCTCTGCATGCTCAAATTGCCTATTGTAACTATTAAAATGATCTGACTGGGGCACCTGGGTAGTTCAGTCAGTTAAGTGCCTGACTTTAGATTTCAGCTCAGGTCATGATCTCAGGGTTGTGAGATTGAGCCCCGTATCGGGCTCTGCACTGGGCATGGAGCCTGCTTGGGATTCTCTCTCTCCCTCTTCCTTGCAAATACTCCTCCTCCCTCTCTTAAAAAAATATATCTGATTATGTGACAGTCTTTCCATGGGCTGAGAACTTATTGTCAAGGACTCTATTCTATTAATCTTTGAATTCCTAGAATGTAGCATGTATACATCAATACTGTTTATTAAATAAATGAATGTACCCACCAAATAAACTAGGATAACCTTCCCCAGGGATAGAGAATTAGAAAAAGTGTGGGAGGAAAAATGGGTGCAACAGTGTACTCTTCTTCCTAACCACTCCCTGCCTTTCACCAAACATACTTTAGGCAGGTGTATTAGTTTTGAATATGGTTATACCAAGAAGCAGTGGAGATACTATGTCTAAAAAGGAAAATGTACACACATGTGTGTGTATTTGTGTGTGTTTTCAGAAGGTCATTAAGATGGTAGAGCACACGCAAAAAATAAATACCTGTAATTAAAAAGTACATACAAATGAATTGCTCCAGAATGTGAAAAAGTATTATCAGAGCCTGGGAGAGTTCATGCCTCTCAAGAAATAAAGAATATTTTCATCTGAGATAAACTAGTGTAATTAGTATGGGTTAGCAATCAGCATCATGATGGAAACAGAATTGATATTTTGAGGAGTATTTTTTTAAGTTTATTCCTACTGTTGAATGACTCAGCTGTTTCAGAAAACAAAACCAAATAAAAAGTACAAATGAATGGATGAGTATGCCATGAAGGCCATTCTTAGATGATCAAAGCTGTGACTATTTCAGTTACTGCCAGTATTACACATGTCCCCTTCATAAATGCTACTCTAAACAGTTAACCAGCACAACATTGGAGGTCTGCCTGGGCTCTTTGCTTGGGCTGAGGGTCCCAGAAAATTAGAAGAATTCTGAGAATCAGTATGTTCTCTTTTTTCCCACCATACTGTTATCGTCATGGTTACTGCAAGAGGAGAGATTTAATTCAAAATACTGGGCCTAAATCTTTTGTTTAGGTTACCTGATCTCACTGAACTCTTGCTGAAAGTAGATCAGAGAAAAAAAGAAGGAGAGGGTCCCCAGGCTCATAGTGATGGCCAGTTTCCTGCATTGTGGACAAAATCCATTCCTAAATCCATCAACCATTTTACGTAGGGCACCAAATTATAAGAGACAGATTAAAATAGACTTAAGGGGGAAAAAGAATAGTGGGAAAGAGAGAGAGATGTTTTATTATATTTGTTTTGTTCTAGACTACTGGGGGCTTCCATACTCAAAGAGTTAAACAACCAGCCTCAGAAAATAAGAACTAAGGCAATTCTGGCCTTCAGGCAATGAAAACCAGGGATGCACATTGTCAGCTCTCTCTCTCTCATTTCTGCTTCTCTTGGCCTGTTGGTTTCACTCTTTTTTATAAGCCAGTGATTTTACATGGTGGGAAATACCGATTCTAACAGCAATGGGTTCAGAACTTCACAGCTTCAGAGTAGAGAAAATAGAGATTTTCCTCCACAGTTCCTGGAATAAAGTATTCCTGGAACAGAATGCAATTCGCCAAGCTCAGCTTGAACCACACAGCCACCACTTGGCTAAGTCACTATGACTTGTGGGGGCTGGAGATTGGGGCACTATGATGGTTCCAACTTGGATTGTGTCTACTCCTTTGCTTAATTATTACATTTGACTAGGGCTGGTGTGGAGGTGCTCTATGAGAACCACAGGGTCGGAGCTAGTGAAGGGGGGATTATCAACAGCAAAAAAAGGGAGGAATTGGGGCAGCGAAAAAAAAAAAAGACATCAACTTCAGCAACCACCAGAATAACATGGATTTTATGGGACATTATGTTCTGTTTCAACAGTGCTCCTGACAAGTGAACTTTGTGAACTTACAAATTGGAGACCGCCAAGGAGCTCCAGTGGCGCAATCGGTTAGCGCGCGGTACTTATACAGCAGTACAAATTGGAGACCGCCTATATCTGAAAAATTACTCAAGGGAAAAAAGGACAATGGTTTTGGGAGAAAGTGCATCATGTCATTTATCATCTGTTTTCCCCTTGAAGAACAGGCGTGGCTTTCCTTTGGGTTTCTGGTCGTTCCAATGAGGTTGCTTCCTTAGTTGATAGGCCAAAGCCATTGTCCTTTAGGTCAAAGCCCAAAGTCAGTCTGACTGTCAGCAATAAAATCTCTCCTATCCTCTGAGGAGTGAATCAGGACATTCTTTAGAGTGTCAAACATATAAATTATCTTGTTCACAGGTCAATATTTACTACATATGATATCAAAGTATAAATTAACACCATACAAATAGTATATAGTCTCTATAGTTTATTCTAAAATAACTGCTTTAAGGTTCATGTTAGAATGTTCCCTGTGATGAAAGTTTTGTAGTAATTATCCTTATACTATATAGACATATTTTTGTTAGATAATTACTACATGGAAACAATATGGTGTGTAGTGTATTTGTTTTTCATAGAAATGCCAAAATAATGTAAATTAACACACCCCAAAAGCCACACTATACTTTCTTGACGATATGGCCCTGTCCTAGGGCACCTGAGTAACTCATCTGTTCTGAAGAAAAACCTATAGGAATACAATGTAGGAAAGTTACTCAGATTTTTGGCAGATAACTCTGGAAAGATTTTTTAAAAGTCATTTCATGCAATTGCTTTGCAAATGTTAAAAAAAAAAAAAAAGGAACAAGAACATGGAAAGTTTCCCAAAATGCAAAATGCAAAATCCAACAATCACAACTGAAATACAATTCATAACAGCTACCAGATTCTCAACAACTTCCTAGTTGTTGGAAAAAAAGTAACTTTTTTTTGTTTGAAAAGTTAAAATACCCTCCTCCCATGTTTTATTTTCTTTCTTTCCCTTAACTGTGAAAGAATGTAAGATTTCATAACAGCAGACATTCCGCTTGCATTTGATTGAGTCACTTTATGCAGATATTTGACCATGTTGAAAAGAGAATTGAGAAAGAAAATGTTCTTGCTATCACTGACATTCTTTAAACACTCACTGGAGCATCTGAGGTGACAGCATGGTCATAGTGGCTATCGTACTCTGTGATTTGGTTGTAACTAAACATTCACTGTCAGAGCCATTGAACTAAAGAGTTTTGCATTGGAAGCACTGTACAGACCCAGTGTGAAACAGCTCAGATTTCAAGTAACCCTCAACTTGTATGGGGTCTGAACTTAGTCTTGTAGTTTAGAAAAAAATAGGTTATAAACCTTGTCTTGTCTTCAACATTTAAAATGCTTTTGTGGGGCACAAATGGTTTATTACTTTCTTAGCTCATGGTAAGAAACCCACTGACATTTAAATCTGCTCTCTTACAAAACTAAACTCAGCCTCATTTTGACAGTTTACTTTGGCCTAAAGTATTTCCTTTAGTCAGATACCTTCAATAGTCTAACTCATCCACTGGCATGGATGGAGTGTTAAATGGAATTAAGGATTCACAAGCTCATGTGATTATCATTTCAATTCAAAGGAAAATTTGACCTCTGGGAACTGAAATGGACTTTTAGTTTAGCCAGACCTCTTGAAATTCACAGTTTTAGAAATTCTGTTGGGAGAAGCAATAGCAAGTACCCAAGGCATTGAATGTCTTGAAATTCAGTATTTTTTTTTAATGCAGAGAGGCAGTAAGTGGAATTGCTTTATATTAAACAGTTCAGTGTTGATTTCATATGTTTTGATATATTTTTTCTTTTTTTGTAACTAGCTGAGATTGAACAGTGAAAGAAGTAAAAAGAAAATGACATCAAATTCAAGGTCAACTTTTAATTCCAGCCCTGACACAAAATGAT
This sequence comes from Leptonychotes weddellii, assembly GCF_054177405.1. NCBI lineage: Eukaryota > Metazoa > Chordata > Mammalia > Carnivora > Phocidae > Leptonychotes > Leptonychotes weddellii. The sequence continues at coordinate 38,075,777 of NC_138370.1, read as the reverse complement.
ATGTCATCTAGAACAATTATTTCAATTATCTGAAATTCAATTCTCTTTGTATCATTTAATGACAGCTGCTGTAACAAACAACTGCAAAACCTCTTTATTTATTATTAATACATAATAAAATATATTTTCTGATCACAAAATCCAAAGAGAATTTCCTTATCAGATGACTCGAGATAGCATCCTTTCAGGTAGTAATTTAGGGACTAGTCGTATTTCATATTATGGCCCTGTTATTTTAGAGTCTTTCATTTTTGTTTCCAAAAACAGGGAGAGAGAGAGAGAACAAGGAAGATCCTGTAGGATGATTCAGGAGCTAGACTTAGAAATGGTTTATGTCATATCATGGCTTATATCATTCCACAGATAAGAACTCCATCACATCTGCAAAGTGGATAACCTGTATCAATTTTGAATGTTATCAAATAAATTTTCATATCATATTCATATTAAATGAATTCCCTAGATGTAAGATAAGTGGAAATGATGGACCTGTAGCATTATCTTTGCCACAAAAAGTAAATGAATGAGGTTAAATGAGCTCTACATCCTCCTTCAAAAGTCTGTAGTTTAGTGAATAAAGAGAAAATACAGGATAAGATTCAAGGAAAGCAGAACTAGTCAAAGTTGCAAAGAGCAGCATACAACACTGGACTGTCAATCTGCAGGGGGCCAGAACCATGCTTGATATTTCTCATAATTTCCCACATATTTGCATGCAACTATGGGCACTTATTAATGTTTGCCGTTGAAGGTCCTTAAAGCTGAGAGACTTAAAGGTGGGATGAAACTGGTGAAAGGAGTAAAATAAGGACTGGGTACTCTTGAAGACAAATTTTTTTTAACCTCAATATGTGAGCATTAGCCAGTCTTGGCATGGAGAAAAAAGTCAATATGGAATTAAACAATCAACTCCAAGAAGAACCCCACCTACCCACCTTTATATGAACATCTCCATTTCTGTTGAAGGACGTGGTTCACATCCTCAGTTATGGCTATACAATCACATATATCGTAACAGTGAGGTTCTTTCTAGGGAGAAGGACAGGCCCTTAAAGCTCCTCAAAAACTTTTATTTTAGAGTTTTATATTTCATATTGGGTTTATTTGCTGTTAGTGGTAGTTTTCTGTTGTTGTTGTTGTTGGGTTTATTTTTTGGTTTTTTATTTTGTTTTGTTTTTTCTTTCTTTTTTTTTTTTTTAGATGAAAAGCAAACACTTATAGATCAAAGAGTCTTGCTTTTGTAGGAAGTTTTCCAGAATCCATAAACTATCCATGAGGACAATTCTTCAAACACACAATGATTTCAACAAAATAAAACAAAGCTGTTGGACTTCTGCCCTGTGTCGTCAGGGACAAAGGCGTGTCTCTCAATTAGAAAACTCTTTGCTATAGCCTAGCCTCATGACTTGAAGCTGCCTGCTGATTTCTATCAGTTCTGATGCCAATCTGAGCCTGGTCTCTAAATTCTAAAGTGACAGTGGATACATTGTCTTAAAAACATTCCTACTCTCTCACACCAGTAGAGAAACAGAGGAACTCTGGGGAAATTTAATAATAGCCAATATTTATTAAGTACTTATTTTGTGCCAAGCACCGCTCTAAGATGTTTGTATGTATTAGCACAATTAATCCTTTCTTTGAGAGAAAGTTACTATTTTGGGCCTCATTTCTTTAGATGAAGAAACTAAAGAACAGCAAAGTAGCACACTTGGAAAAGAAGTAGAGCCAGAATTCAAACTCTCATATTTTGGTTTCAGAATCAAGTTCTTAACTGCATCACATAGTGCCTGTGGTGACATAAAATACCACAAGCAGTCATCTTGTGATGACTGTCCTGAGAGGACATGCTTTCTCTTGAAAGAAGATGATGCATCCACTTGGAAACTGAGGGTAAGGGATACATTCTAGTAGTCTGTGCTCTAAGATATGTCTTCCAGCATCTCTGACATGTAAAGAGCTTAGAAGTCAACACTCCCATCTTTATAACAAGCAAAAACTGAACGAACTACAAATCAATTCTTCTTGGACCTATCAGAGAACTAAGGTTGTAGGGAAAACTACCACCCGCATATGGACACAAAGTTGACTCCAGAGAGTCACAGCTGAGATCTGCCTACCTGTAGAACAGAAACGACTGGAACTATAAACCTGTAGGCATGGTTAAGTGTAATTTTGATAAATTTCCGGAGACTGAGTTGGACTAGCCTGTAGGAGAGAAACTCTTGGCAGCCACAGTCTTATGGGACCCCACACTTTCCCAGGCTTTACTTCCAGGAAATCCGCCATATTCTCATGGTGAAATGTTGAGAAAGATCCCCTCCTGGCTCTAGCAGGAGAAGGGGAAGAGCAACAATGGTAAAATATCCCTAAAACATTCTCCATAGCAAAGGCCTACTCTCTAGGGAAAAATAAAACTTTACCAGAGCCTAATCCCACCTGCCATAAGGGCATTTCTCTCACTTCATCACTCTGTAGCTTTCATGATTCACCTAAGGGGGTGAAGGATCTCAGAAACACATGTGAAGGCATGCACTTTCGAGCCCATTTGATGCCAAGTCATCATGAAATTCAATCCCTTTGTGACCTAGGACTGCAGTAAAAATCACAAACACTGCTTTAGGGCCCTCTTGCATATGCCCAAGAAGACCATGTCTGCCAGCTCTTCAAGCAGCTGCAGTAGAAGGACAATGTCTTCTCCATGCCTGTTCACAAGGATGATGAGGTCCAAGTGGTTTGGGGACACTGTAACAATCATCGAGTTGGCATGGTAGTCCAGGCTTAGGGAAAGGAATATGTCATCTACATCGAATGGATGAAGCCTGAGAAGGCTAACAGCATAACTATTCACGTGGGCATTAATCTGAGCAGGGTGGTTATCATCAGGCTAAAATTGAACAAAGAGAAAAAAATTCTTGAGTGCAAAGCCAAATCTTGACAACTTGGAAAAGAGAAAGGCAAATATAAAGAAGAACTTATTGAGAAAATGCAGAATTAAATATAATCTGTTGTGTAACCATAGTTTAACTGTAAATTTTTATGTAGTATAAGCTCCTTTGGAACATTTCAAAATGTCTCTGGAACATTTCATTTCCCTCCTGTTTTGCTACTCATCTGTAGCTCTATAAATCTACTTTTGCAATTTTGATTAATAATTCTATGAATGAAAGTTAAAAGTGTCACCCCCCACACACACACCCTTGAAGGTCACAGCTCAAGGACACAGGATTACTAAAAGAAAGATTTAGTCATGAGATTACAGAATGGTTTTTTGCCCAACCTTAGATTAATATTACACTAACAGAGCTGCAGTGGAATCACAGTGGATTGCAGTTGTTAGTTTTGCAAGACACAGACTCTCTCTAAGGAGTAGTATTTAGGAAAGTCCAATGTCAACAGGGGAAATAAAAACAAGAACATTAGATGCATTTGAAGCCTCTGGCACCTACAGCTACAATAAACATTAGACACAAGCCACTCCTACCTAGATTAACACAAACTTCACACTAAAGGATTATTTAGTTTACTTCCTGTTCTCCAATACATAATGTCAGGCTTTCAACAAAAATGACAAAGCATGCTACAAGGCAAGAAAAAACAGTCGGAAGGGACAAAGAAAGTCAGAATTAGACTCAGATATGGCAGAGATGTTGGAATTATCATACTGAGGACTTAAAATAAATATGATTAACATGTTTCTCTAATGGAAAAAGTGGACAAGATGTAAGAACAAATGAGTAATGTAAGCAGAGAGATGGAAACTCTAAGAATCAAGAGGAAATGCTAGAAATCAAAACCAGAATGCTTTCCATGGGCTCATCAGTGGACTGGACATGGCTGAGGAAAGAAGCAGTGAGCTTAAAGATATATCAAGAAAAACTTCTCAAACCATCAAGAACGTGAAAAGACAAGGCAGATAATGAAAGGAAAGTTTTCCAAATCATGTATCTGATAAGGGACTTGTATCTAGCAAGGAGTCTGACTCATGGTAAAAAACCTATGCATGGTTTCTCAGGTCTGAGCATGGGCAGTGACATGATTTGTCAGGCAGACCTCATGGTAGACAGCTGAACTCCGCACACCAGCCGGGGTGCATGGCTGGTACATTGCAGTTTCTGAAGGGAATTGTACTTAAGGACTCAAGCCTCTATGGCTGGTCAAGAGATAATGCTCTTTGCATATTTATGTTCCTAGCCCCAGTGCTTTCATTCTTAGCTCATTTTATCTGAGGCCTTGGACAGATCTTCCCAAAGACCTCTGCTGAGAACTTCTTTCTCAGGGGAGAAGAGGACACCTGTAACACACTTTTCCCTACTCCAACCCATTACCCAGTATTTTCACACTCCTAGTCTTTCCCTCTCTCCATTTTCCCACCACCACCATTCATAATACTGCCAGAGAGTTTTGTTTGGGCCTCCTCAACCTTGAGACAACCCTACATTCATGCTGAACCACCTGCCCCTCAACTCGCACATCATACCATGGAGAAAAACGGGAAAGGAGAGTGCTTTCTCTGATTTTAGCCTCTTGCTTATACCGTCTCAGTAAGTAATTAAGGGTTTAACTCTTTCATTTTTGGCTTATTGTTTTAAATAGCTACTGTGACACCTGGCAGCTATGCTCTTTCTCCCAGCTCAGCTGCACTCATGACAGCTAAAATACTTTAAAAATTTTTACAACTTGGGCACCTGTGTGGCTCAGTCAGTTAAGCGACTGCCTTCAGCTCAGGTCATGATCCTGGGCTCCTGCTCAGCAAGGAGTCTGTTTGTTCCTTTCCCTCTGCCCCTCCTCCAGCTTGAGTTCCCTCTCTCTCTCTCTCTCAAATAAATAAATAAAATCTTTAAAAAAAATTTTACAACTCAATAATAAAAGATAACCCAATTAAAAAATGGGCAAAAGATCTGGACAAGTATTTCTCTAAAGATATACAAGTGGACAAAAATCACGTGAACAGATGCTCAGCATCACTACATATCAGATAAATGAACAAGAAATGAGATAACACTCTGTATCCACTAAGATGGCTGTAATGAAAAAGATGGATAAGAATGTGTTGGCAAGGGTATAGAGAAGTTGGAACACTCATACATTGCTAGGGTGAATGTAATATTGTGCAGCTGCTTTAAAAAACAATCTGGCAATTCCTAAAAAGGTTAAAATAGACTTACCATATGATCTAGAAATTCTACTCCTAGCTATATATGCAAAAAAGATGAAATGAAATGCAATGAAAAAGAATTGAAAACATGTGCCCTTATAAGAACATGTACACAAATGATCATAGCAGCTTTATTCATAATAACCAAAAGGTAAGAATAACTCAATGTTTATCAACTGATGAATGGATAAATAAAATGTGGTATATCCAAACAATGGAATATTATTCAGCAATAAAAAGAAATAAAGTACTGGTACTTGCTGCAACATAGATAAACCTTAAAAACATTATGTTAAGTGAAAGAGACAGTCACAAAGGAACACATATTGTGATTCCATTTATAGGAAATGTCAAGAATAGGCAAATCTATATAGACAGAAAGCAGGCTAGTGGTTGTCTACACCTGGAGGGGTGACAGAAGAATTGAACAGTGATGTTTAAAAGCAAGTAGGGTCTCATTTGGGGGCAATGAAAATATTCTAAAACTGATTGTCATGATGGATGCATAACTCTGTCAATGTACCAAAAGCCACTGAGTTTTATACTTCAAAGGGGTGAACTGTAAGTCATATGAATTATAGCTCAATAGAGCTATAAAAAGATATACTTAAAGTGTTAAACCTTGTATACAATTTCTGAATGAACAAAGGTGAAATTAATTAGAAATGTACTGACCATAGCTCTATACAGTTTAAAATCTGTTTAATATTTTTTAAATCTTTTTTGAACACAAGTATATTTCTAGTTCTTAGGATAATATGTGACATAACAGTGATATTCAATAAATATTTAATTAATCAAAAGTTACGTAAGTGTTGGGCAACTGGGTAATTCATTTGGTTAAGTGTCTGACTTCGGCTCAGGTTGTGATTTCAGCGTTCTGGGATTAAGTCGGACTCTCCCCGCTTGTCCCTCTGCCCCTCCCTTGCTTATGCACACACCTCTCTCTCTCTCAAATAAATAAATAAAATCTTTAAAAAAAATGTTGCATAACTGTAATTAGAATAGCAGAAGAAAGTGAGAATAGAAAAGAAGAAATATATAAAGTTATAATGTCCTGAACTTTCCAAAATGAATGGCAGATATAGATCCAGGGAGCTCAAAGAACACCAAACAGAATAAATACCAAAAAAAAAACAAAAAACAAAAATAAAAAATAAAAACACACTTTGGTCACCATATCCAAACTGTAGAAAATCAAAGACAGCTGGAGAGTGGGAGGATTAGAATTACAGTACACTTCTTGTCAGAAACCATGCAAGCAAGAAGAAAATGGGATAAAATATTTAAAGTTTGAAGGAAAAAAAACAACCACCTAAAATTGTTATTCTTTGAAAGTAAAGGAAACAAAGACTTTCAGATAAACAAAAACTGAGAGAATTCAACACAAGTAGATATGCCCTTTAAGACATATTAAAATAACTCATTCAAGGAGGAGGCAAATAATACAGATCATTTTATGTCTGTATATATTGAAGTCCTATGTTCATTACCACAGAAAGCAACCTTATATGAAAATGAATGTTATCAAGTAAAAATGATGTCATCATGATGTAAATCCATATTGAAAAGGGGAAGGAGATTTGAACACAGAGGCAAACATGCTTAAAGACAAGACAAAGTAGAGACACAGAGAGAATATCGTCTACAAGCTGAGAAATGCCTGAAGCTACCAGAAGCTGGGAAAAGGTGTGGGACAGACTCAAGCCTCATCCATCACTGATTTGGTTGACTTAGATGATGAGGTTTTAGACTCAGAGATAATGCTGAAATAATTCAGATTTGGGGGATATGGGGATAGAATGAACAGCTCTCAGAAGGAACTAAGCTACCAACATTTTGATTTTGGACTTCTAGCCCCTGAAACTATGTGACAAATTTCTGTTGTTAAATCCACCCAGTATGGAGTACTTTGTTATGGCTGTCCAGGACACTAATACAGATCATATTAACACTAAGTGGGGTGCTGCTGTGACAAATATCTAAAAACGTGGAAGTGGCTTTGGAATTTGGTAGTGTCGAGAGTCTGGGAGAATTTTCAGGAGTTTGATGGAAAAAGTCAAAGTTGCCTTGAAAATGAGACTGATGTAGAAACCTGAATGTTCAACATGCTTCTGGTGAGATCTCAGAAATGAAGGATATGTTATTCATAACTGGAGGAAAGGCGATCCTTATAAAGTGGCAGAGAACTTGTGTCCTGTTGGGCAGTAAGTAGAATTTGTAAGAAATGAACTCAAATATGTAGTTGAGGCTGTTTCTGACAAAGTGTTGAAGGCATGGTGTGGTTTCTCTGGTTTCTCCTTGCTGCTTATAGTAAAATGCAAGTGGAAGGAATTGCTAGCCAGAATTGGAAGAAGTGGATTGACCATGTCAGCAGAAACACTTCCAGCTTGGGCTGAGGGAGAGAGAGACCAGACAAAATGAAGGAAGACTTTCAGACTTCTAGGATTCTATAGGCAGGAAACAGGTGAATAGAGCAATTCAGCTGTGAGCATGTGTAACCCTTCAAAAAACCAGAAGAATTACCTCACGGGAAGTTCAGAGGCCAATAGGTCTATCACTGACATTAGGCCAAAGGCTCAGGGCACTGGGCTACAGCCTCCTCCATTCCAAGAGTCAGGGCCACATGATGAGTTCCAAAGGGTGGGGTTACTTCCCAGGCAGAGAAGGATGAGCCACCACCCAGAGCTGCCACCCCAGTAGGCCCAGAAGACAAAATGTTGACACAAAGAGGGTTAGTCTCAAGACTTAAATTTAATGGAATTTGCCCTGCTAGTTTTCTGACTTATTTAGGACCCATGACTTCCTTTTTCCTTCCTATTTCTTCATCTTAGAATGGGAATGTCTATCCTAAGTCTGCCCCACCACTGTATTTTCGAATCAGGTAACTTGTCTGGTTTCACAGGTTCGCAGGTGAAGAGGAATTAACTTTGCCTCAGAATGAATCACACCCCAAGCTCTACCCATAATGATCTGAGTGATTTAGATGATGGGATTTTAGATAGAGTTGACACTAAAGTGATAAAGATTTTTGGGATATTGAAATAGGGCAAACAGATTTTGCATGTAAGGAGGACACGAATTTAGGAGCTTGGAGACAGACTATTATGAATTGAATTGTGTCCCCCACACAATGATAGGTTGAAGTCCTAACCCCAGCACCTGAGAATGTCAGTTGATTTGGAAATAGAATCTGTTCAGGGATAATCAAGTTCAAATAAAATCATTAGGGTGGGCCCTAAACCAATATGAGTGTCATCTTTACAAAGAGGGGAAACTTGGACACAGAGTTAAACACAGAAAGGGACAGTGATGTGAAGATACAAAGAGAATACCATGTACAAGCTAAAGAACGCATGAGACTATCAAAATCTAGGAGAGGTCATGGGATTGATTCTCCCTCGCAGCCCCTGGGGGAACCAATTTTGCTGACACTTTGATTTCAAACTTCTGGCCTCCAGAATCAAGAGACAATAATTTATGTTGTTTAAGCCACCTACTTCATGGCAATTTATTATTGAATTCTCAGAAATTTGGTTCTGCATAAAGAAAGGAACAGCAATATCAATAACCACTTTAAATGTGAATGCTCTAGATAGATCAATTAAAAAAATTTTGAGGAGATTTAAAAAAACTAAACAACTATATTGTCTATTAAAAATGTACTTTAACTATAAGGATTCAAATAGATTGAAAGTAAAGGGATAAAGAAAGATATGCCAGCTAACTCTAATCAAAAGAAAGTTGAAGTGGCTATATTAATTTAGACAAAGCAAACTTCAGAACAAGGAAGATTATCAGGGATAAAGAGAGAGATTACATAATGATTGATAAAGGGTCAATTCTGCAAGAAGACTTAACAACCCTAAACATGTATGCACCTAACATTAGAGTGTGAAACTACTTGAGGCAAAAGCTGCTAGATCTGCAAGGAGAAATAGATGAATTCACTATCACTTGGTGGACATCAGAACCCACGAATTGACATTACCATCTGTTTGCCAAGTATTCTTTATTTTTGTGACTGCCCTCAATCCATAAAAACATGGATTATATGCATTAGGACACATAATACCATGACAAATTGAACATGCAACGCATGTTTTCATTTTACCTAGGTATCTTCCTCAAAAGATCATCACTTTGTTTAATAATTACTCAGTGATCTTTGTTTTTTCCCTGCATGTTTCCTCCCAAAAGCTATCCTCGGTAGGGTGTGGTTAATGTCATCAAGACACCATCATATAGAAGGACACCCAATTGAATGCTTCTTTAATTCCCTGGAGCACATCCTGGGACCTTTAGATTCAAACAAAAGAGTTGATTTCTATAGGATAATATCTTCACTTTTATGGGGCATCTGTAAATCTATCTAAGAGAAAGTATCATTCTCTTGTTCTAGCCTTTCCTTTTCACCATTATTCATTTTTCAGCCCCTTTTAGATCAGTAAATACTTTTCCTTCTTTTAATTTATTATTGGCTTTCATTCAAATCCTCCTTCCATCCCCAGAGTACAAATGTAAGGTTCAGCAGAGGATTAACCCATATAGGTGGCAGTAATGAGTCTTGTCAATACCCTTTGTCCATTTTAGTCAAATAGAGTAAGACTGGATAAGTACAAGCTTATGAGTCTCATCCACTGGGCAAAAAATCAGAAACAGATCCAGCTTAGAAAGGTGAGGATAAACAACAGCCCAATATCCCCTTAGGAAATTGTACAGTGACATTCAAGGATATTTTCAGGGTGGCAGGTTAAGCAATTCTTTTTTCTGAAATTCTTAAATGAAATCCAACTCCTGGCACTACAGAATTGGGTAGAGATAAAGAACAGAAAATTAGAAGTAGAGAAAAATTTATGTAGGCTTCCATGTCTCACCCCTCTTCCTTACCTTCTGCAATATCTCAACAACCTATCCAATGGAAAATTCCCTTTACTTTCATGCCTGTTAAATTTTTGACACACACTTATTCAACCATAGAAGCCATCACTTCAGTCCATTATCACTCTCACTTTTGTAAGAAAGTGTTTCTACTGCTTATTCCGATGTTCAGTCAGCTCACTACTTTGTAGAGGTGAACTTTCTTGCATATGATCCTTTTAAGTCCATGTTGCAGTGTACCTGCAATAAAATTGTTTCTTTGATTAGGTGATATGTAAACAAGAGCCCAAACTGAAATAATATTCTCTATGGTGTTAGGATACTTTGCTTCAGCTATCAGATATGCAAATCCAAACCCAGAATGCATATCTATTGCAGTGAAGGCCTATTGGTATCCACCACAGAGCCATGGATTACCTGCCAGCTATGGGTCAGCCTAGATCACCTTGGTATGAGGCCCATGACTATATTTAGTCTCTGATGTTCCTGTTAACGGACAGGAAATTTTTAGTCACATTTCAAATTTCTGAGTGAGATAGGTAGATACTTCTTATTCCTGCCCATTGTTGCATTGCTCATATGTCTACAGCCACTATCTCTTTACCCAAAAGTCCACCCTTCAAGTACAAGTGGGCATTCACTTTTGGGTTCAAGTCACCTTAGAAATAGGAAGGGGGTTTTTGATGTGCATTAGCATGTCCCACTTTAGTTCCCCCGTTCAAATCCAGGTTTTCCATAACAGAGCACCCCAGCAGGGTGTTCCTTTAATTTTCCAGTCATCTAGAGGATTCTTTTCCAAATCGTATTACGTCTATTAGTCCTAATCCAAAAATCCTGGCTGTTGCCACAGGGTGGCAGTAATAGACTTTTGCCAGAAGCTATAGTCAGCACACCTGCCAGTAGCAGAAACTTCCACAATCACCATCTTGTTCAGTCCTCTTTTATCATTTACAGTTAACCTTTAGGATCTATCAGCTTTTTTATAGGCCATATTGAACTATGACATAAGAAATTTGTGGGTACTAATATCACTGTTTATCACAGATCCAAAATTAAAGCCAAAACTGCTCTCCTGTGTATCTCATATGATTTTAAATTAACTACTTGAGTGGGCTCAGGTAATTCTAAAGGTTTCCTATTTAGCATGTCTACTTAAAATGGAGGGGAGGAGCAGACTTGTACAACATCCCTTTCCCAAAGATTTGGATAAGGAAAGAGCCCATTCAGACATCACATCCTTTGCAATGATACATCCTGGTAAGAGTGAGACAGTAAACATGCACAATTTGTATCCATAAATCCCCACTCTGAGCCATACTTTCACTTGCTAGCCTTCTACCCACACATCACCACATTCCCCTAATGTAATTACAGTGCCCATTAACACTACATTATAACGTCTGGGTACCAGTCTCTAGCAATCCCAATAAAGTTTCTTCATCACCCATAAGCCTCTTGACCCAGAACAATGCAAATGGCTGTGGGTCCCCAATGGGGTTTTCTCTAAGAGACTTGGGCTTTCCCATCACTCACAATCATAATTGTCTCTTTGCTTTGTACTTTTTACATTGGCAAAGGCTCTGAAGAGATTCTGGACTCTTCTCTTGTGTAATACTCAGATTTTTAATCTGCCAAAACTAGGGTAGATTGATTGAATCTGTCTTTTTTTTTTTTAAGATTTTATTTATTTATTCATTAGAGACAGAGAGAGAGAGAGGCAGAGGGAGAAGCAGGCTCCCAAGGAGCAGGGAGCCCGATGCGGGACTCGATCCCAGGACCCTGAGATCATGACCTGAGCCGAAGGCAGACGCTTAACCATCTGAGCCACCCAGGCGCCCTGATTGAATCTGTCTTAATCATTTTACAATCTGAGGAGCTGGTGCTGGAGTGTTTATAATCTTTTATAGCGATTCATTAACATTTAATGACTACTCCAATTATCTCCCCCCCTTTCATGCCATTTTTAATCAACCATAAAACGTTTCTGCCTGGTTCAATTGTCCCAAGGTTTTTCCCCATCCCTTGTATCCTTCTTGCCCCATTTCTTCTGAATAATCCTAGTTTCCCCCTGTCATTAAACCCCATTCAGAAGAGCTGAGCAAGGAGATCTGGGGGATCAAATTATCTTGCACCCCCCCAACAAGGTAGGCACCGAGATGTCCACAGACTTGTAACTCTTTCATCTCAGCATTAACCATCACCTGACTCAGAATCACAGTGTTAGGTTATGCATCATCATACAACCAATCCAAAGATGCTAGCATTCCCAGCATTTCAGTAGCCTTGGAGTATTCCATTTACTATCCAAGAGAGGAGATGGGTAATTCCCCTCTCCAGGGCTTGTATAACACACTCTTGCCATTATAGAGCTTAAGAGAAGGGAGTTTGCCCTTCTAAACACATCTCTGTGAAAGCTACAAGCCAGGTTAGGATCCTGAATACAACTGCACACAATATCACCTCTAATTCCCCAAACTCAATTTCCATTTCAAAGCAATTCCCAGAAGAGTTGCAAAATGGATCTAAAAGGTAGCTTAACCCTATAATTGACTAAATTACAATCAAAGCAAATATTTACCCAAACTCCTCCCAGATACTCCATTCCTCCCCCCTTAGAGACAATCACAGCCCCTAAATGGTGGTGCTAGCAGTTTCAATGTGCTCTTGGTCACTTTACCTAGAATAGATAGGAGCAGCAAGGCTCCAATTCTTGGCTGAATTTCCCTCAGTTTGAATCTCCTTTGCTTTTCCCCCTGGCCCCAGGCCTACAAATGCTTTTCTGCCTATCAGTGAAAGGAGTGATTCTGTGAACTCAGCCTAGAATGGGCAGGGAGAAACCACCTAGAAACAATGTTTTCATCCCCCTCACCAATCTAGTATCTCATCTTTCTTTCTCCTAAACAATGCTTTAACCTTTATGATCTAAATTAGAGTGGGGGGGGGCTTTCATTTCAAATGTCCCGTCTGGGTCACTAACTGTGTGGTATTCCGCTAACGGTATGGCATTCCCCAGTTTGGGTATTTTTTTTTT
>NC_138370.1:38045403-38062210 GCF_054177405.1 Leptonychotes weddellii | reverse complement strand
CAGAATATGATCAAATATGATCAGGCTGGTGCATAGATCAGTGCCACACACTAGATTTTGGGTGTATTTTAGTCTGTTAGAAGGAAGTGCCTCCCAAAATTTTAAAGAAAGAAAAACTTATATATGTACAAAAATAAGGGTTGATATGATGAAGGGACGGAATATGACTGTAAAGATGAAAATTATAAAAAATTTTACAAAAGGAATTTATAAGAAGTTGTTTGAAAAAAGAAAGAAGAGGATTTAAGAAAAAAAGAAAAAAAAAGGAAGAGAATGTGATCAGGCAGGAGAGTAGAACAAAACCATGCACTAGAGATGTAGGGTATATTTTGATCTGCTAGAAGAAACTATCTCAAAATTTTAAAGAGAGAACAACTTATATATATATATGCCAAAAATGAGGGTAACTACTATGAAGGGATAGAATATGACTCTAAAAATGAAAAATAAAAATGTTTTTTAAAAAAGGGATTGATAAGATGTTGGTTGAAAAAAGGAAAAAGAAAAGTTTAAAAAAAAAGAAAAAGAAAGTTAAAAAAAATTAACTTTGAAAAACTAAAGAATCATGGGGAAAAAAGCCATGAATTGTATGTGCAGTATTCCCCTGGTGCTGGAGTTCTGCCGTTCTCATTGATCGGTAAACTTGGTCTTGGCTGGCTGTTCTTGCTGATCTTCTGGGGGAGGGGCCTGTCACAACAGTTCTCAAATGTCTTTGCTGGAGGTGGAATTGCCCGGCCCTTGCCGGGGGCTGGGCTAAGTAATCTGCTTGGGTTTGCTCTCAGGAGCTTTTGTTCCCTGCAAGCTTTCCACATAGCTTTGGAGGATGAGAGCAAAAATGACAGCCTCCCAATTTCTGCCCCAGAGGAGCTGAGAACTTGGGGCCCCACTCCTCAGTGAGCCCCCAGAGGAAAGCAGTCAATCACTCCCGTCTCCCAGGTCTCCGGCCGCACTCCATGCTCACCCGGCCTGTGACCAAGCATTTCTATCTCTGGCACACGACCCAGTTTGGAGTCTCCAAACCCAGCAGATTCCTGCGGTGCACTCCCATTCTACTCCTCTTGGGGGAGGAAGGGGAGTCTCCCTGCATCTGCTGCTTGTTGGGTCCCTGCTGGAAGAGCAGTGGCCCAACTGTGCCGCGGATTACAGTTTATGGCAACCCCGAGTTGAGAGCCCCCTCCTCAGCTCTGTCTCTGCAGCCGGCTTCCCCACTCCGACACCTGGGAACTCTGCCGCACTCAGGGACCCCCAGTCTTTCTGTGACCCTGAGGGTCCTGAGACCCCACTGTCCAGCGAGGGTTCCACCCCCTGCTTAGCCACTGGAGTGACGTCTCTCAGCAGAGCAGACTTCTAAAAGTTCTGATTTTGTGCTCTGCTGCTCTATCACTTGCCGGTAGTGCCTGATGGAGGGCCCCTACCCCGCCTTCTATCTTCCAGAATATTGCTTTGGATTCACTTCTCCGCACGTCCTACCTTCCAGAAAGTGGTCGCTTTTCTGTTCATAGAGTTGCTGCTATTTTCTTTGATCTCTTGTTGAGTTTGTAGGTGTTCAGAATGGTTTGATCCCTATCTAGCTGAATTCCTGGGACCAGGCGAAATTTATGTCTCCTACTCCTCGGCCATCTTGTCTAGATTAACTACTATTTACATATCGTATGTCAGATGGTAGGAAGTGGCGGAGAGGAAAAAAAAGTATTGGTTATACAAACAGTTATATTCACATGAAAATAAAAAAGAACTATTATTATTGTTGCAGTCTTCATTTCTGCAATAGATCACGAACTTATGGCTGGTATCCATAACTTTCTTTTTCTACTAGCTATTTTACTCTCAGCAGGAAACTCAGTTGGTTGTAGTTCCTTACTGGTACAGTGATCCTAGCCTTTATTATTGAAGTGTCTGGGTCAGAAGTCTTGCCTCTATTAGATTGCTGCAGTTTCCACTGATTTTAATCATAGCATGGGAGTACAGCTGAGTCATCCCAGGGGATCTCCTGCTTTACAAACATAATCCTCATTATTCCTGTTATGTTGTAGTGACTCAATTTCCCTGTGAGTTAAAATAGATAACCCCAGCCAGTACAGTAACCTTCTCTTTGTCTGTCTACTCACTGGAATGAGGACCCCAAAGTGGCCAGGTGGGTAGTTTTGACTTTCTGTTTCATAGAATAATTGCTGTGTCTCCTGATGGAAGCACTCTTTCTACATTAAAGAAGACCTCTAGTCCAGCAAAACTCAAAGTTAGTTATAAGGATGGGAAGCAAATATTTTGTTCATGTATAGATCCTTAGACGTAATAGTTTGAGAAGCCATGCTCATTTCCATCTCTTGACTTCCAGATCCATGAATGCTGGTAATAAAAATATAGCACCATACATTGGCCACTAATTTAGAGCATGTATCATGTTCTAGTGACATTACCCCAGCCCTACAAGGTGTTGCCAATTGGATAACACCATGACTAAGTTTTCAAAAGGCCATTCTACTATTCTATCAGATTTTCACAGTGATAGGAACATTGTAAGTCCAGGGAATTACATGTGTATGGGCCATTGCCACACTTTATTTACTATAAAATGATTTATTTGGTCAGAAGCTATGCTATCTAGAATATCATGACTGTGAATAAGGCATTTTATAAGTTCATGGATGGTGGTTTTGGCAGAAGTGCTACAGGCAGGAAGGCAAATCCATATTTAGAATAAGTGTCTGCTTTCTAGTGAGAACAAAGTGCTGCTCTTCTATGATGGAAGTGATCCAATATAATCAGCCTAGTAGCTGGCTACCAGGTAGCTGGCTAATCCTTTCTGGGAATGCAATACTGGAGGATATTATTGGTCTCTGCTGTTGGCAGGTTGGTCACTGCCAGTAGATCAGCCGAGGTGAGTGTATTAGAGTTCTCCAGGGAAACACAACCAATAAGATATCTATTAGGAAGAGCTTTATTATAAAGAATTGGTCATACAGTGGAAATACTGAGAAATCCCACTGCCTGCATCCACAAGTTGGAGATCCAGGAAAGCTGGTGCTGTAATTCAATTCTGAGTCTGAAGACCTGAGAGCCAGGAGCAAAGACAATAGGAGAAGGTTGATGTCTTAGCTTGGCAATCAGGTAGAAAGGGCCAAATTCTTTTTTCCTCCACCTTTTTTATTCTATTCATGCCCTCAGTGAATCAAATGGTGCTCACCCACACTGGGGAGGGCCATCTACTTGACTCAGTCACCAGTTAAAATGTTAATTTCATCTGTGAGAAATACCCTCACAGACACACCCAGAAATAATGTTTATTGGAATATTTTGGCACTCTGTGATCCAGGCAAATTGACACAAAATTAACTATTACAGTGCAGGGAGCAAGTCCATGTTGCTAAGCACATGCACAATCTACATCATGCTGCCTTAACTACTTTGTTTATCAGCCCCTGGGCAAGGACAATGGTAGTTGGTGATTAGTGTCCATAAAAAAAAAATAATTTTATCCACCTCTTTATTAAGGTTCTCCTCTGCTGAGGGCATTCTTTGGTGAGCATTCATATAGGACAAAAATATATCTATACTCCTCCTGTTTGGGGGGTGTTCTGTCCCTGTACCTCCTCCTAAGATCTCTATGGACAGTTTTCAAATCTTGTTCCTTCAAAGTCCCTGATGGTTCAGCTAAGTCATTAGTCACTGTCCATGAATCAGATACCTCTGACCATCTCTTCTTAGGACTTTAGGATTTGCTTAAATTTAGTCTTTTATGACACTTTCATTTGATTATGGAATGCCACTATGCAGTCCTAAATTTTTGGCTTTATAGTTCAAACAACCCCAATAAAAGATGGGCAACTCAAGTCTCATGGTAACTCAATGGCCCATGATTAGCATTCAGTCTCAACCAAGCTCCAGTAGTAAAGGTAGAAGTTGTTTCTAAAAAAAAAAAAAAAGAGGGGCGCCTGGGTGGCTCAGTTGTTAAGCGTCTGCCTTCGGCTCAGGTCATGATCCCAGAGTCCTGGGATCAAGCCCCGCATCGGGCTCCCTGCTCAGCGGGAAGCCTGCTTCTCCCTCTCCCACCCTCCCTGCTTGTGTTCCTTCTCTCGCTGTGTCTCTCTCTGTCAAATAAATAAATAAAATGTTTAAAAAAAAAAAAAAAAAAGAAAAGTTACTGATAGACAGTGGCATAACTGTTCCAAAATCCTAGAGATCTGCACTGTGATTCACCTAGAGATTCCTGCCAAAGGCTCCTTGTAGCATGACTATCTGCCTGAGACATTTAAAGCACTATCATATATGCTGGATCATAGAACCTGAATGACAGAAGAGCTTGTTTGACAGCCTGGACATATTGCACAGCCTTTCTAAAAAATTCTGTGTCCCATTCAGTATGCTGACAAATCTTCTGATTTAGGCTGATGAACAAAATTGGATTTTAAAAATTCAGCAGGTTATGGATGCCCATGAAATCTTTAGAAAAATAACTAGTCAGCTTTTTCCTTGCAATGACACATTCATCTTGCTTTTTCTGATCATTTCGAGAGGTTTTTAAAAACAATTTTCTGTGTTTTTTGAGTTTCCTCTTGACTAAAATCCTTAGAGTGTTTTTAAGATGCATTTTTATAGAGAAGTTGGGTCTGTACAGTTCTCTTAACTGCATGTGGTCAATTCCATACATTTGTTGAATTAATCTTTTAACAAAGAAAGAGCCAATAAATGTAAATGGGACAAATGTGCATATTGTATGAAGAGGTAGAAGATGTGGATTACATATATATGGTAGTTTATATAATGACTGATACTCTTGGGTACCCAAAGAAATTATTCAGTTTTTCTTTAAATTGTAATTTGTATTCCCTTATACAGAATAAATGTGGATATATATAACATTTTATATAATATACTATATTTATATTATATATGCCACATTATGTTTAATTATCATGTCTACTTAGGCTCCTCTTGGCTGTGATTGTTTCTCAGAGTTTGTTTTTGATGACCTTGAAAGTTTTGAGGTGTACTGCTTAGGTAATTGGTAGAATGTTCTGCAATTGGAACTTGTCTGATATCTTTCTTATGAGTATATTGGGGTTATTTTGGTGGAGGAGAAGACCATAGAAGTAAATACCATTCTCATCACATTATCTCAAGGATACATACTATCAACGTGACCTATCACTGTCAAACATTAACCTTGATCATCTAACTGAGGTAGTGTATGTCAAGTTTCTCCATTATAAAGTTACTCTTTCACCCCCTTTCCATACTGTACTCTTGGGAAGGAAGTCACTATGCAAAGCCCACACTTAAGGTGTGGAGACTTATACTCCCTCCTTTAAGGGTAGAGTATTTATATAAATTGGAATTCTCTTGAATGGGAGTCTCATCTCTTCTCCCTCACTTATTATTTGTAGTGTTTTGTTGAAATTAGTAGGTGTTCATGATTATTAATTTTGTACTTTGGGTTATATCCAATAATATATTTTGTTGTTCATATTGTTTCATCTTTGGCTATTAGATGTTCTTTCAGCTGGCCTCTTTGTTCCTTTGCCATACTATAATCATCATGGGTTTTCTGAGTACTTCCTTACTTTCTGCCTGCCACTACAAGAGGCTCCAGGATCATCTTGTGTATTTCCTGACTTGGTCCTGGACTCAGACATTTCTCCAAGGAGACTTGGTTCCTTTTACTGGTGAATGGTATTAGAAACCAAGATCTGGGTGCTAGGTGTACTCAGTACTTCTGTGGTGCCACTGTTTCTAAGCCCTCCCAACTGACAGAGCAAGAAAATAAATGTGTGTATACTAAACTCTCTATATATGCATATTTGTCAGTATTTCTATATATAACCATCTGTATCTATATTAAGCTAAGTATGAGTTCATACTAATGAACTCTAGTCCATTATCACATGGATAATTTTAGCTTTCTCTTGCTTTTCTGTAAACCCCCATTCCAAATATGAGAAATCTGACTTCTACCTGCTGTCATACATTTACTTAATTATTCTGTTCTAGCAAACGTGTGTTATGGATTGAATGTTTTTGTTTCCCCCAAAATCACATATAGAGACTGTAATCCCCAATGTGACTGTATATGGAGGTAGGGCCTTTAAGGAGATAATTAAGATTAAGTGAAATCATAAGTACCGTATCCTAATCTGATAGAATTGGTGGCCTTGTAAGAAGAGGAAGAGACACAAGATCGTGCTCTGTCTCTGCACACATACAGAGAAGAAGCCAGGTGAGGGTACAGTGTAGCCAGAGAGATCCCAACAGAAACCAACCCTGATGGCACTTTGATTTTGGACTTCCAGACTCCAGAACTGTGAAGAAACAACTTTCTGTTGTTGAAGCCACCCAGTCTGTGGTATTTTGTCAAGGAAGCTGGAACAAATACATGTATAGTGGGTTTGGAATTGTTAACCCATATTCCACTGGGCCAACTTCATCAACCAAAGTGCAGTGCTTATATCCACTTTCCTTTGCTTTAGTCTCACAGTTGCTTAGGTCAGCACTTTTCTCTCCTACTCTTTTCAATGAAGGAAGGAGTTACTCCATATATTTGTAATACAGTTAGATTCTTTTGTCATGGTCTGCATTCTATCTTAGGATTCCTCAACATGCTAAATGATTTTTACATATTTACATACATCAAGGTTTACCCTTTGTGCTGTGAAGTTCAATGGATTTTGACAAATGTGTAGTATCATGTATCAAAAATTATAGTATCAGACAGAACAGTTTCATTGCCATGAAAAAAAATCTCCTGTGCTTCACCTATTCATAAACTTCTGGTAACCACTGATCTGCTGTCTCTATAGCTTGCCTTTTCCAGAACATCAAATACATTGAATCACAGAGCCTTTTCAGACTGATTTCTTTCACTTAGCAATATGCATTTAAGAGTCATCCATGATTTTGCAGGGCTTCAGTGTAATAACCATGTTTCCTAGTTTCTGTTTTTGATGCTTGTACATTGTGGGGTCTTGCTGACCCTGGAGGGATTGCCCCTACCTGGGTTAGCTGATTCCTAGAGATAGCAAATCACCTTTGAGCATAACTATGAGCAAACTAACCAATCCAGAGCCCATACCACCAACCATCTTCTTTGTCAGGCTCTCACATTTCAGTGAGAACTGTCTCCCTGCCCTAAAGACTTGGGGACAAGTACCAGACAATGAGGGACAACCTTTATACCTCAGAGCCCACTAAAATTATTCAAAGTAGCTAATCCTAAACCTGTTTGGCCTTCTTACTCTTCCTTGTTCATTCCTTCCTGTTAAAGAACCACAATAAAAGCTTTTACCTGCATTTTCCCCATGTTCCTTCTGCCTCTGATCCTTGTGTTTTCCCATGTGGTCCCCCATAGCGTGCCATGACCCCTCCTCTTGAGATCTGAATAACAAGCTATCTTTTTAGTGGCAATCATCTCCTAATCTGTTGGCCTTGCCATACCTGAATAATAATAAAACTTGCATTTTAAAACACATAGATCACTCCATTTTATTATTGAATAGTATTCCATTATATAGATCCACTGCAGTTTATTTATTCATTCACCTATGGAAGAACATATTAGTTGTTTCTAGTTTGGGGCAGTTATGAGTAAAGATGCTATTAACATTCATGTGGAGGTTTTTGTGTGGGCATGTTTTTAAATCAGTTGGGTAAATGTCTTTGAGTGCAATTGCTGGATTATATGGTGAGACCATGTTTTGCTTTGTAAGAAACTACCAAACTGACTTCCAAATTGACTGTACCATTTTGCCATTTTGCATTCCCACCAGCAATGAATGAGAGTTCCTGTTGCTCACATTTTGCCAGGATTGATATTTTTATTATTTTTAAAAACTTAGCCATTCTAATAAATGTGTTGTTTTAATTTGCATTTCCTAATGAAAAATGACAGTCAACATCTCTAATATACTTGTCATTTGTATATTTTTTTTTTGGTGAGGTGCCTGTTTATATCTTTTGTCCAATTTATAATTGTGTTGTTTATATTCTTATTGTTGCTTTTAACAGTTCTTTGCATACTTTGGCTACAAGTACTTTATCAGATTGGTGTTTTGAAAATATTTTTTCTCCCAGTTGGTGGTTTATCTTTTCATTCTCTTAAAATTGTATTTTACACAGCAGATGATTTTAATTTTGTTAAACTCCAGCCTATCATTTTTTTCTTTCATGGATCATGTTTTCTTATTTTGTACCTAAAAATATCACCCAACTCAAGGCCACTTAGATTTTCTTCTAGACATTTTATAGTTTTAAATTTTATATTTAGGTCTATGATCCATTGGGGTTAATTTTTGGGAAAGTTCTAAGGTCTGTGTTTCTTTTCTCTCTTTATCCCTTCCTCCTTACCTCCCTCTCTCCCTCCCTCCCTTCCTTCCTTCTTTCCTTCCTTCCTTCCTTCCTCCCTCCCTCCCTCCTTCCCTTTCTTCTTTCTTTCTTTCTTTCTTTCTTTTCTTCTTTCTTCTTTCTTTTTCTTTTTCTCCTTTCTCTTCCTTCCTTCTTTCTTTCTTTCTTTTCTTTCTTTCTTCTTTCCTCCCTCCCTCTTTCTTCCTTCCTTACTTTCTTCCTCTCTTTTTCTTCTTCTCTTTCTTTCTTTTTCTTCTTTCTTTCTCTTCTCTTTTTACATATGGATGTCCAGATATTCCATCAGCCATCTTCATTTTATTGCCTTTGCTCCATTGCCCAAGATTATTTACCTATATCTATGTGAACATATTTCTGCTCTCTATATTCCATTCATTCATCTAGCTGTCCTTTTTTTTTGCCAATATGACACTGCCTTTATTACTGTAGCATTGTGGTAACTTTTGAAATAGGGTCATGTGTGTCCTTCACCTTTGTTCTTCTTCAGAATGGTGTTGGTTATTCTGTGTATCTTGCCTTTCCATATAGGCTTTAAAAACAGTCTGTTGATATCTAAAATATAATTTGCTAAGATTAGGATTGTGTTCAATCTATAGATCAAGTTGAGAAGAATTGACATCTTAATACTATTGAGTCTGTCAGTCCATGAACTTGGAATATATCTCCATTTATTTAGATCTTCTTGGATATTCTATTCTTTTGTTGTTGTTCATTTCTTTCTCTTTACATTTCAATTTGGGAAGCTCCTAGTGACCTACCTTTAAGTCCAGTGATTCTTTTCTCTACTGTGTTCAATCTACCAGTAAGCTCATCAAAGTCATTCATTTAGGTAGTATTTTTGTGAAATCTAGTATTTCCTTTGATTCTTTCTTAGAGTTTCCAACTCTCTATTGCCTATCAGTTCTTGTATGTTGTCCATTTATATCATAGTTATTTTAAATTATCTGTCACATAGTTCCAAAATCTGAATTGTATCTGAATCTGATTCTAATGCATGAATGTCTCTTCAAACTGTGTTTTTACTTGCCTTCCATCATGCTTTTTAATTTTCTGTTGAAAGCCAGACAATTTATACAGTAATAAAAAGTGGAGTAAGTTGGCCTCTGGTCTGATATGTTAATTTATGTAGGCATTGGGTTGTGTTTAATATTTTCTCTAGCTATTGGTGCCAGAGGCTTCAAATTCTTAAAGCATCTTTGTTTATGTCTTCTTTGTTTTCTTTGGGTTTCTTGAAGAACTCTATTTTAAATAGAGTTTATCCCTCAGTGCTCTCTGAGCTGTAATCCACTGCTATTTATAATAGATAACTATTGTGTAAGATATGGTGTTGTATAAAGTGTGGGGGAGGGCTAGCATTCTATAATCTTATAATTAATCTCAGTCTTTTAGTGGGCCTGTCTCCTTCAGCTGTGACCTTCACAACTGTTTTTTAGCTTCCTTTGCTTTAGGTTAGACAATAATTTTAGAGGTGGCGTGAGTCAGAGAAATGGCCTTACTCTATATGGGACAGGCTCTGATAAAGTCTTTTCTTCTGGATAGTAGGCTTTGCTATGGAGAAGACCCTGGGTGTATTTCACCATATTCTTTCTTGAACCCCAGCAGAGTGCTCTTTCTTGGATGTTCACAGTGAATAGGAACCTTGTGTGTTTTCTATAAATAAAGCCCAGGAAAGTGTGGCAACCCTATAAGGCTGTGTCTTCCAAGAGTTTCTCTCTTTCATTCTAGTTTACATTTAGCTTCCAGGCATTTGTCAAAGTTGCCATTTCAGGGTTCATACCAGTTTATCGCTCCAGAGGCTCCTGTTCAGGGTAAACAGATATCAGTCACAATTGTCTACAGTTGTCTGTCTCTCCAGATTTTGTGGTGACAGTTCACTGAAACTAGTCTTATGCATCCAAGAAAAGGCATTGGTTTTATTTGTTCACCTTTTAACTGTTGTAAGGATGGGCATGACTTCCAAGCTCTTTACATGCCATTGGTGAAACCAGAAGTTGTGGTCATGTGGTTTAATTGCTCATGCTTTTATTTTTGAAATTACAAAGTAATGCTGAATAACCATGCTTTTATTACCTAAGGAATATATTCTCTCTCTTTCTCTAAGGAATTAGAGTCACTATATAGCATATATTTTTTTCTAGATGTTTTATTCGGTTTTCTGATTTTTAGTGAAAAGGATACTGCTTCCTTCCCAAATGTTATGCTTAGCCATTACCCTTCTTTGAACTGAAGTACTACTTATATCCAAGATGTCAAAAATCTTTATCCCTTAATATGCTTCTCTGGCTTGAATTATAGCTCTGGGAAGTGGCTACAAATTTTGGTAACGAAGTAAAGTGGTTTTTTCATAAAGTTTATTTTTTTTTTTGTTCTGTAAAAGTTAAATATGCTGTAGGAATAAAGGAGAAAGAGGCCAGAAAAACTAAATCTAAAAACTGATCAAAGTTATGATGGGAACACTTGACAGCTTTTTCTATGTGGCGAAGCATACATCTGTGTCTTTATTAAATGGAATTACTGTTCAGCAGATCATAAAATTACATGATATAATTTCCCCATACTACAGAACTTCCTATGACTCACAGATATGAACTACCTTGTGTTTAACTAGTACTTTTTCTCCTAATACAAACCAAGAGCCAAATTAGTTATTAAGCTTCCAGGAAAATGAACAAGATTGTCTTTGCTCTTATTCTGTCTCTTTAAAATCACAAATTTACTTGATGTTATTTATTTTTTCTTTTCCAATAAGAATTCCTTGCCAATTTTGATAAAAATCCAAAATAATTGGCAGGCATTGATATTTCCTCCCTCCTCTGCATGTCTCGGGAAAATGACCCACCAATATGGCTCTATGTAATTTACTTCTCCATCTCTGGAAACACCATTAGTAACATTAGCACTGTTTTAACAAATAGCAGTTTTTACCTGCTTATCAGCTAGCTTAGCAACAGTAGACCTGAACAATATGTAGTATTCTTTCTGGTTATAAGAATTTTACTTTTATTGCACTCTTGCTTTGTAGAATATCAGACTTTCATGTGTACCTTTAGCAGTACAATAAGAATGGTCCTAATTTATTACACAACTCTACCCTTCTAGAAATTTTACTTGTATAATTCTCTCATTTAAATTTCACTTAATTTTATGAGTTATAGTATTAACAGGGCTGAGATTCAGCAGGTCCACCTTACAAGGCTAGATGGATTGTTTTGAGCATCTCTAGTCCATTTAAAAGATGAGAAAACTGTCTAGAGATTAATTATCTCTATTAATTTGAATAGCAAATAAAATACAATTTTTAAAAATACAGGACAGGAAGAGAGGAATAGATTACATTCATCTACCAGTATGTCAAAAGAAGTGTAGCTAGTGATCAAAATCAGGGCAAGTTTCCATGACCAAGATTATGACTTTAGATTTCTTGGCTAATGAGAAATGTGAGCAACTTTCTTGCTCTCTGAAGTTTCCCATCCCCTCCCTCCCTTCTTCCTTCCTCCCTCTCTCCCTTCCTCCCTCCCTTCCTCCCTCCCTCCCTCCCTTGCTTCCTTTCTCTGTCTCTCTTTTTTTGTCTCCTTTCCTTACTTGTGTTCGTTCTCTTTCTTTCTTTCTTTCTTTCTTTCTTTCTTTCTTTCTTTCTTTCTTCTTTTTCTTTCTTCTTTCTTCTTTCTTCCTTCTTTCTTTTCTTTTTTCTTTCTTACTCCCTCTTCCCTTCTGACCCTTTATTTTTTACTTATACTGAATACTTATACAATTTTACTTAGAACTAGCTCTAATTACATTATTGTAATATAAGCCTAATTTCTATATTATCAAACTGGTCCCTATTAGCTGGTTGAGGTGTTTTTGGCTTTTGTTTTGTTTGTTTTTTGCAGGAAGTGGTAGTCTGTTGACCCAACCCAAACAGGTTTAGTGTACCATATGTTTCTCTTGGGGTGGGCATGGGGGAATGATGACCACAAATACCATTATGGTATTCCAACTTCTACCTCTTCCACCCTAATTTACTAGGTTGTATCTTATGGAATTGTCATCTAAAAATCAATAACTTTGAAATTCAAAAACAGTTTCATGAGATGCAACCTGATATATTCATGTGACATCAAAGAAAATTTATATCCAGGATTGAAAATTTCCAAGAAAGGCTTGTGGAATGAAAAGAGGCTGAGTAATTCCTTATCTCAGCATGTTGTTGGGGGAGTGGGTTGCAAATCAGACACTGATCTCTCTTACTGCCAGTAGGTGGAAACACTTTTTTTTACTACTTTCTATTTTTGTCTTGAGCCATAGGTCCCTGCAACATCTATCACGTATATCTATTCTCCAGAAGCCCAGTGGATCAGAATAAATGCTTTTATTTATATGGCTATGATGTGCTATTACAATGGCAGTTGTATGATCAAACGTGTGTATGGGTGTTTGTATCTTAAATCATCTCCTAAATTAAGGATGGAACATGTCCAGATTCATTGGACTTAATTCCCACACAATTTTCTGACCAAATGCCAAGGATCCCATATTGACTTCTTATCTAAAATTAGAGGCAATTGAAATGAATTATAAGGTGTTTCATAAGATTCTTTGAAAAATAATTCTTACCTCTGTTTGTAATGCCTCATAACATCCTTTCCCCTTCATCTCTACTCTGTGTGGGGTGATTTGTAACTGCAGATTTTCTCATATTCTCATTTTTTTCTTCTTTAGTTTTTCATTAATTCTGGGCTACTGCTACTAGTTTAAATTGTGGTTTTACTTTCTCCTGGTTAAAAAAATAGAACAACAAAGTTATCCATACAGATGACTCAATGTTTACAGATCTTTTGGTGGAGAGACAAAATGCCTGGCCTGTTGGCATGGAGGACAGGGCTGGGGCAGTGTGAACCTTGAGAGCGAAAAAGGGAATTTCTAAATTATTTTATGCTATGGGCTTCTCAGGAGAATCAATTTGGTTAGACTTACACAGAACCTATCTCTGAAGCTTTGCGGCTCACAACCCAGACGTGGCTTATGAGAACCAGATTTCTCAGTCAAGTTAGAGAAATAAGCAGCTCTGAGCACTAGGTTAACTATAGGTAATTTAGCTTTCCCTATTAGACTCAAGTGACAGTTAATTGCCTTCTTGTGTCCAAGGTTAGATTGCTACCACAGGTGTTTATGCTTATGATTAAAATTCACGGAAGAGATTATTGGTCATTTTACCTAAAATGTATTATTTAACTAGAAAGCAAGTATATTGACTCCTATTGATTCTTTGTCTTCCTAACACTATTGTTTAAAACACAATAGGCGTTCCAGATATGCATTTTAGCACTGTGTATTAAGCAGATGATACTAAATAGGACAATGCCTTAGCAGGGTGTGGAGTCCTCAGTAAATCTTGGTATTTTCTTTTTTTCACCCTAAGTAGGCCTGAAATAGTAGATAAAAACAAATGTTAAGGGCAGTCTAAGTGAAGAAAAGAGGTCATAGAGAGTAGGCTCTGTGAACGGACAGGGTGGTGAGGAATTCCAGCTCCAACTTTTAAAAATCTAAGTGATGTGTTAACTTATCAAGAAACAGAATGCACAGTGTATAAGCTGGCTGGACACTAAAGATTGGCTTGGCAGCTTTGCCAGTCAGCCTGACTTCTGACTGTCAATCTGAGAAGAAAATCCAACCACTACAGAAGTAGACAAGGAAAAGAACTTTATAGAAGAAATTGAAAATGTCCAAGAAGTGTTTTGGGTCCAGAAAATTTTGATTTTTTTCCCAAAACATTAAATAATACATAATGTCCATGCTATTTAATCTGTTTATTTTACCAAATCATCTATAATACAGATAATACCTTTCAGCATAAGTAAGTTGTATATATGAAGAGAAATGCAGGTGAAATTCACTAATGAATATACAGTCAATGTTTCATAGTAAGTACCAAAATTAACTGGTGCACAGATTACTGAGGGTAAAGGTGGAAAGGGCCTGGAATCCATTCCCCTCCTCAGTGGTGCTTGGTGAACAGCAGCAGCTGGAGAAAGGGATTTTTTTTCCTTTGGTAGGGGGAATGACCAGTGCAAATGCTAAAGATGTGTGAGGATAGCTTGCTTGTGGGTTGGTAAGGAGCTGTGGAAGTGGAGAGTAAGGAGAGCAGAAGGGGAAGCTAGACAAATGACAGGCAACCAGAACTCAGGGTCCTTTGCACAACTCAAGTGTGATGTCAGGACCAGCAACATCAGGATCCACTGACAGCATGATAGAAATGCAAAATCTGAGGTCTCACCTTGATCTAGTGAGTTATAATCTGCATTTTAACAAGGTCCCCAGGCAATTTTTAGACATGTTAAAGTTTAAGAAGCACTGTCCAATGTAAGACTCTGGCTTTTACTCAGGCACAATGATTGGTTGCACATTGGTAGAATGTGAGGTGGGGGCTTTAAAAAATAATGATGTCTTAATTC
Organism: Leptonychotes weddellii; assembly: GCF_054177405.1. NCBI lineage: Eukaryota > Metazoa > Chordata > Mammalia > Carnivora > Phocidae > Leptonychotes > Leptonychotes weddellii. The sequence goes on along the minus strand of NC_138370.1, from coordinate 38,047,424 downwards.
CATAACAAGAGATTCTAATTTAATTGGTTGAGGGTAAGACCTGAGCACTGGAATTTCTAAATGCTCCTAGTGATTCTTTTTTTTAAATTTTATTATGTTATGTTAATCACCATACATTACATCATTAGTTTTTGATGTAGTGTTCCATGATTCATTGTTCGCGTATAACACCCAGTGCTCTATTCAGTACGTGCCCTCTTTAATACCCATCACCAGGCTCACCCATCCCCCCACTCCCCTCCCCTCTAGAAGCCTCAGTTTGTTTCTCAGAGTCCATAGTCTCTCATGGTTCATCTCCCCCTTCGATTTCCACCTCCTTCATTTCTCCCTTCCTACTATCTTCTTTTTTTTTTAACATGTAATGTATTATTTGTTTCAGAGGTACAGGTCTGGGCTTCAACTGTCTTACACAATTCACAGCGCTCACCATAGCACATACCCTCTCCAATGTCTATCACCCAGCCACCCCATCCCTCCCACCCCCCCACCACTCCAGCAACCCTCAGTTTGTGTGGGAAAGGTTGAGTATCACTGCTCCAAGTAATAATATGATTTTCCATTACAAAAGATCATTCTTGCTGCTGTGTTAAGTAAAGAGTGTAGGACAAAATTTTTAAGTTAGTTAGGAATTATATGAATACATTAATAAAGATTTGGAAAAAAATAGGATGGAGATTCATATTATCCACTTAGGCAAGTTCAGATTGTAAAGATGTCTATTCTATTCTCAGTGATATATTCACTTAATGCACTGATATAGTCATTTAATTCAATTTTCATAAAGCTTCCATAAGATTTTGTTGAAACTTGGTAAAATGCTTCTAATACTCATCTAGAAACTTAATAAGTATGAAAATAGGGACTTAAATTTTGATAAAGAATGAAATAGAGAAAGTAGTTTGAGATGTTTTAAAACCTGCTATCAACCTTCAGTAGTTATTTCAACAAATGTATCAGTGGAGATACAGTAGAAAGTTGAGGAACAGACATAAGTATATATAAGAATTGAGTATTTTAGAAAAGTGATATTTCATATATATATATATTAGAAAAATCATATTTTAAATTAATGCTTGGATGGTCCCTTTGGGAGATTGTCTTTTTTCCATTGGTCAGTCTTTCCTGCTTTGTTGAAGATTAATTGACCTATAGTTGTGGGTCCATTTCTGTGTTTTCTAATCTGTTCCATTGATCTATGTGTCTGTTTTTGTGCCAGGACCATATTGTCTTTTTTATTTGTTATTTTTTTTAAATTATTTTTTAATTTAATTTAATTTTATTATGTTGTGTTAGTCACCATACAGTACATCATTAGTTTTTGATGTAGTGTTCCATGATTCATTGTTTTCATATAATACCCAGTGCTCCATACAGTACGTGCCCTCCTTAATACCTATCACCGGCCTAACCCATCCCCTCACCCCCCTCCCCTCTAAAACCCTCAGTTTGTTTCTCAGAGTCCATAGTCTCTCATGGTTCGTCTCCACCTCTGATATCCCCCCCTTCAGTTTTCCCTTCCTTCTCATAATGTCCTCCATGCTATTCCTTATGTTCCACAAATAAGTGAAACCATATGATAATTGACTTTCTCCACTTGACTTATTTCACTTAGCCTAATCTCCTCCAGTCCCATCCATGTTGATGTAAAAGTTGGGTATTCATCCTTTCTGATGGCTGAGTAATATCCCATTGTATATATGGACCACATTTTCTTTATCCATTCATTTGTTGAAGGGCATCTTGGCTCTATCTACAGTTTGGCTATTGCAGACAATGCTGCTATGAACATTGGGGTGCATATGGCCCTTCTTTTCACTACATCTATGTCTTTGGGGTAAATACCCAGGAGTGCAATTGCTGGGTCATAAGGTAGCTCTATTTTTAATTTTTTGAGGAACCTCCACACTGTTTTCCAAAGTGGCTGTACCAACTTGCATTCCCACCAACAGTGTAAAAGGGTTCCCCTTTCTCCACAACCTCTCCAACATTTGTTGTTTCTTGCCTTGTCAATTTTTGCCATT
>NC_138370.1:37972512-38044903 GCF_054177405.1 Leptonychotes weddellii | reverse complement strand
TGCAGAAGCTTTTTATCTTGATGAAGTCCCAAAAGTTCATTTTTGCTTTTGTTTCACTTGCCTTTGCACTCCATGCTCATGGATTGGAAGAATAAACATTGTTAAAATGTCTATGCTGCCCAGAGGACCATATTGTCTTGATGATTACAGCTTTGTAATATAGCTCGAAGTCTGGAATTGTGATGCCTCCAGCTTTGCTTTTCTTTTTCAGGATTGCTTTGGCTATTCAGGGTTGGGATTACCCTTTTGGATGTCTATCCCTTATACATTGGGATAAGCTCCAGATGGAAGAATTAAAGATGTATATGTAAAAAAAATTCCCACAAAATACAACCAAAAGAATTATGCATATGTACGTGTTAATGTGTTTTTGATGTGGGTTAGTATTTTTTTAAGTATGATATAGGCAGAAAACATAAAAGAGAAAATAAATTTGCTTAGACAAAAGCAGCCATAGTAAATGAAAATGCAAATAAAATTCTGTGGGAAATATTTGTTACATATGTTTTAGACAAAGGGTTAATATAATTACATACATATAAATGTATATTATAATATATATTGTACAAATTAATAATCAAAATAATAAACACTTTAATAATACAATGTGAAAAAGTTAACCCAAAAAATTTAAAAGAGAAAATGCAAATGGATAGTAAACATACTGACACATATCAAATATCACTATATTTTCAAGAAATTTATGTTAAAAGCATGATTTATCATTTTTGCCTGTTGAATTAAAAATATTATAAAATTATCTCATATTAAAGTAGTGATACTTGATATAGCAAAATGGGCATTCTCACATCTTTTTTTTTAAAGATTTTATTTATTTGATAGAGAGAGACAGATAGTGACAGAGATAGCGAGAAAGAATACAAGCAGGGGGAGAGGCAAAGGGAGAGGGAGAAGCAGGCTCCCTGTGGAGCAGGGAACTGGATGTGGGGCTCGATCCCAGGAACGTGGGATCACGACCTGAGTGGAAGGCAGACGCTTAATGACTGAGCCACCCAGGCACCCCTCTCACATACTTCTTTTCGAAATAGGTAAACCATTAATTCAAAGACAATTTTATGGAAATTTTTATTAAGATAATAATCATGTAAACAAAAATTTGGCCCCTGATATATTTTTGCAGCATATTTTTTAAATAATAAAAAACAACATAAAAATTCTACAATTATTTAATGTTCCAATAATTTAAGATAGATCTGAGCAGCGTAACACTATGTAAACATTTTGTGGGACATATGATGGAGTGAATGTTGAAGGGAAAATATTTATTAATATTTGACATACAAATATGCTTACTACATACATTCAGTAAAAAACATACATGAGGATAACATATGTGGCATAAAATAAAGATATCTCTTTATAGAAAAAATCTAGAAGTACCAACATTTTAATTATTTGAGTTATTACTTCTTTATATTTCTGCTTATCTTTAATTTATATAATAAATGTGTAATTTTTTAGAAAAAGTTTTAATTTGGAATAATTTTAGATTTACAAAAAATTGCAAGGGTAGTAGAATTCCCATATACTGTTCACATAGTTTCTCTTGATGTTAACATATTATGTAACTATGGTGCATTTGTTAAAACAAAATGTTAACATTAGTGCATGACTATTAAATAAACTACAGATGCTTTTTGGATTTTATGAGTTTATGAACTAATGTTCTTATTCTATTCCAGGATTTAAGCCAGGATACCACATTGCATTTAGTGTATTACTTTTCTAAAAAGAAAAAAGCTTCCAAAACTCATTGAAAAATAATAATAACAACACAAATTGAAGAACAACATAATTGAGGAAAACTATGGCATTTGAGCATAAAATGGGCTTTTTCTAGATTTCTATTGGCCAAGAAAAAGAGGGAAAGATGATAGGGAACATAATGATTCACCATCTGGTACTGTGTTCTCCTTGCATCCTTGAGGCAGGTAACAGATGGTGGTAAAGGAGTTGAAGGAAGATATCCACACCACTTTTCCAAGGATTCCAATAGAAAGATGTTATTTCCCTATGTGAAGTGTATCCATAGCAACAGATCTTTACTCTAGTTTAAATTATATCAACCAAATATACTTTAATTCAGCTCAGAAGCTCTGACTGGTTGTCATATCTTATCCATAAGGAATTGAAAACTGGTTTATTAAATGCAAGTTGGTAGATTTCTGTGTTCTTTGGGGGAAAATAAGAAGTGGCCTAAAGAAGTATTTTGGCCAAGTCTTGTCTAAAGGTAATTGAATTGTTCTGGTCCATTCCATTTCTCTTGTTGGCTGCCCTGAGGGACAATAGGCATATCTTTGTAAGGTAGCCAGTACAGGACTCTTAAGAGTAAAGTTTTAAGGGTGATTCAGGTTTTACATGTCTAAGAACTATGTTATTAATGCATGCAGTACCCAAGAAATTCACTCCTGCAGGCTTTCACTGAATTTATTCAATAAAAAAAAATTACATGTATTAGTTCATCTCTTGTTGCCCAACTCTAGTGCTCTATGCTTTGGGATAATGCCACTAATCTCCTCTATCTTAGGATCTATCTGGCTTCATGAAATAGAGAGGATTTAAGTGGAAAAATCTAGTCAGCCTCATTACTTAAAAAGGCTTTTTTTTAAACCAGGATTCTTTCAATTAGTGAGGACCATAGGAAATTGTCTTTTGGAATCAGGCTAAGTGGTTGAATGTCAAATGTGTTTATTGGACTCTCTGGTGCCTGCACAAATCACTTGTACAAATCGCTATGTGGATTTCTCTGGTGTCTCATCCCTTGTGATTATATCTAAGCTTTTTTGTATCTAGGCACTATAATTCTGGATAGAGCATAGATAGTAAACAATAGACTTCTGAACCTAGGAATGAGTAAGCACTATTGAGGCAAAGGTGTATCTGTAAAACCCATCTTGGTGAGGCGGCCTTACTGTGTAATGGACCCAGCACTGGCTTTGGAGTAAGGTAGAGCTGGGTTCAATCTGGCTCTGTCACTTACTTGCTGTGGGGTTTCAGGCTTGTTCCTCACCCTAACTCATCTTCCATTTCCTTGTTTGTAAAATGGGGATCCTAATATTCTTCTTAGAAAGTTGTGAAGAGTAAATGAAATCATGTATATAAAATATTTGATACATAACAGTCATTCAAAATGGATGCTTCATTCTCCTATTTGGTCCTGCTTATTCCCTGAATATCATGCCACCATGATCCCAAAGATAAAATTCTTATGCAATTGTTTTGTTTTGAAGCTAGGAAAGGGTAAAAAACCAAAATCAAAAACCCCTCAGTGTTTTCCAATACAGTCAAGTGAAATGAGAGTTTTGAATGTCAATATAAAGACATGCACTTTTGAATCATGGGATGTCATAAAGATAGGGTAAAATTATACTGTGGCTTGTGCTCCCATCAAACTGAATTTCCAGAACCAGTCACTCTATAGATGCTTAGTGCCAATGACTCACTTTCTAGATTCATTTGATCAGTTCTCCCAATAAGCCAGAACTAAATGAATCCCAAATGACTTTCAGCTATTTTAGGACAAGTGTCATTTTCCTTAAAGCCAGTCATTACATCTCTTCCCCTGATGTGTATTTCACATTTTCCTGCCAAACAATTTTTGTAATAAAGATTACAAAAAATGAAAAGAAAGTTTATTTTCAAAATACTTCAAACCATTTTAATTGAAAGAAGATGAGATATAAAAACATCTGATCTAAGCACACACTAACATTAATATGATGTAGTTAAAAGCTCTAAAATGATGTAAAAACTATTTGTTTAATTGCATTTTATTAAAGGTAAGAGAATAACTTTGTGCTACAAGTGCGCTTTTGGGGAGGGTATGTGCTATGGTGGGAGTGCTGTGAATTGTGTGAGACTGTTGAATCGCAGACCTGTACCTCTGAAACAAATAATACATTATATGTTAAAACAAAAAGAAGATAGCAGAAAGGGAAAAATGAAGGGGGAAATTGGAGGGGGAGACGAACCATGAGAGACTATGGACTCTGAGAAACAAACTGAGGGTTCTAGAGGGGAGGGGGGTGGGAGGATGGGTTAGCCTGGTGATGGGTACTAAAGAGGGCACGTACTGAATGGAGCACTGGGTGTTATACGCAAACAATGAATCATGGAACACTACATCAAAAACTGATGATGTAATGTATGGTGATTAACATAACATAATAAAATTAAAAAAAATAAAAAAACCCAAAAAACTAATTCACTAATTCTTAATCACTTGTATGTCTAACAAATAAGTTGCTTAGTTTAAAATGTGAATTCTTAGGTTTCACTAACAAAGATTTTGATTCAGTGGTGCTGGGATGGTATCCCTGCAATATGCCTCAAGCAAGCATGCAGGTGAATCTCAGGCAGATTTTCTTTGTACAATATTTTGTGAAACAATTGAAGAATGGAATTTATTGGTATGGAGGTATTTGATAAATCCAGTTCCACTTGCTTACAATTCTGAATTGTTTCAATCATCATTACTTTAACCTTCCATAATTCCCATATTCCAAAGGAGTTCAAGATGCTGTGAATGTAAGATTGAAGCTAAGATAATTTTAAAATTCTAGAAGTACTAAATATCCTTATTTAAAGTGCATGGGAATGTTTCAATTATTTTAAAAATACTGCATACAAGACTATAGAGAATCCTCAGAACTAGCAGAATGAGTACATGAGACAATATTTGACCAAAATTACCTAGAAGTGCAGCTGATACTAGAGAATGGCATCTTGCATATTGAATCTAATGGTACTTTACTTAAATTTTCAACCTAGAGACTGGTGGTATAGACCGGCACTTCTCAGAGTGTGTTCTGTGGACTGATGTCATCCTTGAACTGTTTTTGTTATCATTTAGTGACAATATGGAAGTTAAGAGTAAGCTTTCAGAAACTTTAATAGCATTTTGAAAGAGTAAATATATGTTTGTTGTATCTAATAAGTAAAATAAATTGGGATTATATTTTGTATGTCTTTTCCTCAAATTTCACCTTTCTAGTGACTCATTTTGACTGTATTTTACAAGGATATTAGACCTAGATGAATTGGAAATTTTAAATAAAATTACACTTTCACAGGTGAATATATAGTAAAGGTAGTGAGTGGATTAGCAACATAAAACTAGTATGAAGGTTAAAGGGCAAACTAATACGATTGACAATAGTCAAAATAATTAGTTAAGGGATACACACATAAAAATATGTAAAATATAACATTAAAAACACAAAATGGGGGAGCAAAATACAGTTTTTTTTTAAAAGATTTTATTTATTTATTTGACAGAGAGAGAGATAGTGAGAGCAGGAACACAAGCAGGGGGAGTGGGAGAGGGAGAAGCAGGCTTCCCGCCGAGCAGGGAGCCCCATGTGGGACTCGATCCCAGGACCCCGGGATCATGACCTGAGCCGAAGGCAGACGCTTAACAACTGAGCCACCCAGGTGCCCCAAAAATACAGTTTTTTGAATGGCTTTCAAGTTTAGTTGCTATCAACTTAAAAAAATATATATAATATCTCTTAAAAAATCCTATATATGGTGTTATATGTGAACTTCATGGTAACCACAAAGAAAAACCAGTAGTAGATCCACAAAAGATAGGAAGAAGGCATCTAAATATAACCCTAAAGAAAGCTATCAAACTACAAGAGAAAAGAGAAACACAAGAATAAAGGAACAAAGAGGAACTCCTGAGGAACTCCTCAAAGCAGCCAGAAAACAATTAACAAATTGGCAAAAGTACATACTTATCAACAATTACTTTAAATGTAAATGAACTAAATCCTCTAATAAAAAGACATAGAGTGGCTGAATGGATAAAAAATACAAGACTCATCTGTATGTTGCCTACAAGAGACTCACTTCAGATCTAAGGATACACACAGACTGAAAGTGAAGAGATGGAAAGAGATATTCCATACAAATGGAAACAAAAAGAAAGCTGGTGTAGTTATATGAGACAAAATAGACTTTTAAACAAAGACTAACAAAGGACAAGAACATTACATAATGTTAAAGGAATCCAACAAAAAGATATAACATTTGTAAATATTTATGCACTTAATATAAGAGTACCTAATATGTAAAGCAAATATTAACAGACATAGGAGGAGAAATTGGCAGCAACATAAGGTAGGGATCTTTAATATGCCACTTACATCAGTGGATAGATCACCCAGATAGAAAATTAATAAGGAAACATCAGCCTTAAATAACATATTAGACCTGATGGATTTAATAGATAGATACAAAACATTCCATCCAAAAACATCAGAACACATATTCTTCTCAAGTGAATATGTAAAATTCCCCAGGATAATCATATGTTAGGCCATAAAACAAGTCTTGATAAATTTAAGAAGATTGAAGTCATATCAAGTATCTTCTCCAACCACAATGGTAAAAAACTAAAACTCAGTTAAAAGAAGGAAACTGGAAAAATCACAAGTATATGGACATTAAACAACATGTTACTGACAACCAGTGGGTCAATAAAGAAATCAAGGGGAAATCAAAAATTATCTGGAGACAAATTAAAATGAAAATACAACATCTAAAACCTTGGGATGCAGCAAAGGCAGTTCTAAGAGGAAGGTTTGTAAAGATACAGGCCTACCTTAAGAAACAAGAAAAATATCAAATAAAAAACCTAACTTTACATCTAAAGGAACTAGAAGAAGAAGAAATGATACCCAAAGCTAATAGAAGGAAGGAAATAATAAAGATCAGAGAAGAAATAAATGAAATAAAGACTAAAAAAAATGAAAAGATCTATGAAAATAAGAGCTGTTCTTTGAAAAGATAAACAAAATAAACAAACTTTAGCCAGACTTATCAAGAATAAAAGAGAGAGGACTCAAATAAATAAAATAAAAAATAATATAGAAGAAGTTACAACTGATAACCCAGAAATGCAGAAGATTGTAAGAGACTACTATGAACAATTGTTTTCCAACAAATTAGGCAACATGTAAGAAATGTATAAATTCCTACAGACTTATAATCTTTCATGACTGAATCATGAAGAAATGGAAAAACTGAATAGACTAATTACTAGTGAGGGCATTGAATCAGTAATCAAAAACCTCCCAACAAACAAAAGTCGACGGCCAGAGAACTTCACTGGCAAATTCTACCAAACATTCAAAGATTTAATACCTATCCTTCTAAAACTCTTTCAAAAAAACTGAAGAAGAGAGAATATTTCCAAATCTATTTTATAAGGCTAGCATTACCCTGATACCAAAACCAGCCAAGGACACCACAGACACGCACACGCACACACACACACACGCACGCACACAATCACAGGTCAATATCTCTGGTGAATATAGAAGAAAACATTCTCCACAAAATATTAGAAAAAACAAATTGAACAACACATTAAAAAGATCATACATTACTATTAAGTGGGATTTATTTCAGGGATGGAAGGATGGTTCAAAATCTGCAAAATCAATCAGTGTGATACACCATCTTAACCAAATGTAATATAAAAATTATATGATCATCTCAATAGATGCAGAAAAAGCATTAGACAAAATTCAATAACCTTTTATGATAAAAATTCTCAACAAAGTGGGTGCTGAGGAAATATACCTTGGCATAATAAAGGCCTTATATGACAAATCCACTGCTAACATCATACTCAATGACAAAAATCTGACAGGTTTTCCTCTGACATAAGGAACAAGACAAGGATGCCCATGCTTGCCACTTTTATTCAGCATAGTATTGGAAGTCTTAGTCACAACCGTTAGGCAGGGAGTAAAAAGGCATCCAAAAAGGCATCCTTTATCCAGGGAATAAAAAGGCAGGAAGACATAAAATTATAAAATCTATTTGTAGATGAAATGATACTATGTATAAAAAAATCCTGAAGACTCCATCAAAAAACTGTTAGAACTAATAAATGAATTCAGTGAAACTGCAGGATACAAAATCAACTTACAGAAAAATGTGGTGATTCTATACTAGTGGAAAGAGAACTATTAGAGAAATTAAGAAAAAAATACCATTTATAATCGCATCAAAAATGCTTAGAAATAGATTTAACCAAGGGAGTGAAAAACCTCTACACTGAAAACTATGACATTCATGAAAGAAACTGAAGAAGACCACCCCCCCCCAAAAAAAAACGAGATTGAGAAGACACAAATACATGGAAAGATATTCTGTGTTCATGATTTGGAAGAATTAAATATTGTTAAAATGTCCATACTACCCAGAGCAATCTACAGATTCAATGTAATCTCTATCAAAATCTAATGGCATTTTTCATAGAACTAGAACAAATAGTTTTAAAATTTGTATGGAACCCCAAAAGACCCTGAATAGTCAAAGCAATCTTGAAAAAGAACAAAGTTGGAAGTATCATGCTTCCTGATTTCAAACTGTATTACAAAGGTATTGTAATCAAAACAGTATGCTATTGGCATAAAAACAGAGAAATAGATCAATAGAACAGAATAGAGAACCCAGAAATAAACTCATGCATATACAGTCAATTAATTTATGGCAAAAGAGACAAGAATATACAATGGGAAAGTATAGTCTCTTCAATCAATGGTGTTGGGTAAACTGGACAGTAACATGGAAAAGAATGAACCTGGACCACCATCTTAAACCATACCCAAAAATAAATTCAAAATGGATTAAAGCCTTGAAAATAAGACCTGAAACCATAAAAGTCCTAGAAGAAAACATAATTAGTAAGCTTCTTGACATCAGTCTTGATGTTGAAATTTGGATCTAACTCCAAAAGCTAAGGCAACAAAAGCAAAAAAAAAAAAAAAAAAGAGCAGAACTACATCAAATTAAAAAGCTTCTGCACAACAAAGGGAACCATCAATAAAATAGAAATGCATCCTACTGATTAGAAGAAAATATTTGCAAATGACATATCTGATAAAGGATTAATATCCAAAATATAAAGAACGCAAACAACTTAGTAGCAAAAACCAAACAATCCAATTAAAAATGGGTGGAAGATCTGAAAAATAGACATTTTTCCAAAGAAACATACAGATGGCCAAAAGGCACATGAAATGATGTTCAGCATCACTAATTATCAGGGAAATGCAAATTAAAACCAAAATGAGCTATCATTTCACACCAGTTAGAATGGTTATTATCAAAAAAGACAAGAGGGGCACCTGAGTGGCTCAGTTGGTTGTGTCCAACTCTTGATTTAGGCTCAGGTCATGATCTCATGGCTCCTGATATGGAGTCCCAAGTTGGGCTCTGCTCTAAGCAGGGAACCTGCTTGGAGATTCTCTCTTTCTGCCCCTTCTCCCCTCTAAAATAAATAAGTAAATCTAAAAAAAAAAAAAAAAAGACAAATAACAAGTGTTAAAGAGGGTGTGGAGAAAAGGGAACACAAACTGTTGATGGGAATGTAAACTGGTGCAGCTGGCTATGGAAAACTCTATGGAGGCTCCTCAAAAAATTAAAAATAGAATTACCATATGATTCAGCTATTCCACTTCTGGGTATTTATCCAAAGAAAACAAAAATACTAATTATATGCACTCCTGTGTTTATTGCAGCATTATTATAATAGCCAAGATATGGGAACAACCAAAGTGTCCATCAAGGGATGAATGGATAGAGAAGATATGGTCTGTATATACTCAATTAAATGCTATTCAGTCACAGAAAAAAAGGAAATCTTGCTAGTTGCAACAACCTGGATAGAACTTAAGGGTATTATGCTATGTGAAATAAGTCAGACAGAGAAAGACATACTATATGATTTCACTTATATGTGGAATCTACAAAACAAAACAAATCAACAAAAGACAAAAAAAATCAAAACTCATAGATACGGAGAACAGATTGGTCATTATCAGAGGGGAGGGTGTTGGGGGATGGGGGAAATGGGTGAATTGTATGGTGATGGGAGGTAACTGGACTGGTGGCAATCATAATTGTTTACTAATATTGAATTATTATGTTGTATTCCTGAAACCAATATAATGTCATATACCAATTTATCTCAGTAAAAAAAAAAATTGTTCTTTAGCCACAGGTAGTTTCAGAAGCAGTGGTCAAGATCCTCTTTATTTACAGTTTTTCTAGAGATGGTGATTTAAGAATGCTCAGAAAATGATCACTTCTCTCATTCCTGACTCACACCATATCTGTGGCCAAGCCTGTTTATAACTAGACAGGAAAGATAAGGGGAGCTATTGATTATATTTATTTCTATATATCCACTTTGTTCCAGAAAGGATTTAAGGAGGCTGGCTCAGGAACTAAGAATGTTGATATGGAGTGAGTCTCTCTCAATTTGGAAGACATTTTCTGTTTTTAACAAAAGGTTCTAATGGTATTTGGATGAGGGGCCTCCTTTCTTTTCTCCCACCCTCTGCAGATGATTAACAGATGGGAGCTGGTCTTGCTTGTCTCATGTTTGGGTCCATGTGGGTCTCAATTCTTGTGGGTTCTTGTTTTGATTATATATAAGTCCATTTGTCAGCTGGAACACAGAAAAAGCTACCCAAAGATTTAAGTGTGAATCTCATTATGTATTATTTACTAGTTGACCTGGCCTGTTTGCAATTTCTAACTCTAAGATATTAAATTTTGGGAAGAGAAACTTTACCTATTAATACTGGTGAGAAAGCACATATTCATTATGTCTGAATGTCATTCCTCATCTGGCAGCTATCCCATGTAGATGAAGTAGGTGGTGGTAGGGAGTCCAAGGTCAAGACCAGTATTTTCAGCATTCATTCAATGCTTCTCATTAACCTGCAGTGGTTGGACAGATAGATTTAACTCCTAATTCTTCAAGAGATGCTTCCACATAACACTGCAAATACTATATTTTTCTACAGCACTATAGTAGTTCTTGTTATTGAAACAAATTACCACAGATTTACTGGCTTAAAACAAATATGTTTATTATTTGTAACCTGAAATGAGTCTTATTAGGCTAAAATTAAGGTGTCAGCAAGGCTGTTTTCTTCTGGAGGCTCCAGGAGAGAATCTTATCTTTGCTTTTTCCAGATTTTGATGGCTGCCATCGTTCCTTGCCTTGTGGCAGCAACATTCCAATTTCTGTTTCCATCATTACATTGCCCTCTCTTCTGTAGTAGTATCTCCCTTTACTCTCTTTTAAGGACATGTGTATGCACGTGTGTGTGTGTGTGTGTGTGATTTTATTGCCTACAAATTTAATACTGAGGCAGAAATGTGGTTGAGACTACACACTCTAGAATTAGACCATGTGGTTTAAAATACTAAATATTTATGGGGTTCCTGGGTGGCTCAGTCAGTTAAGTGTCTGACTCTTGATTTTGGCTCCATCGTGATGTCAGAGTCATGAGACCAAGCCCCATGATGGGTTCCATGCTGGGTTTGGAGCCTGCTTAAGATTCCCTTTCTCCCTCTGCCCCACCACCCCCACACCGCTTGTCTGTTTAACAGTGAAATGAACCTCTTTGCATCTTATTTACCTCATTTATAAAATGGATAATGATTGTACCTAGGCTTATTATGAGGATTAAATTAATTATTTTATACAAATAAAATATTATCTAGAAACACAGTAAGTACTCGAAAAACATTAGCTATATCTTATTATTATTAAGTAAATGTCTATTGGCTCACTTTGGGTCAGGCACTGTGTGGGATCCTGGGGATTTTTTTCACATGAATCATACCAGTTCATACTCATAAAAGTTGTGGTGAATACCGAGGATTGGCTTGTTCAACCTCTATTCTACCTACTACTTCTAATGTGTCTGGCTAGGTCAAGCTCCTCAAGGAACAGATTCTGAGGTGAATACTTGTCTGCAGGAAGCCCATATTGACCATGAGATCAATAATTGAAGGGCATAGGATTGAGCCAAGAAAGGGGATGAAATGTAATGGAGGGGGGTGGGAGGATGGGTTAGCCTGGTGATGGATATTGAAGAGGGCATGTTCTGCATGGAGCACTGGGTGTTATGCACAAACAATGAATCATGGAACACTACATCAAAAACTAATGATGTAATGTATGGTGATTAACATAACAGTAAAAAATTTAAAAAAAAAAAAATAAATGAAAATCAAAAAAGAAAGAAAGAAAGAAATGTAATGCAGTCACAATGAAGGACTCAGTCAATTCCATGAGGGTCTCTGACACTGAGATGACCTTCAGAGATACCCTGCCATAAGGCAAAACTTCTGGTTCTTCATACTCTCATGTGGATCAGTAATTAAATTTAGTGTGCCCCTGGGAGTGAGCCTGGTTTTGTAGGTGATGTAGCTCTCTTTAATGGGTGGTAATTCTGAGAGAAAACTTAGCTGAGAGATATCAACCACCAATAATCTCAGCTCAGCACAACTCAGCAGCTGGAGTAACATGGTGCCAGTCCTGAAGGGCCATCTGGTTGATGCACCCAGACAATATTGTCAACAGTGTCCTTCTAAGCTAGACATGCCAGAAGTCCAAACCTCAGGGTCTTACACTCCCTTGCTGTTAGAGAGCTGCATGTGATTTTGGTTCTAGCAATAGAAGTACCCCTGTGGGATTTTGATTCAGAACTGAGTTAAGCAGGGGAAAGAGCAGACAGTAAACATTCATTTTGCTGAATAGGGGTGTGGCACAGGTATGGTGGTTTTTTCAGTCAGTGGCTTCCTAATGTGGCACCTTCTTGCCCTAGTAGGGACAGCTCTCCTGCCATCATGGTGAAGGCAACATGATGCTAGGGACTGGGAAGTGTTCTAGGAAGTCAGCCTAGAGCTGACTCTTCCAGCTTTTCTATTGTTTTGTAAGCCACTTAATACCTGATAATAAATTATTTCTTTTTAATTTAGCCAGGGGCTAAATATTTTGCAACTGTACCCCCAAACAATTATAATAATTTTATTATCTTTCACTTTGTAGATAAGGAGTGTCATAGAGATGGAGTGATGTACATAGGACCATACAACTTTTAAGTGGCAGAGCCCAGATTCAGATTTAGATACACTGGCTTCAAATGCTGTGCTCTTCACCTACAACAAGGTTAGAAAATATACATTTTGTGTAACACTACTCAACTCTCCTCCTGCATCCAGAAATGAGCTTACAATCCTTAGCACAAAGCTCCAGAAAGCCACTATGAATTGGTAGGAATTAGCATATAGATAACATCTATTTTTAATTTGGCTCTATAGCACACAAACTATAACTACAGAGAAGTAGGAAGATTTGTTTCATGGTTCTCCTTCTACCTTTCTTTCCTCCTCTCTTTTAATATATTTTATGACTTCTTCCCAGTCTTATGCTCTCAGATGTCAGCAGTTCTTCTCCATTGGGAAGATGTTGTCAATCTAATATTTTATTCTCAGATCAATGATTTTGACACATAAAGGAGGACCTTCAGAAGAAAGAAGGCAGTGCCTAACCCTAAAGAAGGAAATAATAATAAAGGAAGTTTAGACTACTTTGAGATGTTTCAGTAATTTCCTGGGACTGGCACTTCCCCTAATACAGCACTTTGCATCATTTTGCTCAATAAATATTTTTTGATTGGAGTTTTTCTAATTCATCTGCTAATGGCTGTGTGGGCAAAGGCAGAAGACTTGGATTCAAAACAAAGAGCACTATTAGGGTTAAAATGATTTCTTCCAGGGACAGCTCCCAGGGTAATATTCTAGAGCATAAATTTAGCTTGGCTGATCTTTTGTGAAGGAAGTAGAGGAGTCTTTATTTATTTTGAAATGCAATAGCCAAGGATTCAGCCTTTGATTTCTCTCCAGATATGGCTGGAAGTCCTGAAAAGGTCTTCTGGGTGCCTTGATCTTGCTGCCCCAATGCGAATCTTCTTGGTGTCTCTCCTGGGTAGCTATAATCTGCCTTTGATCTCTCTCCCTATTTCTGGGTGTGTGTATGTTGACATTTATAGTTGTAGATTTGTTTGCTTCCTTCTGTTTGCCCAGTTGATTCATTTTTCAGCTAAGGGATCAATAACCCAAAGTTATGACATTTGGTGGCAGTGCCACCCACTCCATTCTGTAAGCGAGCACATGTATGTATTAAATAAATAGGACAGCATTACCCTCACTGGGGAATTTTTGCCAAAGCTATATGTTTATTCAGATGTATTAAATGAAATGTTCCTTAACTACATTGATGGTTTAACAAGGATTTAACCTAAAAGCAACCATACTTAGGCCTCATCTAGTAAGAAATGAGTAAAAGAGCTAACATTTATTAAATTTTAATTATGCTAGACTTTCTGGTAGGTAGGCATTTGAAATAAGCACATTTCACTCGATCCTCACAATGTTTTGTGAGGTAATTGTTCTGAGAAGTGGGGCAGTCTAAGGGAGCACACAGAGATTTGGATCCATTTGTGATTGACTTCTCAGAACATTATTTTGCCTCTTGGGGGTCTGGGTGACTCTAGATGGAAGTTCACCAGCTAGAGGAGAACCACAGAGGTCTGCTGACCAAGGATGGTCCTAGATTTTACCTTCACTCTATTCTTTTATTTATGCCCATGTGAGTGCAGGAAAAAACTGAACTGGGAGTGAGAAACTATGAATTTTTGTCCTAATATGGTCATTACTTTGCTGCGTGATGTTAGGTAAAATATTTCACTTGTTTGGGTCTCTTTGCTCATCTGTAAAGGAGCGATTTGGGCTCAGTATTGACCAGTTCTCCCATATAGCTCTCCCAGGCTGCCTGGAAGTAGTTGGAAAATGTTTTATGGATGTTTCGCTTGGCCTGAGTTTTTATGTAAGTATAAGAGTTTACCAACAAAGAAGGAGAATAATGACTTTGCTGGAGAGAAAATAGAATATTAGCCTCTGTGTGAATACTGTGATAGATGTGCTTGGAGAATGGTGAGAAGATAAGTATGTGGGTCAAGTGTACACTGAAATGTGGAGAGACATGAAGCTCCAGAAGTAGTTTGGGGGCCAGCTGTAAAGTGCCTTGGATGCCAATTTAAGGAGTTTGAATTTAATCCTGCATGTTGGAGATCCATGAGTTCTTTAATTTGTGGAAGCCATCACCAGAACTGTTTTTCCAAAAGATCACTCTGATGGGAATACTGAGGATGGATTGGAGGGAGAAGTGAGATGGTAAAAACAAGAGATTTTGCATAGTAATAGCCCAGGCAAAAGATGATGAGGGCTTAAACTAAGATTTCAGCAGAAGGACAGAGGGAGAAATGAATTTCTCAAGAGATATCTGAGGGACAATATTTTCTCTATCATACTGATCTAAACTCTTCTGTATACTTCATAGATTCTAATTGCATATTTAGAATGTTTAAAAACGTTTTTGAAATTGGGATTCATCTTACTCTTGGTTTATCTGGATTTAATTGGCATAGTATTTCCGTTTCTTTCTAAATACATGGAAATAACAGTGAGTGAAATAATCTATGTTGTCTTACATATAATGAAATAAATAATTGTTCAATTATTCCATGTACACCTTTTAAGGCTTTCTAGTCCAGTTGAGATTAAAAACACAAAACAGAACAAGCAACAGCAGAAAAAGCATTTCATTTTCTTTGTTAAGTGGAGCAAAGTACAAAAAAAAAAATCCATTTGGTTCTCCTTAGTACATGATCAGTTGTTTGTTTGTTTAACATAAACCCACTATCTATTGTAGCTTTTTGTTTTTAGGTGAAGTCAGTTCTCTTCATTAAATGAAAGCAGTCAAATGATCAGATCCCTGTTGAAGAGAAGGTCTATGAGAAAAAGAAATGTCAAAAGCTCTAATTTTGAGTCCTGCATTTGGGGCACTAATTCTGTGACCTTAGGCAAGTCATTTAAACCTCTCAAACTAGTCAGTTGCCTCACTAGTAAAACAGAGTTACAAGATCAGTCTCATAACATTGTTGGGGAACTCAAATCAGAAAATATATTCACAAAGATGATATAAGAGAGCTTTCTTTTGGTGATCCATTATCTTACGTGAGTACTTGGTAAGCTTTAAATTACCTGCAGAACTTAGGTATTATTTGCTGGTCATATTTGAATGCCCTGATGGATGCTCACGGCCTGTCTACCTATACCTAGTATCTCAGACCTCCAGAAAGTCGTCCTGTCTAACCTGTTTTGTGATTTGGCTCAGAAAGCACATTTCGGTGGCGGATGTGGTATTACGAATGTTCTAGAGGGGAGAGTCTTTTGCCAGGAAGCATTGCCAATTGAAAGCAAAGTGAAAATTCAGAATTACGGAGGTTTAATTTCCTGCTGAATAATTCTCCACAAGCTGTGTAAACTTCTCTTCACTGAACAAATACTCATAATAAAATACCTTAGATGCTCTTTTCCTTTTTAATAAGAAAATGTTCATATTATTTGAGAATGGTGCCAAGGGAAGAAGAGGGTCTGGTCCTCCTGAGTTAGGTCTGTAGAAGGTGTCAAGAAGCCTGCTGTACCTTTGACCTGTGGAGCTTGAAAGTTTGGGTGAAAGGGGCTTGTTATCTAAGGGCTTTTTCCAGCAAGAACCCTATAGATTGTCCATTGGCTAGTTTCTTGCAGTCTATTTAACTTCACAATTCTGGAATGGACTAACCATCCATAGATGATGCTTTAAAATAGTGCTTGTGCACCTATGATGTGCCAGCCCTGGGGTAAAGTGAATAGCAAAATAGGTATGGTCCTTGACTTGCTAGAACATAGGAGAGGAGTCTGTCAACAAGTGTTCACATAAATAAATATAAAGGTAAAAACTGTGATAAATGTTGGTTTACATCAGTGCATCAGAGAAAAAGTCTTTAAGAAAGGACATTTGAACTGAAACCTAAAGTGTAAGTAGGCATTGGCTAGCTGTCAAATGCATAGATGGGTGTTTCAGTCAGTGGTAGTCTTATATGCAAAATCCTTGAAGTGGGGAAATAGCTTGGTGTGTTTGAGAAGCTGAAAGGAGGCCAGTATGGCAGGGCATAGTGAATATGAGGGAGAAAGGTATAAAATGATAAGAAATAGTCTGTTTCCAGATATTCCCAGATATTATACCCCTCATGGACCTAAGAATAGTGGAAACTCACAGAAACATTCAATCAAGGGAATAACCTGATTATGTTTAGGAAAATCACTTTGCTTGCTGTGTGAAAATCCCCTGAAGAAGAGCAAACCATACAAGCAAAGAGACTAGTTAGAAAGCTCTTGTAGTTGAGATGGAATAATTTGGTGACTGAGCATGTACAATTTTGAGATGTACTTTATTTTTTTAAATTTTTTTTTAAGATTTTATTTTTTTATTTGACAGAGAGAGAGATAGCAGGCCGAGTAGCAGGCAGAAGGAGAGGGAGAAGCAGGCTCCCTGCTGAGCAAGGAGCCCAATGTGGGGCTGGATCCCAGAACCTTGGGATCATGACCTGAAAGGAAGTCACTTAACCAACTGAGCCACCCAGGCACCCCTTGAGATGTATTTTAAAAGTCAGGATTGCATGACTTGGTTCTGAATTGAATGTGAGGAGTGAGGGAGGGGGAGTGCTCAAGGTTGAGTCTCAGGTTTCCAGATTGAACACTAGCTGGGTTTATGGTGAAGTCATTTGCCAACTCAGTTAACAGTGAAGGAGGCAGGTTTGAGCAAAGAGCTACGGCTTGGCTTTGGCCACCTTGAATTTGAACTTCCAAGGCTTCCAAGTGGAGTGCATATTACTTACACTTGGGGGTTCAGCAGAATTCAAGGTTGGATTTATAAATTAGAGTATAGATAGATATTCTTCAGAATATAGATAGTCTTGAAATTCATTAGAGTATAAATAATCTTGAAAGCCATGGAATGATGGTATTCCAGAGCACTGCCACTAGAAGTGTGGACAGGTGTTTCCTTCTGAGCTAGTATGTAAAGATTAGTAGATGAGATCACGTTACTGGGACATAGGTCATGATCAAGTTCAGATTGATCACTAAGCAATGAAAGCAACTAGAAGTAAGGCACAGTCTCCTGTTTCTTGTGTTTTTGTTTGTTTTAAGCAGCTCTCTGATATAAAAGGGATGATAAAAATTCTGATTAAGCACGAACTGTGTAACAAGCACTGTACAGGGCATTTTATAAAAATTTTCCTATTTCAACTTTTTAAAAAAAGTTTGTATTTTTGTAAAAATTAGATAGGCATATGCCTTACAGAGTTGATTCTACAAAGATTATTATAAAAACAACAGTTTCCTCTGCTCTACCTCTTTCCATCCCCCATTCCTCATAGACAACAGCTTTAAATTTTGTTAGTTTTTTTCCCTTGATATTAACATACATGTCTTGAATAGCGTGTTTATAATGTTAATTACTAATTTAATTTAATTTTTTTTGTTTCAGGCATTGTATTTGACTTTTCTTATAAAAGATGAAAATTTAGCCTTTTTCATCAAGCCCTTCCCCAAGAGAGGCACTGAGAACTCATACTCAGAAGTTTTATATGGTATAGAGTAGAATGCATTTTAAAAGCCTTCCTGATAGAATTTGAATTGTACCTGAGTCTTCAAGGAAGAGACGTGGCTTGATGGAAAGTGAAGACATGGCAGAAACATCTCACCTGGAGAGGAGTGGTGAAAGCCACACATAAAAGCAAATGGCCATAGAACCTTACATTTCAAAGTGTTTATCTCCTCACAGGACATTTCCACACTGAGTCTCTAAAGGCTGTCTGATATTCCAGTGAAGCAGTAGGGTAGATATTATTCAGAGTTTTGCATCTCAGAGAAGAAATTGAGATTTAGAAAATTTGGGTAATTTGAAGTCAAAATGAGTGGCCATTGAGGTCACAGTAATGAGAGGAATAATTGGTAGATAAATATATGTACATCAAATACTAAATGAGTGCATGGGTAATGTTTATGTTTCCAGTAATCAAGAAATATAAATTATATATGTATATGTGCATAATATAACATAATATTTGCATATAAATTATGTAGGTATATAATTTCATTCATTGCTAAAATACCCTGTGTGTGTATGTGCATGTTGGTATACGTGTATATATGGCATAAATTGGTATAA
Organism: Leptonychotes weddellii; assembly: GCF_054177405.1. Classification (NCBI taxonomy): domain Eukaryota; kingdom Metazoa; phylum Chordata; class Mammalia; order Carnivora; family Phocidae; genus Leptonychotes; species Leptonychotes weddellii. The sequence goes on along the minus strand of NC_138370.1, from coordinate 38,025,942 downwards.
ACCTGGAAAAGATATGAAAAAGTAAAGCAATTTAATTGGGGAGATCAGACTGTGAATGATGCCTAAAAACTGATTTTCCCCACTGTATTATAGTTATCTTTTCAAAACAAATTAAGAAGTGGTGGGACTTAGTAAGAATTGAGATTAACTTCTATGAGTTTGGATTTAACATTAGAAATACTATAGGCTGTTGTTTAGAAATCCACATGAATAAAATTGTTTTAAAGAAATTACAAGTGAGCACAATTATTGTATAAGAAAGAGTCAGGATATAGTCTTTCTTCATTTGCCAGTACACCCTTTCCAATCCCTATTTCCCTCCATATTTTGAAATTGTAATTTGGGGGGAGTATGTTAGCCAGTAAATCATGATTATCCATGAATCAGCCGTGTAAACTCATGGAAGGATTTACCATTGTCCTCTCCAGCATACACAGCCACATGCACATGCTTTTTGTCACAGTGCCCTTCTGGAGGGCAGTCATGATAATGCTGGTTGGGAAAAAGAAAGTCTGAAACCAGAGAGAGATCTGTTTCTGTGAATTCATCATGGCAGTGATAACTATTTGAATAAGGGCAAAGGCAAGAATTTAAAGATATATATTTTCCCCAAAGTTGATTGGAAAGATCAATATTCTGAAAACTGCTTAATATATGATGATTTCTATAAATCTGGGGCAGTATAACAGGGATGCCATTAGAAAACAATCAGCAATTGGAAGTAGAGTTGAAAACACTAACCCCCTCTGTGTGCATGCTGTGTCCATGAAAAATGCAAAGATGCTTTTTTTTTTGGATTTAAACATAAACTGTCTAATCCAAAATCTTTTGTGAGAACATAATGCCTATAAATGTAAAAAAAAAAAAAAAAGTCATGGAAGGCTAAATTGCAATTTACTAGCATGGTTAATAGGAGAGTGAATTGAAGAAGAAATGAAACCATCCTGACTGGTTCCAAAATGCATTCAAATGGCAGCCTACACTCTGGGTTGCATAGGCATAACTGATGTTCTTAATCCCAGGTAAATGGCTCCTTCTACTTTGTTCCCTGTGATATACTTATCTCTTGCTGATAAATGTATCAGTTATCTTTGTAATGCTATATGATTACATAAAATGAATTTTTTCCCCTCTAAATAAGAGTACTTCCCTATGTACTCTATTTTCTCCCCATGTGAAAATTTGATTTGGTGGGAAAGTTGCTTTAAAAATATCTGAATGAAAAAAATAAGCTAGGGCGCCTGGGTGGCTCAGTCATTAAGCGTCTGCCTTCGGCTCAGGTCATGATCCCAGGGTCCTGGGATCGAGTCCCACATCAGGCTCCCTGCTTGGCGGGAAGCCTGCTTCTCCCTCTCCCACTCACCCTGCTTGTGTTCCTGCTCTCGCTGTCTCTCTCTCTGTCAAATAAATAAATAAAATCTTTAAAAAAAAATAAGCTAAAAGCTTAGAATGATCAAGGAATTTTGCATTTTATTAATCTCTCTTTGTTGCCTTAGAGATAAATTTTCATCTACTTTGAATTAGAAGCTCTATGTCTTCTTGATAAACACTTTACACCTTAATATAAAGGTGGTGATGTAAAATATGTATGTCTTTCTTCCCTACATTAGAGATTACTAATAAACACTTGTCAGGAACCATCAGATCAAGGGCATTTCTCTATGGAGCTTGTCTGTCCTCTTTCCCAGCTGTGGCCATGCCTTTTCAAGGTTTCCATGTCACAAGTCATTCGCCTGCAGTAAAGCAGGTAAAGGGAAGAATGAGAGCACCATGCTGAATAAAATGGGCATAGAGAACCGTTAAGAATGGAATCAGTCACAGGCTCCTTGGACCAGACCCCAAGACCTCCTGAGCTAGAACTGAGGGATGGTTTAAGTTTCTATGTCACTGGATTAGGGAGAATAGTAGTATTGCCCACAGAACAGTAGACCAGGAAATCTGCTTATGTTCACAACTGAACAACCCAAGAGGTCTTTATGAAAATCTAAACTATAGAATTAGGTGGAAGGGGTTCCTCATTAGACCTATGGAAGGATAATAGATTAAGGCCACTGTATGTTCAGTAGCATGACTTTCACTGGGGATGAACTTTGCACAGGCTCCCTTCACAATGAGTAAGCCTTTCTCCCTTTGTTGTGGGTTTTACAATCATGGCGAAAGTCAAATGATCGAGGACAATTAAAATGTTCTCAGCACTTTTTTCTCAACAGCCTCTTCCAGTCCTCCATTTGTCCAGCCAGTACTATTTTCAGGGCAACATGTGTTTGTGCTTTTTTTGGGTTTAATATCCACGATCTGGCCTATTTCCCTGGCTATTAGCCCCTTCCTTCTTTGCTCTTCCAGCAGAAACAGAGCTGCTTTTCCCCTCTTTGTGACTTCCTAGGGACAAGTGCCCAGCCACACTCTCATAGTCTATATTGCTCCACTATAGGAAAATTAAGATTTAATACACATGCACACATGCCCATACACATGTACATCTAACTCCTCGTTGCTTATGGTTGCAGATCAGGATTCAAGTTCAATTTTTTAAAAATTTTCTAAGCAACTCTGAGAAGAGATAATGACTCATTACTCAAAGCATCCATTTTCTTGATCGGCTACATATGGCAAAATGCCTCTGTGTGTGTGTGTGTGTGTGTGTATTTAAATTTGATAAGTGTTAATCTAGTCTTCCTACTAAGGATGCCTTCACACACCCTTCTCTTTTCTCCAATGCAACTTCTTCCTACTTACCTACAAGGAAATACCTTCCTTCTGCTGGCTCCACACAGACCTGGGCAGAAGCTACTCAATTTGGATTTGACAATGTTTGTAGATGCTGCAGGCTATGGCATATTACACACCAATTACAATATCACAATGAACAACTTATTTTAGAGTATAAAATCAATTAAAAATGGTAGGAGAGGAATTTCTGGGTGGGAGAGGACATGGAAATTTGGTGAGAGTGGCACAACCAGAGAGGGTACAGAAGCTCTGCATCCTTTCCCACATATCTAGCCCTATCCATCTCTTCCATCTGGCTGTTCCTGAATTATGTATTTTTATAATAAACCAGTAATCCAGGGGAAAAAAAACAGGTATGAACACATGAGTAACTCTAGTAGGACTATTTTCTGTGGAACCTAGGCAAACCTGAACCATTTGAAAATGGTTCAGTATTTGGCCTTTGCCTTGGGAGAGTTGGGCTTCATGCTATTCTTAAGAGCACACAGGGAGGTTGAGGGAAGAAATAAAAACAAAACTGACAGTCTCACATAGGAGGCTGAAGTTTGAGCAGTGTCCTCTCAGTCCAATTTTTTTCTTAAAAATCTAAATTATTTAGGGGTACCTGAGTGGTTCTGTCGGTTGAGCCTCTGACTCTTGGTTTCTGCTCAGGTCATGATCTCATGTAGGGCTCCGTGCTGAGTGGGGAGTCTGCTTGAAGATTCTCTCCCTCTGCCCCAACCCCCCAATCACTCACACACTCTCTTTTAGATAAATCTTTAAAAAAAGTCTGAATTATTTATATTTATGACTGACCCTCTTTTTAAGTATATCTAATCTTGATTTCAAAATTAAAACACAAGTGCACCTGGGTGGCTTAGTTGGTTAAGTGTCTTACTCTTGGTTTCAGCTCAGGTGATGATCTCAGGGTTGTGAGACTGAGTCCTGAGTTGGGCTCCACACTCAGTGTGGAGTCTGCTTGAGGATTCTCTCTCTCCCTCTCCCTCTGCCTCTCCCACAACCCCTGTTCATGCTCTTTCTCTCACTCTCTCAAATAAAGGAATAAATCTTTAAAAAAAAAAAGTAAAACACATTTACTTTAGAACATTTGGAAAATACAGCAGAACATTAAGAAGAAAATAAAAATCATTTGTCGCCCAAATTTTAGAAACAATCACTGTTATTTTGATATATGTATTTCTGGTATATGTTCACTATATGAAACAATGTTTATATGCCTAATTGTATTTGATTATACTGATATATATAGGTGTGTGCTTGTATGTGTGTACATCCATATATATATGTTGTATTTAGTGCCATGTTTTTTCACATTTTCATTCTTTTTATTGGTGGTTTTTCTGTTTAAAATGTCTCCTGAGTGTAGTGTTGCAATGCTGTCTAGTGTTCTAAGTACAAGAAGGCTGTTCTGTGCCTTATAAAGAAAACATGGGTGGTAGATAAGCTTCCTTCAGGTATGAATTATAGTGCCATTGGCTTTGAGTTCAATGTTAAACATTAAAATAGTTATATATAGAATTATCTCATATATATATGAGATAAAGTATATTTAAACACAGATACACATTTAAAAAGTTATGTATTGATTAGTTGATGAAATGTGACCCGAGTCTTGCAGGAATTTGACCCTATATTTCCCCTTAGAACAGTGGTTCAGAATTCACTAGTTTAGGGTTTGGGGCAATTTTACAGAAAATAATTACTACAAATAATGAGAATTGACTGCACATCTTTCAGAGGCATTGATCTTTGGACCACTGAACATATCCTCTCTTTCTACCATTTTCTTTCATTTTTCTTTCTACCATTTTCTTTCTTTCTTTCTCTCTCTCTCTCTCTCTTTTTTTTTTTAACCTTTTGGTCTGTTCTTTGAGAGTTTTGAAAATTTGGCTCCACACCATTGGTTCAATTTTTCTACAGCACTAAATCTGCTTTTTACTGCTTCCTATGAGGATTATTACTTTTCTGTGTTTTTATTGCTGTGCTTTTTCATCTGTGTGTATCTTTCTGGCTCTTAGAATGAAGAATCAGAAGTCTTACCAGAGCTTACTAAAGAGATGCCATTTTGAATTTGAAATCTGTAGATTATTTTGATTTTGTTTTTAGTTGTTTGATGTGTCATGAGGCATAGCATACCATAGTGATGTACAGACACAAAGATGTTTTCTTCATTTAACTTGTTTAATGATAAAAAAGAGATTACCCAGAATATATCCAGCAAGAAAAAAGTGTGATTTTTCTCCTAAAACAGACTTACTTATACATCCTCCACCATGGTCCTACTTTTAGAAAATGAAAGCCAATAATTATCCTTGAAATTAATCAATTCACAGCAACATTGCCCCTCTTTGAGTATGGAGTAAGGTGGAGGTGGGGCAAGAAAGACAACCATGAGATGAGTTTACCAAAAAGAGCTCACCTTTATTAATCATTGTTCGGCATTTAAAAAGTATTATCTTAATAATTACACAAACCAAATAGTGTAGTCATTTAGATAGTGAAGTAGAGTAGTTAGGAGCTGGGGTTTGGAGGAGACTGCTTATATTTTAACCCTGGCTCTGTTACTTAAAAGAATAATAATGGGATCTACCTTATGAGGTTATAATGGAATTATATGAATTAATCCACACAAAGCTCCTAAAAGAGCTCCCAGCACATAATACACAGTATATAAATATATCAAGTAATTTTTTGAAGGTCACACAGAAAATAAATGGGAGCTCCAAGACTGAGACCAAATTTATCTGTCTTTAGATTCCTTATGTTTCTTGTGTCAATTACTATTCCTCAAGATAAATACTACAAACCTATATTCATATTACAACTGCATGGGCTGCAGGATTTCAAGAGGCAATGAACAATGTATTCTTCAAAATGGTCACTTACTTCTTAATGATAAAAATGACAAAGACCATGCATTTTAAAGGATTACTGGTATTATGTAGATATGTACATCTGAAATGATGTGCTTTTTGCTAATTCCCACCTTCACGGTTTTGCCTGTCGCCTACTGACCTTGCCATATTGCAAGGATCTGCCATTCCTTCTGGCAGTTGAGATCTCTGTGACCTTTTCAGCTGGAGGGATGCACTGAGGCATAATCCTGGTGGAGTTTTCTGTGCCATGACACTGTGTTCCCCAGTGTAATTAATGAAACCCATTTTGAAATCACTTGTGATCCAAACACAGACATTTCCTGTCACCCCTTACATGTATTATAAAACAAATCTACTTGTGTGTATCTTGAAAAATTGTTCCCAGATCCTAAGGTCTGTCTCAGTGCTTGAATTAACCTTCTCTCCAGCCTTCCGACTTGATGGCAGAGCTATAAGATATCCTGAAGATTGTGGTCCATCAAAACCGTGACTCTGGCCACTCAATAACTATGTGACCTTAACATATTATTTAATTTCTTTGACATACAAACTTATCATCTTCACACTAGCACAATGATGCTAATAATGATACAGAACAGTTGCAGGATTTTAATGGGATAATACATACAAAGCACACAGGTCTGTGTCTATATGGTAAAAGTACTCTTCCCTGTATACTTCCATTATGACTGTCACTCTCACATCTATGTGCAGAGCATATTCTCAAAATGTCTCATTTCTCAGAAGGTCTAAGATGAAGATGCAGCCTTCAAATGGGGTCAACAAAGCAGGATCAAGGAAAGAATTAACAGGTGTTATTCCAAGCTAAAAGACTCTACGTTTTGAGATATTTTCCCTGAATCTGACCCTTGATTTGTGACCCTGTTTTTCTCATCTGGGGAAGGAAGTTCTTCCCTATTGTTCTGGGAGCATTGATGTAACAGAGAAAGGGTGCAGATGTGCTGTGTTTCCCATCATGTGTTTAGGCTGATATAAGAGGCCTGTGTGTGTACATATGGGATAACTCATCAGTGATCAATAAAGCCACCTCAATGAAAATAAAAGTCAGATGAGTTTTTGGCATCACATAAACAATTTGGATTTTTGGAAAAAAACAATTATTATAGCTTATTTTTGAAAGAGAGATGTGATCCCAAAATAACTAGATGACAGATGAAAACACCCATCCTTTAAGGTAGTGTCCTATATCAGGAGTATGGGAAAGAATCATGTGTAGAAACCTAAAAATGTATTCATGCCTGACATCAGACCTCAGAGGTTCTTATTTGATAAGTGTGGGTGGGGTATCAGTATCTGTATTTTGTTATATAGATACTATGTTGATAAAATTCACAGACCATAGTAGCTACCAAGTGGATTCTAGCATGCATGCATAGTTATAGTTTTAGGCCATGTATTTATAACTTTTGTTATTTCCCCTGATTTTAAAGGTAATGCTATACTGGATACCTTTCTTTTGCTCATCCATTTTTTATATCCACTCTTTTCTATACTAAACTATGATGGAGGAAGCTGATCTTTAGGATATTTATTCCATCACTCCCTCCCTGCCAAAGGTTTCAGCCCTTGAGCAACTTCTATACTCTGTGAGATGTGCTAAGGACTTCCTCTTCCAGACCTAGAATTTGTAGCTTTTGGCTATTGATAGCCCAGGATAGGGATACTGTTTTTAGCCTCAGGCATTTGGTTTTCTCAAACTCAGTCAATCCTTTGTGTGATGGTTAATCTTTTGTGTCAACTTGAGCAGGATATGGAGTGCCCAGACATTTGGTCAAAGCATTATTCTGGGTACATCTGTGAGGATATTTCTGGATGAGATTAACATTTGATTTAGTAGATTGAGTAAAGCAGATTGCTCCCTCTAATGTGGGTGGGCCTCATCTGATCAGTTGAAGGCCTGCATAGAGCAAAATGGCTGAGTGAGAGGGGACTTCTTCTGCGTGACTACTTGATCTGGGACATCAGTCCTTTGTGGCCTTCAGACTCATACTGAAACAGCAGCTCTTCTTGAGTTCCTTTTGGCCTTCAGACAGAAATTTATACCATTGGCTCTACCAGGTCTTGGGATTTTTGATTAGGACTGGAAGTACACATTGACTCTCCTGGATCTCCATCTTGCTGACTACAGATCTTGAGAGTTCTCAGCCTCCAAAACTGCATGAACCAAATCCTTTTAATAAATTTCTTTTTTCCTCCCTTCTCTCTCTGTACATATACATCCTATTGGTTCTGTTTCTTTGGAGAACCCTAACTAATGTATGATGTATGTTGTAAATTACCCCTTTATTAAACTTTCCTCAGTTACCATTTTTGGTGAGCCAGGACCTGGCCTGATACTTATATCTAATCCAGTGAGCTATGATGACTAATCAGTTATCCCATAACTATTATTTTGACTTTTGACTATATTTTATGAAAAATTTTTCTGTAAACCTGTATGAATTGATATCATTGGTATTACAAAATTATTGTGTTTCTCTACCAAAAAAATCTACTGAGGGCTTTTATAGGCATTTTTAGAGGAATAGATTTCCTTGAAGAGAGAGGTAAGACTTTTAAAGATAAAAATTAGCTCCTTTTTGAAAGAATTTTGCCTTTTTCGTAAGTTCCAAATGTAGAAGTAAATTTGCTTTGTCATCATTCATTTCGATTTGTTTTTTGTCAGCTCTTCCAGTGCACTGGTATGTGTGGGTCTTAGTGAAAATAGTTTAATTCCCAATAGAAAGACTGTCCAATTGTTTTAATGTCCTGTATCACAGCTGTTAAGCAGCTCTTTCATCTTTGTAGTGGATCAACTTTTGTTGCATTTGAAGTCCTTCAGAATGAAATTTAGTCAATTCATGAGGAGAATATTGACCTTGGAACACATGGGCACCGATTAAATGTGCAGGGTCGTGTAGGGAGAAAGGCTGGGCACTCTAGCGAGGGCTCTAGTGACTGCAGTTGTTGATCTACTTGGAAAAAACCCTGACTGTCATCTGGGACTTTTACTGAATAATTAATTCATTATTCTCTTTGATTGAACTCTGGTTGGGTAAATTCTGTCCAGTATGAATCCCCATTTATTTTCCTCATTCTCTTCCAGGACTGGCAGGATTGTTTCAAGTGGTGAAGGTGAATGTGATTCTCTAATAAGCCTGAGGGAGACCGACCACAAAGAATGGTTCTCCACTGACCATCTGTGTGATTGAACAGTTATTTCGTGTCTGTGCATTTATTTTCTCCAATGTAAAACATAACTTCTCTACCTGGAAGAGGTATATGCAAAGATAGGTATAGACTCCAGATATTAGAGAAGGAAGTTTAAATAAAAACTTGAAATAAAAAAAAGAAAAAAGAAAACATTTGAAGGCTAAATAATAATAATAATAATAATTAATAATAAAAGTTTGATTTGAAAAAAAAGGAAAAAAAAGGAAGGAACTTAGTTATTATCTAATTTAAAGCTTCTCATCTCAGAAGCCATGGATGGACATTTAGGATTTGTGAACCCTTGAAATTAAAAGTAAAATTTTATAATGTGTGCCATGTTGGGGGAGGCAGTGAAAAAGACTTGTTGGTTGCTTTTTCTCATGAGTAGCTTTCTTTGAATCTCCATCTTCCACATAGGAATTCAGGGATCTCCTGGAGAGCAGAAGGGCAGATTTTGGTCTCATTCTCATTCTCTCTCTCTCTCTCTCACACACACACACTCACACAGACACAGACACAGACACAGACACACACACTTAAAGACTAAGTCTTTCATTCATGTTCAAATGATGTAGTCTAATCCGTACAGAACCCAAAGAGTGGGGAGAAATTGGTCAGTCTGTTTCTTATCTGGAAAGAAAAAGCCTCTCTTTCAGATATTTGGGGAAGCCCGTATGGACACATCCCTGCCAATAGTGATCGCCTTACTTGTGTTCCATTTCCCCTTTCACACAGTCATTCAGTCCTTTAACCACTGCTCTTTCTGCAAAGTTCTTGCCTCCTTGTGTGTTTTAGCATTTCACCTGCTAGAGAGGACAGGAGCAGACTCCAGGTGCTGTGTGTAGAGGAGTGTGAAAGGGAAGACATCAGAAGCCTGGTCTCTGGGTAAAATATCTAAAAACATCACATACTAAGTTTCCTTATCAGCCAGAGATTAAATTATAAAATATAGATATATTATTGTTAGTTTGGTCTTAGAAGGTGCCAAATGGAAAACAGAAGATATGAGAAGACAAATATTTGTCCAGCTCCGAGCATTATTCTGTTAAGGAGGTTTATCTATCACTTTAATACAATTATCAGAAGAATATATGACAGGGCGCCTGGGTGGCTCAGTTGGTTGGGCGACTGCCTTCGGCTCAAGTCATGATCCTGGAGTTCTGGGATCGAGTCCCACATCGGGCTCCCTGTTCGGCAGGGAGTCTGCTTCTCCCTCTGACCCTCCCCCCTCTCATGCTCTCTCTATCTCATTCTCTTTCTCAAATAAATAAATAAAATCTTTAAAAAAAAGAATATGTGACATAAAAGGATTTAAGAGTCACTTTTAAATGGAAATTTATCATTTTACTGATAAGAAAACTTATGTTCAGGAAAATGGAAGGAGTTGCCCAAACTCATATAGGTAGAGGCAGAAGGGTGGAGCATAGTCATTAAACCACATTTTCAGTCTCTGTCTCTCACTTTGATGATTTTTCTAAGATACACTACTGAGCCTAATGTCACATATTAAAAGGAGGTTCTATAAAATTTTTCTCAAGGAAGATGACATGTAAATTCAAGTTAGGGTTCTGGTTAACAAACAAACTAGTACTATTCCTGATAAGGCCTAAATCAGAACCTCCAGTTAAGGAATACAGTTTTAGAAGTGGTTTGTTTTTTAGGTATGATAACTATGAATGACAGCCACAAGTAACCAATTTCCCAGTATCTCCTCTAATCTATCATGGGCAAGCGGGAGTGCTCTGTCCTGAGCTGGGGCCAAACAATGCTTTGTAGGTGGGAGGGAGAGAGGAGAAATTCATTTTCTTTTTATGGCTTTAATCACCATGGAAACAATTTGAAATTGATAGTGTTCATTTCTTTTCCCTCCTTGACCCATATTTTTATGTTTTAATCCATATATATTAAAATTCACACATATAATCATGGACCTGCAATTGTTAAATTTCCTTAATAGTATCCCTTAATTCATGGATCTCTGACGGATCATGTATCTGGAATGCTTCTTAAGGTTAGCCTTAGGCACCTGTAACTACTTTTAGTGCCACTCCATTCTACAAGGTTCATTTTTTTCCTGGATCATAGCTTAGTTTCCTTCTATTGTAAACTCTCTTTGTGTGCATTAGAATCCCTAAACTAAAAACTGCGTTTGCTTGCTTCCCTGGTCCTTTTTATTTGGGAACCAGTTGGTTGAAGCATACTAGAAGTTTATCATAATACCTTACTTTTGTGTATTGGGGCACAAAACATGTGTGCAGAATGTGATTAGATACTGTTCCCATGCATATGGTTGTATGTAGTGGGTTGAGGGCCAAGAGATACACGCTGGTCCCACTAAGCAAACTTATTCTGGGTAGACTTGAATGGTCTATATATACCACTGCACCAGTGTCCAAAACTACTTTGATTGTTCCAGTTGCTTCCAGAAGTTACATGCTCACCACAGTGTACCACAATTATGTAGAACACAGAGGGCCATCAAAACATGAGCTAGATATCATTCACAGAATGACTGAAATAAGAAAGTTATTTACATGCTTCATATGTCTCTTCCTCTTTACGTATTTATACCTTTTTCTGTAGTCTCTTTAGCATGGGGAGAGAGGTGTAGGCCATAGCCTACAACTTTGGTAAGAGGATCCTGGGCAAGAAGCTTGGGAGAGAACCATTGCTGTTCAGAGCATTGCTGGCTGACATATTGGGTTCCAGGGTGATTTTATGATAACCCTAGGACCTCTACAGATTTTATTTTTAGTGTTTGTACTAGAGATTATAATATACATCTTAATCTATCACTACCTTGAATTAATAACATTCTTTCACTTATAATGTGAGTTTTACAACGATATTTTTTCATTTATGGCCCTCCCATCTTTTGTGCCATTATTATCATATATTTTACTACTATTTGTTATAAACCCTATAATATATTGTTATTACTTTTTGCTTCAAAAAGTCAATTTCCTTTTAAAAATTTTAAGAAGAAAGAAAACTAGTCTTTTATGTTTTTCCACATACCTACCATTTCTACACCTTTTTATTCCCTCTTACAAATTTAAATTTCCATCTGATATTGTGTCACGTTTGTCTAAAAAACTCCCGTTAGCATTTTTACAGCGTAGAGTTGTAGAAGATAAAATTTCGAAGCTTTTGTTTATCTGAAAATAACTATTTTGTCTTCATTTTTGAGATATTTGTCACCTGGATATAAGATTCTAGGTTGACAGTCCTCTTGTTCAAGCACTTTAAAGATATTGTTCCACTGTTTAATGGTTTCCATAGATGCTGAGGAGAAGTCAGCTCATTGCTGTCATTGTTTTACTGTATGTAATGTGCCTCTTTCCCTCAGGAAAACTTTTTTTTTTAAACTTTTCTTAAGATTTTATTTATTTATTTATTTTTTAAGATTTTATTTATATTTGACAGAGAGATAGAGAGCCCAAGTAGGCAGAGCAGCAGGCAGAGGGAGAGGGAGAAGCAGTCTCCCCGCTGAACAGGGGGAGTCCGATGCGGGACTTGATCCCAGGACCCTGGGATCATGACCTGAGCTGAAGGCAGACGCTTAACCAACTGAGCCACCCAGGTGTCCCTCCCTCAGGAAATCTTTAAGATATTCCCTTTATTTTTGTTTTTTAGCTGTTTGTGATGTACCTAAGTGTGAATTCTTATGTGTGTGTGTGTTTATCCTGCTTATTTTTATATCTGTGTGATGCTGTTTTTGATCAGTTTAGGAAAAATTTCAGCCAACATGACCTCATATATTTTTTATTCCCCATTACCTTTCCCCTCTCCTAAGATTACAGTTACATATATATTAGACAACTTAACTCTGTCGACTTGTCATTGACATATATGCTCTTTGTTCTTAAAAAAAAATTACTGTGCTTTAATTTGTATTCTCTATTGACTTGTTTTCAAGGTCACTGGTATTCTCTTCTGTTGTGTCCAATTTGCTGTTACTACTGTCCAATAATTATTTCATTTTAGTTATTATATTTTCTAGTGTTAGGATTTCCATTGGTTCTTATTTATAGTTTCAGTGTATGAAATGTAGTGTCAATACATGAAATTCTTTCTATATCTCCCCTAGAATTCCCCACCTTTTTGCCATTAAACCCATTTTTCCTACAAATTCTATAACATATTTATCATTGTTACTTTAAAGTTCTTGTTTTTTTATTCAGTCTGAGGTATTTGGATATTTGTAGTTTTTGTTCCTATTAACTATTTTTTCTTCATTATAGGTCATATTTTTAAGCTTTCTTGCAAATCTAAAAATAATTTATTTTATCTAAAGATTGTAAATTATATTAGATTCTGTACAACACTGTAGATAATTTAGATTCTCTTGTCATTCTGAGGGATGTTGAGCCTTGTACTAGGCTCCTTGGAGTCACATGCTTGTATTGTTTAAGAATCAGCAAAGAATTTGAGAGAAGTGTATATACAAATTTTGTAGCTCCCCTCCTGTGATTCCTTTCTTTCTGGGATTTCCTCCATTGATTTCCAGTTATTCTGGCAACTCCAAATTCTATCTGCTGACTCCCAAGGCCAGTAAAGTCAGATATGACTTTCTGTTTGAGTTCCATTCTTTGAGTGCAGTGCAGACAAGGAATGCCTTCAGCACAGTCAGGACTAGGGTAAGCCAAGAGAAGCATCTTGGAAACAATATTAGAGGAGGCTTTCACTCTCAGGGTCATGCAAATGCAGGGTTGTGACTTGGGAGCAAGTGACTCCTTACATTTTTTTATCCCAGGCACTTCTCTCTCTCTCTCTTTTTTTAAAGATTTTATTTATTTATTTGAGAGGGAAAGTGAGTGAGAGAGAGCATGAGAAGAGAGAGGAGCAGAGGGAGAGGGAGAAGCAGACTCCTTGCTGACCTCGATGTTGGGCTTGGGCTCAATGCGGAGTTTGATCCCAGGACTCCAGAACCATGACCTAAGCCAAAGGCAGACACTAAACTGACTGAGCCACTCATGTGCCCCAGGTACCTCTCTTTCTCATTCCATTCCTTGACCTACCTGACCTTCAGGAAAAATGCTATATAAATTTAAAAATATTTTAAAAAATGGAGAGAGAAAATAATACTCTATCACTATAAAGTAAGGTAAGAAAGGAGACAGAAAGAAATCAAAGAAACATCTCCATTCTGTAATAAAAACCTGCTTTAAGAAACCTATTATACATACATACATATGAATTTAAATATATTATATATATATATATATAATTTGTTTATATATAAAATCTCCATAAAGAAAAAGAGCTGAGGGAGAGACTGGGCCAGAGATGTCAGCAGATTTGCAACAAAGGAAAGCAGCTGGATGGGTTGGATCTGTTCAGCATATTTGAAACAGCTGAAACCTAAAGGCCTGTAGAAGAAATGCAAATGAGAAGCAAGGTTATCTGAATCACAGAATCTTAGAAAAGCAGTAAGTTACCTGGACAGGAAGGAACCAGGGACGTACCTAAAATCAGGGAGTTGGAAATCTGTATGAAGATTAGTTAAACCCTAGCAGCCCCCACTGCCCTCAAAAACTACTTGCCCACCTTCCCCAACACTCCAGAGGACAGGAGGTCATTTCCATGGAGAAGTTAGAATACCATGTCTTAAGCCAGGGGTTAGGCATTGTATAAAAAGCAGTTGAGGAGAGTGTATTTCAAGAGAAAATAGATGTCTGGTGGGGATATTCTTGGATCTCTTCTGATACTCTTTAGCTAGCAGGCTGGCAGCTAGCCTTATATCTCTCTTGGCGAAGGACTGGAAGATTCTTCTCTGGAGAAACTGGCCCAAGAGAAAAGCCTACAGAAACTAACATTTGGGAGTCCACCAATAAAATGGCCATGACCTGGCCAGATTTATAACAACAATGTGAGACTTAAACCCACTTATCTCAGAAGCTTATGAACCAAATAGAAAAAAAGAGTGAGAGAGATTTGAATTATGTAAGAAACAACTTTGATACATGAAATGTTGTACCTAGTAAACTAGGTAAAGTAGCAAAAATGGACTATTAATAAAATGTGACTCTCAATTAGGCCCTGAGGAAAAAACCTCCATAAATTTCCATAAGGCAGAAATTTTATGGACAACATTTTATAGCTCTAAAATAGGAAAATCATAAATCACCAGTAAAAGTACTTCTTGGTTGGAATCAACAGGACTTACTGTGGTTCCTTTAAGCGGCAAAAAAATGTTAGAAGGATAATAGGGAACTTAGAGAATTGCCTACAAGCAGGAGAACCAGGCAAGATGCCATCTTGTGAACCGATTTTTTTGCTGCCCCTAGAATCTCACTGCTACACTTATCCCTGAAGTCTCCTCTGAGACTCTCACCCAATGGAAGCTTACTGCTAAATTGGAGGGGTTGCTGAATGCTAGGTAGTACAAAACAACAGGCATCCCCTGTTGGGGATAACAACAACAAAGGAAAATAAAAAGAAATGCTTCCTAGTATTCACATTAAAATTTTCTCAAAAATTCTTTAAAATAATTCAAATTAAAGAAAAAAATCAGAGGCACCTGTGTACCTCAGTTGGTTAACGGTCTGCCTTCAGCTCAGGTCATGATCTGGGGTCCTGGGATCAAGCCCCATGTCTGGCTCCCTGCTCAGAGGGAAGCCTGCTTCTTTCTCTGCCTCTGTCCCTCCCCCCACCCATGCTCTCTCTCCCTCTCTCAAATAAATAAATAAAATATTAAAAAAGACGAAGAAGAAATCAATGTAGAAATAATTATTTGGGAAGGAATGAAAATGTGAGCAAAATATCAAAATTGCCAAAGTAATAGACTCAAGCTTTTAACAATGTATATATTAGGAAAAAATTGAGGATAAAGCATTTCATTCAACAAAGTAGCAAAATAACCACTGTTTCAATAAGGACAAAAACCTGAAGTTATTATAATCAAAGGAAAACTGAAAACATAACCCTTAATAAACAATGGAATATTACTCAGCCATCAAAAAGAATGGAATCTTGTCAATTGCAACAACATGGATGGCATTGGAGGGTATTATGCTAAGCGAAATGTCAGTCACAGAAAGACAAATACCATATGATTTCACTCATATGTGGAATTTAAGAAACAACAGCTGAACTTAGGGAAAAGGAAAGAAAAATAAAATAAAAACAGAGAAGGATATAAATCATAAGAGACTTAACTATAGGAAACAAACTGAGGGTTGCTGGAGGGGAGGTTGGTGAGGGGGTGGGGTAACTGGGTGATGGGCATTAAGGAGGGCACTTGAAGTAATGAGCACTGGGTGTTGTATGCAACTGATGAATCACTAAATTCTACCTCTGAAACTACTAATACAGTATATGTTCATTAAATTGAATTTAAATAAAAAAGAAAAAAAAGGAAAAAAGCAACAGGCCACCATTCTTAAAAAGAATCTTACCTAATTTGGAAGCGATAGGTAATTCTATTTGAACTGTTCAAATTTAAAAGATGAGAAGTTCATTTTATGTGGCTACAGAAAGTAACTGGACAAGGACAGCATAAAGAAAGCTATAGATCAATTTCACTTTTGAGCATTAATGCAAAAAATAGGAGTAGAGTATGGTATTTTCAAATTAAATACAGTAATGGAATAACAGAATAACCACATTCCAAGCATTGTTTATCCCAAAATTGCAAGAATGATTCAACGGTCTATTACTCTAAATTAACATATTAATTGGAAGAACAAACACATTATATTATCTTCTCAATAGATGCCACAAAGAGTTTTGATAATATTCAGCAGTCTTTCTTGATTTTAAAAGGCCTCATTAAACTAAGAATAGAAAATAGCTTCCTCATGCTGATAAAATGCTCTATAAAAAAAATTGCTGTATACAACCTAACAATTTTTGAAACATTAGATGCATCCCCTAGAAAGTCAGTGTGGCAGACACTGTTGGTTGTCTACTCATTATCCATTCCTCCTTTCTTCTTTGTTAACAAAACATCAATATCCTTTCTGGAGACCAAGATGCCCAGTTATATACTTATTTTCTAAGCTGCTTTTGCTGTTGGGGATTGTCAAAGGATTGAGTGTTGTGCACTCATTTGTACCTAGAAGTTCCTGTATATGCCACAAAGCTTCTTTTGCTTTCTTGATAGAAGGAGGCATCAAACTGTCCCTACTTGCCATATATATATATATATATTTGATTGTGGGAAGGAGCCATTTTGCAACCTAACTAAAACCCAACATACTAAGGAGGATGCAGAGAAAACCATAAAGAGCCTGATTCAGTGTTGGCACTTTTCTTGAGCAGTTGTACCATACCAGCAACCTGTGAACTCTTAACTATTGAGGGAGAGAGAAATGTTAGTTGAATTATTCATGACTGACCAAATTTCTTGATGAAGCAGCCAAAGATAGACAAGAATGCCCATTATAACCAGTATTATTTAGTTGTGTATTGGAGCTTATAGCCAATGTAGGAAGATGAGCGTAATTAAATAAAAACTATAGACAATGGCAATAAGACAATTTTTTTTTTACCATTAGCAGGCAACATACCTGTCTAGGAAAATCAAGAAAGTCAAATTAAAAACTATTAGAATCAAAGAGAATAATAAAATCGCTGGTTACAATAGCAACATATAATGATCAATAGCTTTCCTAATCAACATTCACAATCTATTGGAAAATATAATGGAGTAAACAGTCCCATTCACAATAGTAACAAAAACCTAAAATACTTAACAGGAAAAGTACAGGATCTATATGAAGACAACAGTAAAACTGTACTGAAGGACAAAATGAAGACAGAGAGCCTAACCATGTTCTTGGATAGAATGACTTAATACTGTAAAGATACCAATTATTGCAAAATTGTTTTGAAAAGTCAATGGAACATCAAGTTCCACAAAAAGACAAAATGGACAAAAAAGGTAAGTATATTTGAAAACAACCTCCAAATATGAATGAATATACACTACTAAATGGCAGCATATTTTAAAACTATAATAATGAAAGCAATATGGAATTGTCACAGTAATGAATCAACCAACAAACTGAATAGAGTTAGGAAATAGACTCATGTTTATAACAAAGGTGTATTTGTGTGTGTGCGCACATATGCATGTGTGGTAGCCTCTTCTATGTCTGGAATCAAGGACAATGTGACACTTTGGAGAAGATTTTTTTTTATTTTATTAATGGAAACATCATTTAGGTGAACTACATTAATTATGTAAGTATAAGTGACCCACTGCTCTGGTGGGTATGCAAAGGTACTGCTGAGAATATTGTTAATATATAGGAGGAAAGGTCAGACCTCTGACCCCTTCCTTTTTGTAGTTCCATGTTGTTATAACCTGTCTGATAACTTGAGATTGTGCCACTCAAATCTATTGGAATCAATATACACCAAGAACCTTAGAGGATGCTTATCAGTAAGGAGGTTTTTTTGTTGGGGGGTGGGGATGAGAAGGTGGAAGGATGGACAAGGTGGTGCTCTGGATTGGCTACTAGATCTCCATAGCACAGCCTGGATTGGCAAAGGATTGGGGAACTCTTTCTCACACCAGTTGAGGCCGGGTCTGAAACCCCCTCAAGACCTACCTCTCTGATGAAGTGCTGTGATTTGGGGGTGAGAGGTGAGCATGTGAGTGGGTGCTAACAGACTGGCAAGCTTGGAAATAAGACAGCTGCCCTACAGCCTTCAAGACATCTGTATCAGTGAGGGCACAAATATGGCAATGAAACAATGGTCACCAGACTCTGAAGGGGTTGATGTCCAAGAGCAATGTCCCAGGGCAGGAACAAAAGCGATGGTACTGGTGAATTGATCAGCCTTTCCAGTGCTCTTACTCTGCCTCTTATTTGGAAGTAGGCTTGAGGAAGACCAAACCTCCCCAATAACCCCCCAGGTTTTGTTACAGAATTTAAAGTTAGGAAGGTGAGATACTTTCCAGGAACATACTGGATTTTTTACTAGTAGGACATTTGAGGTATGATGATAAGAGAAATAAATCAGATATGACTATATATGTTTCCCTAATTAATGAAGATATGTACAGTCGTGCAATGGATGAAATCTGTATTTTCTCCTTAAAATTGCAAATGGAATTACAGTATACATGTATTGTTATAAAATTTGATTTCACTCTCTGTATATGTTAGACTTTTTCTATATCAGTACACACAGATATATAATCTATTCTTTTTTTAAAAAAATATTTTATTTATTTATTCCAGAGAGAGAGAGAGCAGAGGGAGAGGGACAAGCAGACTCTGCCCTAAGGACAGAGCCCCATACTGGGCTCGATCTCAGAACCCTGAGATCATGTCCTGAGCCAAAACCAAGAGTTAGGTGCTTAACTGACTGAGCCACCCAGGTGCCCCTAAACTATTCTTTTTTTTTTTTTTAAGACTTTATTTATTTATTTTTGTGAGAGAGAGAGAGCACAAATGGGGTAGGGGGAGGAAGGGGCAGAGGGGAAAAGCCGACTCCCTGCTAAGCAGGGAGCCTGATGCGGGACTCCATCCCAGGACCCTGGGATCATGCCTGAGCCAAAGGCAGATGCTTAACAAACTGAGCCACCCAGGCAACCCTAATCTATTCTTTCAAAGTGTTTTCTAAGATCTTATTATAGGGATATGCAAAAATGTATCTTTTGGCCCACTATTGATTAACATGAAATTTTTTGTAGACTTTTGCTTTTACAAAAATGCAGCAAAGAATATCCTTGCCTATGTATCTTTGTGCCATTGCGTAATTTTATCTGCAGATGAATTCCTAGAATTAAAACTGCTAGATCCAAGTGTACATAAAAAAAATATTTGAAGCTACTGTCAAATTGCAAATTTTGTTTCAGTTTATAGTCACCAGAACAATGTTTGAGTGGACCTGTTTCCCTAATGTCAAACATTGAGTAGTCTCAATCACATCTTGCCAGTCTGATATATGGAAAGCTGTATCTCTGTCACTTTATTTTGAATTTCTTAAAACATGGGAGGCTGGGAATATTTTCAAATTTGTTGGTCATTTGTATAAAGAAAGATTGCCTGAAGTATTCTTTGAGCTGAATATTGAGCTAGTGTTAATATTACCTTTCAAAATATCTTTTTATTTCATTTCACTGATATATTTTTTCCCCATTTTATTTTTAACTTTTCTGTGTCATTCTGTTTTATGTATTTCTTTTGGAAATAATGAACTAGTTAACCTAATATATTCTTTATTTTTGATAGATAAATTGAACTTAATCATATTTATTGTAACTTCTGATCTGCTTGGCCCTTTTCAGGGCATATTATGTTATTTTACTTTATTTTACTTCTGTATGTTGAAATTTTTAAATTTAATGTCCTCTCCCACCCCCCTTTTTATTATTACTAAGTTAAATAGATTTTTTTTTGTTCCTAAGTGGTTTAGGAACTATATATCTCATGTATTATATTCTAGTACTATTATACTTACTTTTAAACAGATCCATTTAAATTATCTATCAAAATAAAGAATTGTTGTATTCATTGCCTTTCTCTTTTGAACAAGATATGATCTTAGCTTGTTTTAACTTCCTTTCTTTGTTTATCACCCACTCTTTTCTCAAAAACTATGGGTTTTGCTGAAATAATCTGAAATTTTAGCCTCAGGTTGCTATTTTTTATTATTATTATTAAATGTGTTTTATATGCCCCACTTCTATTTGTATATATATATATATTTCTAATAAGAGCAGTTAACTTTGCAGATATCATCAACATTTGTTTAGATTTACTCTAAGCTTTGCCTGTTTATAACTTATCACTATTTCTGCTATGGCATGTTTTCTCTCTTCTTGGAGTATTGCTCAGATTCAATTTTACTTGTTTGGTATACTTCTTCAAGGATTTTTCCCAGAAATGTATTTAGATAATGTTCTTTTGAGTTTTTATATACCTAAAAATATCTTTATTTTTTCCCTCACATGGTGAAAGAATCAAATTTTCCTGTTTATAGCTTTTAAATGTCACAATCCTTGCACTGAGTGTTAAGGAACAAGTTTGAATTCCAGTCTCCAAGTCAATGGAGAGAGAAGGGGACATTCCAGACGGAGGAAATGGCATTTGGAGAAATTTTAGGACACTAATTTTCATTAGTTTTGTTTTTGGATATGAAGCATGAAGAAAAGGGATATATTGAAAATAAGGATGTAGTTAAGGAAGAAAACAAATGGAGTGCTTCGGGAAGTAGAAGAAAAACCATAAATGTAATATTTTATGATATTATTTTACAGTTGAGGAAATTGGTAGAAGCAGTAAGATCTTTTTTTTTTCAAGATTTTATTTTTTTATTTATTTGACAGAAAGAGAGAGAGACAGCTAGAGAGGGAACACAAGCAGGGGGAGTGGGAGAAGGAGAAGCAGGCTCCCAGCCAGCAGAGAGCCCGATGCGGGGCTCGATCCCAGGACCCCGGGATCATGACCTGAGCCGAAGGCAGACGCTTAACGACTGAGCCACCCAGGTGCCCCGAAGCAGTAAGATCTTATAATAACAAGCCAACAGGACACCTGAGTGGTTCAGTTAGTCAGTTAAACGTCTGCCTTCAGCTCAGGTCATGATCCAAGGGTCCTGGAATTGAGTCCCGCGTTGGGCTCCCTGCTCAGCCGGGAGCCTGCTTCTCCCTCTGTCTGCGGCTTGCCTTGCTTGTGCTCTCTCTCCCTCTCTCTATCTCTCTGACAAATAAATAAATAAATAAATAAATAAATAAATAAATAAATAAAATCTTAATAATAATAATAACAAGACAAAATTATATAAATAAGAAGCCGGGATCAAAGAGAAGCATAAAAAGAGTTCAAGAGATCAAAAAAAGAGTAAGAAAGATTTAAACTTATAAAGATAGATAGATGGATAGATGATAGAGGATAGATAGATAAAAAATTGAATTTGGCTAGCAAGAATTAATTGGTGGCTCAAAGAAGACAGTGAACATGAAAGCTGTAGAATGTTTATCTGAGGAACTTGGTTTAAGGGGAAGAGAGGTTTAGGCTAGCAGTTGAATATTAACCTTCACACAGAAATGGAGAAATGGCTGTGATTGTCCTTTTCCCCTCAATATGCAGACGATGAGTCTGGGAATATGAAGAGGTCTAACATTGTACTCTATTTACTTTTCCAAGCCATTGTTCCTTCTTTTGACCTAAACTTAAAATATGATTTTATTTCTCTTTATCTGGTGATTTTCCATGTTTTCCACATATAAGTTCTATTATTTGGGAAATATTCCTGACTGGAGCACCAGTTACAGTGGTAACATAGGACTGACCGCTGACACAGGCCTCCTTTGCTCTTTCTACAGGCCACATGCATTTATTTCTAGAGTAAAATAATTACTGAAAATGGAAGACTCTTCTCAATAAATTTCCTGTGACATTCTTCATGCGACCTCGGTTTACCTCCAAGTGAGAAATTTCAAGTAAGAATTCCACAGAGACTGGGTTTAACATAGCTCAGATTATCTGTCCTTGGTAGTGGAAAATATTTTCTCTCTATTTGGATGCTTGGATTCAGCCCCATGGGTTTTCTCTTAGATGAAGCAAGGACATCAGGCTTAGTTACAGCTGGGGTCTCCCCAGCTGCTGGCTTAGCTTATCTAAAATTGCTCAGGGATAGAGTAAATGTCATTGAGATGGTAAAAGCCAAGAGGTCCATCAGTAACACTGTGAGTGTTCTATTTGGTTTTATGTACCAGGATTACAAAACGATTAAGCTATCTTAAGTAAACTTTTTTTTCTCTATTTGCAAAGAAGAACCAAATGGAGCTAATAATTCCAAGAACAGGTATTCCAATTTTGACGTTTACTCCATGAGACAGAGTTTGATGTAACCTCTTCTCTCCCCACCACCTCCTACTCCCCTGGCACAAATAGCCTGTAACTGACCAAACAGGGAGGTGATCTTGGAAACATTCTCTCTTCTCTCCTAGGGTAACATTTCTCAGTGGGTAGATATCCCTCTCATCTCCCCATCTCCACCCCCCTTTTTAAAGCAGTATAAATGCAAATGGGTTGAGTGATTTACAGCTGCCCTCACTCATAAAGCTGGAGAAAATTGCTTTTATACAGAGATGATTCCGGCTAGTGCACTTAGATATTTTTTTGATTTTTCTGTAAGCAGGCAGTGCTGACCAGGGAGAGGGGGCGGGTATAATCCTTCATTAACTTGACAGCAGAAAAACACTTGACAATGTCACAGTGTCCCAACTCTGGGTAGTGTGTGAAAGGTGACCCTGTCTCATTTCAGAACAGGGAATAGAAGAAAGTGTCCTTTTTTCCTGAACCAAAGCTGGAAGGAAAGGAAACCTTTATTTCTCTCTTACTCTCTATCAGGAACTGTATTTTATTTGTCACTAGTTATTTGATGCTCTATAAAGTAGGTGATTATATTCTCAATTTTATAGATGCAGAAACTGAGGCTCAAGAAATTTAAGATACAGTTCTTTCTAAGGCCACATGGCAGTACTCTGCAACAACCTAGTCCTGCAAAATAGTGAACCTGATCATCTAACTGGTTGACTCCTTTGGAAGAAGGAAGTGCTGAACTCATTCAGACCAGGTGATGATAATGTTCACTTGTTCCAAAAATGATTCAAGATAAGTTTTAAGCCTCTCCCACTTTAGAAAGCACAGGGTAAACATTCCTATAGGCCAGTGGGCTTCAGATGTTTTATAGAAACACACTTTATATTGTAACTATTACTACACGCATGCATACTGTTTTTCAAAATTGTTTATTTCATTAGAAAATGCTGGTTGGTTGATTTCATGATCACTTATATGATGTCTTGCCATCCAAAAAATCACTCCTTAAACCACAAAAATGAAAAAAAAGTTCAACCCCTATTCTCATCCATATTTTAAATTATTCTCCAACTTTCTCTAACCTACCAATACTTCTCATTTTAAGATCTAACTGCTCAATCTACTTTTTCCTTCAGACTACTCTGCTCATTGGAGAGCTCTGAACATCAAAGGTATATTTGGTAAAAGTTAAGTCTTGGACTTCCCTAAAGAAAGACTTGTACTTGACCTCTCAGAGCCATATATTAAATCTTAATAAAAAGTACAGGCAAAGCACCTGGGTGGCTCATTCAGTTAAGCATCCACCTGACTCTTGGTTTCAGGTCAAGTCATAGGCTCAGGGTCCAGGGATTGAGCCCTGCTTTGGGGTCTGCATTGAGGCTCCATGCTTAGTGCAGAGTCTGCTTGAGATTCTTTCTCCCTCTGCCCCCCTCCCCCCTCTCTTAAATAAATAAACAAATAAATAAATAAAATCTTAAAAAAAAAAACAAGTATAGGCAATTGATTTGTTTTAACTTTGTGGATTCCTCATCTCAGGGTCTTAAACCACATAGCACACTCTGATCTCTTGCTTGAAGATGTCATGGAATTTAAACTGGACAATACCTGATGAATGCTCTGCATTGGTGGACAGGCCTGAAAGTGGAACAGAAACTAGTAACTTGCTTCATAGTAGTCTTTGGCACTGGCCTCACTATTCTGTTTCTTTAGTTTGTAGGTAAAAATCATAATTAAGTATAGAGGTGAACTCTAAGACAGAAATTGTCTTGTATAAATGTTAGTATAAATATGTGTCATTCTTTGCTCAACTTGTGTCTCAGACCAAGTTCTAGAACCAAAAAAATTTAAAGGCTTGCTGGTGGTGGTGGCTTCAGGGGTCCCTGGGGCTACTCATTAGTGGCATCTCTTTGGAAAGCCAGCAAAAGGAAGCAGAGATGCTATATGCCTCAGTGGTGAGGGTCGTATCAGGCTCCAATATGAATCTTTTTGCTTCTTTTCATGGAATTCCATGTATCTTATGAATTCTACAAATTTATAAATATATTCTATATTTATATTCTATAAATATCTTATGAATTCTACAAATTTATAAATATATTGAGGATTTAGCTTTTAGAAGCAGAAGAAAGAGAAGGGTCTTAATTCTAATTAATGTTTAATAAGAAAAGGTGAGGTGTGAGTTGAGATTTGCTTTCCTTAGGTTTCTGCCTAAAATAAATGTCTGAAGAAGCTCACTAATACTTTTTTTCTTTTTTTTCTGTGGTTCTCAGATTTCCTGAGCTGCCATCCCCTCAGTCTATCCAAGTACTTATGAATCCATTGATTAATTTTATTTACCTAATACTTCTGGATACTAGATATTATGCTAGATGCTGCCTAGAAAAGATGCTTTGAATACAGTGTCTTCCTATAAGTAATGTAGAGTCTAGGAGACATGAAAATAACTTTATTATTCAAAGTAGTACTTGAATAAGCAAAAATCTATAAGAAAAAATATAGGGAAAGGAGGACCCAGCAAACTTCCCAGAGATTCGCTACCTGTATGGGGACAGGTAATGTTTATCTGCCTGCACAATTTCTAGGCCTGTAGAGTGCAGGAATAGGATAAATCCAAGCTGTTGTTAGTCTTCCAAGACTGGGACAATTGGAGGAGTTTAATCACTGAAACTAATCAGGGAGAATTCAAGGCAAATAGCCCTGTGCTTTCAAGTGTAATGCAGACCCAAACTAGACGACTTTATTATCACACAATCATGCAGGCTATTTCAAAAGCTATCAGTTGTCTTGTTGTGGAAAACTTCTTCCTAAAACACAGCAATTCATAGAATAAATAGATCTTTCAATCTTTCATCTCCATTTTTACCTGGACCAGAGAAACATACTCAGACTTGAATGGCTTCTTCCTCAATTGGTTTCTTACACACTCCAAACCTTAATTTCTTAAACAATAATCTACAAAAGCATGGATTTCTACTGCAATCTATTTTGCTTTGTTGCCTTGGAAGTAGATTAATTTCTCATGTAGGTAAAAGTTTTCTTAAAACTAATTTCTCTTTTTGAATTGATAGAGATAAATAGGTTGGAAAACTACAATGCCATATGTAGAGGCATTCCAGTTCAAGAATTTATTGAACTTTACTAAAAATTTCATTGAATATGAGCCCACCAAGGGTGCTTTGCTCATTGATATATCTCAAACATCTAGAACCTTGACTGACATAGAATAGGTGTTCAATAAATTCTTTTAATAGATAATAAAAGATAAGTTCTTGAATCTTCAGAAATCTACTTTGATCTTCTTCAGGGGCATGACAAAATCTAATCTAGATTTACAATTGAAGTTGTTCATACAGTGGGTATTTATGGAGTACCTTATATGTGTGCATTCCATACTATATATAAAAAAAAAAGAATGTAGTAAGGAAAGGCATTGAGATGGTCCTTGGGTAAAAAATATAGAATAAAAAAATTTCACATCTCTTAGATTACTTTCTTCTACTTTTTTACAGAATAAATGCCCTGTTGCTCATTACCCTTTCTCTAGCTCTCCTTGCCTTGTTTTTCCTCGTTTAAAGAAGATACAGCTCAGTTATTCACACCATAGTTTGAAATTAAATAAAAAGGATGATGAATGGGAATGTCGACCTAAGTAGATCTAAATAAGTATGAGTTTCTTTAGAGCAAAATTTCTCAGCTTTGGCACTACTGACATTTTGGACCTGATAAATATGTTGTGGGGTCTGTCCTACACATAGTAGGATATTTAGCTCCATCTCTGGCCTTTACCTACTAGACACCAGCAGCACTTCTATGCTCCCCATGCCTTCTTATCCTGTTGTGACATTTCAAAATGTCTCCAGATATTACAAAGGTCTCCTGGGGAGAGGAAGCAAAATATCCTCCTAGCTGAAGACCACTGCTTTAGAGAAATGTTTGGTTTCTTCAAGGACATTCAAGGTGTTTCCTGCTAAAGGAATTTCAAGAACCTGCAATAGATATAGTAGGCAGGCACTTGTTAGGAGCTCCTTTGGAATGCTTTTAAGGTGACTGCTGAATTTACCTTTTAGAACAGCTCTAGTTCAGACTCTTGTGCTCTTTGGCCTGGGGTGGAAGTTGAGTAAATCAAGCCTCTATGGGCTAAGGACTCTCTTTTTAATTAATTAATTAATTATTTTATTATGTTCAGTTAGCCACCATATAGTACATCATTAATTTTTGATGTAGTGTTCAATGATTCAATAGTTGCATTACAGCACGTACCCTCCTTAATACCCATCACCCGGTTACCCCATCCTCCCAACTCCCTCACCTCTGAAACCCTCAGTTTGTTTCCTGCAGTCCCTAGTCTCTCATGGTTTGTCTCCCTCTCTGATTTTCCCCCTTTCAGTTTTCCCTCCCTTTCCCTATGGTCGTCTGTGCTATTCCTTATGTTCCACATATGAGTGAAACCATATGATAATTGTCTTTCCTGCTTGACTTATTTCACTTAGCATAATCCCCTCCAGTTCCATCCATGTCAATGCAAATGGTGGGTATTCATCCTTTCTGATGACTGAGTAATATTTCATTGTATATATGTACCATTTCTTCTTTATCCATTCATCTGTTGAAGAGTATTTCAACTCCTCCCACAGTTTGGCTATTGTGGACATTGCTGCTATGAACATTGGGGTGCATGTGCCCCTTCTTTTCACTACATCTGTATCCTTGGGGTAAATACCTAGTAGTGCAATTGCTGGGTCTTAGGGTAGCTCTACTTTTAACTTTTAGAGGAACCTCCATACTGTTTTCCAATGTGGTTGTACCAGCTTGCATTCCCACCAACAGTGTAAGAGGGTTCCCCTTTCTCTACGTCCTCACCAACATTTGTTGTTTCTTGCCTTGTTAATTTTTGCCATTCTAACTGGTGTAGGGTGGTATCTCAGCGTGGTTTTGATTTGAATTTCCCTGATGGCTAATGATAATGAACATTTTTTCATGTATCTGTTAGCCATTTGTATGTCTTCTTTGGAGAAGTGTCTGTTCATGTTGTCTGCCCATTTTTTGACTGGATTTTTTTTTTTCTTTGGGGTGTTGAGTTTGAGAAGTTCTTTATAGATCTTGGATACTAGCCCTTTATCTGTAGTGTCATTTGCAAATATCTTCCCCCATTCCATGGGTTGCCTCTTAGTTTTGTTGACTGTTTTCCTTTGCTATGCAGAAGCTTTTTATCTTGATGAAGTCCTAAAAGTTCATTTTGCTTTTGTTTCCCTTGCCTCACATCCCTGGAGATGTGACTTGAAAGAAGTTGCTGTGGCCGATGTCAGAGAGGTTACTGCCTATGTTCTCCTCTAGGATTTTGATGGATTCCTGTCTCACATTTAGGTCTTTCATCCATTTTGAGTTTATCTTTGTGTATGGTGTAAGAGAATGGTCCAGTTGCATTCTTCTGCATGTGGCTGTCCAATTTTCCCAGCACTATTTATTGAAGAGACTTTTTTCCATTGCATATTTTTTCTTGCTTTGTTGAAGATTATTTGACCATAGAATTGAGGGTCCATATCTGGGCTCTCTATTCTGTTCCACTGGTCTATATGTCTGTTTTTGTGCCAGTACCATGCTGTCTTGATGATCATTGCTTTGTAATATAGCTTGAAATCAGGCAACATGATGCCCCCAGCTTTGCTTTTCTTTTTCAACATTCACTTGGAGATTTGGGGTCTTTTCTGGTTCCAATCAAATTTTAGGATTGTTTGTTCCAGCTCTTTGAAAAATGCTAATGGTATTTTAATAGGGATGGCATTGAAAGTGTAGATTGCTCTAGGCAACATAGACATTTTAACAATATTTTTTCTTCCAATCCATGAGCATGGAATAGTTTTCCATCTTTTTGTTTCTTCCTTAATTTCTTTCACAAGTGTTCTGTAGTTTCTAGAATATAAATCCTTTACCTTTTTGGTTAGGTTTATTCCTAGGTATCTTATGATTTTTGGTGCTATTGTAAATGAAATTGATTCCTTAATTTCTTTTTCTACAGTTACACTGTTAGTGTATAAATAAGCAACTGATTTCTGTGCATTGATTTTATATCCTGTCACAATGCTAAATTGCTGTATGAGTTCTAGTAATTTGGGGGTGGGGTCTTTTGGGTTTTCCACATAAAGTATCATGCTAAGGACTCTTTTTGATTGAATATATGGCACTAGACCTGGCCTCATCCACATCCTCAGTGTCCTTGCTCCATTTTTAGAATTATTGGGACATAACCTTTTCCTATACTTAATAATGACATGATGGTCTGGTTATGATATCATGATAATTACAATAATAGCAACTACATTAATGAGTGCGTTATGTGTGCAGTCACTGTGTAAATGCTTTATATAAAATAATGTACTTAATCCTTTTAGCAACCTTCTGTGATGGATGAGGATAACTCTGTAGCAGGCAGGGAAGATTTATTAATACCTGATAGTCATCATTTATTAATACCTGATTGCAGAAAAAAAATCTTCCTGAACAGTTGATATGGGCACAATACTCTGGGAAATGAAAGGAATTATATCACATGCTGGCTGTCTTTAGATAGTTGCTGAAATGGTTTATTGTGTCATTCATCCTCTTGCTTTGTAACTATTTTTATATATGCCTGTCTCCTTCCACTAGACTCTTAAACCACTTGTGAAGGTCTGACTTCTTGCTTTTCATATCCCTAGCACTTACCACATAACAAGTACTTCAATGTGTATTGAATGCATACAGGAATGGGTAAGTGGGTAGAGGGGGTGCTGTGTTAAAGACAATAACACAAGTGAAGGAAGTTCTGCTGGCTTACCATTTCCAAATTATTTGTTTCAGACTTCAGACTCTTAAAAAGTACTCTCTTCCATACCTCTTGTTGTGGGAATAGAAAGTTCTTAAAGGCTACTTTATAGTGCCATCCTTGTGGGTCAGAGAGAAAGAAAGAGTGGCATTTCTGCATTGCCCATTATGTGTTATGCACATTCTCAGATGTTACCTCATTTTGTCCTTGCATGGACCCAGATAGGTGGGCATTAATTCCATTGGTTTGAAGATTAAACAACTAAGGCTCAAAGAAGCTGTTACATTTCTTTTGTTTCAGATTGATCAGTCACTTTACAGGGGATATCAGTTGGACTGAATTCTTTATTTATGGTCCAAGATGCACATTCATCTGACCTTCACCCTCCCCCTGGAAAACTCTGTCATATAAAATGGCTGTGCACTCCAATGTGAGGACAAGATTTTATTATTGCCTTTTCTTTGACATATTGTGGAATCCTTGTGTCTCATTTTTCTTGTCCTTAAAACATGAACATTACTCATTTCTGCCATCAGACCATGTCAGTGAGTACTTTGAAATCCTTAAATGAAAGACCTTACATAAACAACAAAGATGGTATTCCAGTGACAGTAAACAATAGAAAGCGAGTAACTTGGGGCTAAAGTGTCAAGTTTAATTCTTTGAATTCTTTAATCTCCAAGCAGAGCCAGGGTGGGTACATCTTTCCTAAAGCTTCCCAAGAACCACACAGTAAAGAGTTGGGAATTCTGTTTAGTTCTGCTAAAGATAAAGAGTTAACTGAATCACACCAGGATTCCAGCCCATGGCTCCAAGGAGTCTAGGTACATCAAACCAGATGTTCAGACCACTGAGCCATGCCCTACAGCTGTCCCAAGGAAACATTTTTTAGACTAAGAATGAACATCTTACTTGTCATCATTGAGCCGCATGTAGCTTCCAGCAAAGTGAAGGCTGGTACTACTTTTAATTTGTTTTGCTATTGTTAAACTGTGTTCATTCTTGTGGTCTATTTCATTTGTGTGTGAGAAAGGCTTAAACAAAACCCCACATATTTGCACTCTATGCCTCTTTTAGTATTTTCTTGGGGACAGTCTTAACTGAGGACAATTGGAGATTTGCCCATTGGTCAGTCGAGTCATGAGACTGTTGTCTTGTTTTCCAATAGGAGGATAAGGCTCAGCAACTGCTTCCTTCTGACAACTGCCAATATGTAGAAATTTCTGGCCTCGGGTTTTGGGTGTTATCTTCAATTTTGTAGAGAATATTATTTTGGCCCTTTACTATTCTGGAACACCTCTACCTTCTGCTTTTTCATCCTATGTGCTGATTGGGACTTTACCAGTATGAAGATGGAACAGCTGGAGTGCAGCATTAATAAAAGCAGGAAAAACATCTGGATTAATTTTTCTTTTGGACATCTGCCTCTTCCCTTGTCTCTAATCCAGCTGCACGAGTTCTGGGTACCAGGTTAGAGAATAGAATGTCCTAGGACATTGGTGTCTAAGATATTTTCCTTCATGATATCAGGAAGGATGAAATCATTTGAGAAGCATTTTTTTTCCTTCTTTCAACTAGCAACTGTGCAATAGAAATTAGGTTAAGTTCCAAACCAGTATTAGTAAAGCTGATGCCCAAAAAAATAAATGGGTTAAGTATTATTTCTTCCCCACCCCCTTTGATGGCAGTTTTGACAATGGAAACATTGTTACCTTAGAAATATGCACCGTTGTGTAAAAGGCTTTTTATCTTGGGACCAAAATAAATGCTTTCGTGGTTATAAATACACTAAAAGAAACCTCAAGAAAACCTGGAGCAAATTAGTCAATTGATGTCAAAATGACAGAGGCTGGTGTATTTGTCTTCTTACTGCCACAGCCTGGCTACAGCCTTCCGAGTTCCTTTCTAATAGTTTCCTTCCACTTAATTTACAATATTTGCTATATTTTTATTTTTGGATGTTAGGTATTGTTTACTTTTACGCTGGAAGACTGGCTGGTTACTTGGACAGAGATGATTTTTGCCCCAAAATGATGTAAAGAGAGGAAATATACCGCTGTACTTTAAATCCTCTCCAAAGGAGAATACAGTTTTAATAATATGCACTTAAAAAACTGTCACAACCTCTGCTTATAAATCTATGTTTTGCAGTATGTTGCATCTTTTGATAGCCCTCATCTGATACCAGTTCACAGAAGGCACATTTTTGCTTGTATTCAAGATCCAGGAAACCACCTTCCATTTTGAAATTGGGTGACACTGAAATACTTTCCCCTTGCTTGCTCATCTGAAATTAAAGCTTTAGAAGTCACTGATGGCCTGACAGTGCCCACGTGGGACAGTTAATAACTGAAGACAAATATCTCTAGGGAATGCATTCCCAAAACAACTTGATTTAAGCCAAACTTTTTGAGGTATGGCATGGGTACTGTTATGCCACATGAGTCCACCATCATATTTTCCTGGTCTTTTGCCTGAATACGTGTCTCACTCTGCCTCCCACTGTTCTTATATTCTTTATCCAGACTATCCTGAAACATGTGGCCTTTCTGTAAGTCTTACAATGTGGAAACATACAAACACCAGAAACCTTAGAAGTAATCAATTATGGGCAATGATAAATTTCAATAAAATAAACATGAGAGCTTAATAAACAAATTTCACTCCCAACTTCATTTCTTTACCTCTTTTCTCTTTCTTTAAACATTTTGTGTGTGTTGTGGGGATGTTGGGGTTATTGATGCTTACAAGAATCTGAAATATGCCATTATTTTAGTATGGCTATTCAGAGTGAAAGAATGAAGATAACTTGTTGGGGGTGTATGATTTTTCAATAGTGTCATTAACTGACATTTGTATTCATTAGGGCTTTAGCAATAAGCTTACCCCTTAGGTTTCCTTATAAGTATTAATAAAATCTTTATTATAGTCTTATCTGAGGTATTTTGGTATGTAAAGAGCAATTTAATAAGACCCACCAGTGTTATATGAGCTTATGCTCACAGATGTACTTCAGCATGATCTGATGGAGATAGAAGTTGAATTAGGAGTTACAGCTCGATTCTTTTTGCCTCTATCCACACATTCAAAAAATGTTTAATGAAAAGATAGCCCTCTGTGGCAGTATCTTAGAGAAAGTTATTATGTATACTGAAGAATCATGGAGAAACTATCAAGTCTCTAAGTCTTGCATGACCTGTGGGACATGCAAAAAAATGCAAACAAACAAAACTAGGAGAGGGTGACATGAGATTCAAAATATTAACAATCTTTCTGTCAGGTGTTTCTGAATGAATTTGGGGAGATAGAAAGAAAAACACAAATATAAAAGAAAATATAGGGGAAAAATTCTAGAATTCTTTTTATATCATGGAATTACATTGTTGATCAAAAGTAATTAAGAGATCAAGGTCCTGATCTTAGGTTTGATGATCTACCTATCCACTGAAAGATAAAAAGTTTTAAGAGACTTTAATCTCTGAATGTGAAGAAGGTTTAGACACAAGCTTTTGGACATGGAAAGAAAAATAGTTCTATTAATTTATATGAATTTGTGTTTGTTATTGCTGGTCTCAAATATATGTCTATATTTAATATAGTCTTTTTTCTTTCCAAAAAAGTTGTCCTTTAAATTGAGGGTACATTTAAAAAAATAAATATTTTATATAAACTCTGAGATGTAATAATGACCAAAGTGCTTGTTGTCATGAATTTAATCTTCTCATCAGAGAAGACAAGAAAGAAAAAGTTTTGTCTTCATTAAGCTTATTTTATGAGCTTAGTAAGTAATAAAAAAAATCCAGAAATGAAATGATTTCATTTGGTAAGGCATACTGTGGAATAAATCAACTTGGCTGTCAAGTAAATTCTTTTATCTCCCTGAGCTTCAGCCTCCTCCTCTGTAGAAATGAAAGTGTTGATTTACCTGTTCTTTAAGTGCACTTCCAGCTGTGACAGAATCTGTTGGATATGTATATCAGTAAAATACATAACCACATATAAATTAAGAGAGGTATACAATCATCATTAGTATACTAGGTGTAGGTAAAAGGGCAGAAGATGGACAGTCGTCACTGAAATGTGTTTGTGGGTTGATAACCATCATGACTTCTGCTCCCTAGGTTTGAGGAGATGCTGGAAACTCAGAGATGGTTAGCATAGCTGGCCAAAGTTTGACAAGTTGATAGAGAGAGACCAGATGTTATAGAATGAATGTGTGTGCCCCCCCTCATTCATATATAAAGCCCTATCTCCCCATGTGATGGTATTTAGGGGTGGGGTCTTTGAGAGGTAATTAAGTTTAGATGAGGTCATGAGAGTGGGACCTTCATGATAGGATTCCTGGCTTTAAGAGAAAAGGAAGAAAGACTAGAGCTCTATCTCTCCACTTGCAGGTGGAGGAAAGGCCATGTAAGCACATGATGAGAAGGTGGTTGTCTACAAGCCAGAGAGCCCGCCCTCACCAAGAATGGAAATCTGTCAGCACCTTGATCTTGGGCCTCCCAGACTCCAGAACTGTGAGAAATAATTGTCTGTTTGTTTAAGCCACCTGTTTGTAGTATTTTGTTAAAACAGCCCAAGTAGACTAAGACAGCAGGTAACCATGTCAAACAGGCCAAACAACTAAACAGGAAGGGTTAGAGGCAGCAGGAGTGTGGAGGAATAAGGACCAGACTCAGAGGACCCCACACCCAGCCCTGCACCCTCCAGTTGTGTAACTTTAGAATAGTAACTTGACTTCTGCAGGCCACAGCCTCTTCATTTATTAAATGAAGATAGTAATATCTAATTTACAACATTGTTGTAGGATTTGAGATATGTATATAAATAGATGGAAACATGAAACACAGAACTTTTTTTTCTTCTTTAGGTAAGAACTTACTGAAAGGCAATAGTCACTACGATTCATCAGCAGAGATCACTTACTTCTGAAGCAGAGTGGTGTAATCAAAAGAACACTAGTTTAGTGGTCAGGTCTTGGTTTGAAACTTGATTATTTCTTTCTAGCTCTCTATAAACCTGGGTATATCACTTCTCTGAATCTCAGTTTCTTCTCATGCAAATAGCTTTTTCCTTACTTTCTTCCTTCCTTCCCTGATTCCCTCCCTTCTTCCCTCCCTCCTTGCCTTCCTTTACAATTTATGAAGCATTAACATCTTTTGATAAATTGAAATGACTTCAGGGTTGTCTTTAGGTAACACCATTTTCACTCGAGAATTCTGATGTGTCTCCTTGAGTTAAGTCATAATCACACCCCAGAAACTACACATAACCATATGGAGCTATGGAGCTGGGGAAGCCATGTGCCTATTGTGTCTCCCAGGATGGCAGTCTCAGCTGGTGATGACAAGCAGGTAATAAACATTCTCTGCTGTCCACTGTGATGGATCCCCAAACACAAACATAATAAGCAAGACATGGTTGCTGCCCTCAAGAAGCTTACAGATCAGTGAAGGAAATTAATAAAATAACAACTAAGTAGAGTGTAATCTAATAGAAGGCACAAGTGAAAACAAGTCCCATGAAAGATTAGAGAGCCTGAGGGATGCTGGAAAGACTTCTCAGAAGAAAATACATTTAACTGGACCTTAAAGAGAACTGCTAACTAATGTACATAGCTATAATGTACAAATTCTAATATCCTAATATTTTAATATGATAATGACTCTATTCCAAGCTCTGTTCTAATTAATTCTACTAACTAAAGTGATGCTTCTATCTCCATTTTATAGATGAGGCAACAAGAGGTTAAAAACTTGTCCAAGGTCACTAGCTAATAATTTATAAAGTTGGGCTGGAATTTCTGTGGTCTGGCCCCAGAGCCCTTGTGCTTGAACGCTTTAATGCACTGGCCCCATTGGGAGGGTAAGAAGAACATTTCTAAGCAGAGAGCAGCATAAGCAAAATCACAGCTGGGTGAAAATTCTTGGTGTATTTAGTGAATAGATGGGGAAAAAAAAGGACAAAGGGAAAATGGGAGGGGGATATAGGTAGGAAGCTGATTTAGAGAGAGTTGTGGCAGTTTTATATGCCATGATAAGGAGTATTAATTTATCTTGTAGACTGTAAGTAGACAACAGGTTCAAGCAAACAGTGAAGGGAGCAAAAAGAGAACTCTGAAAGAACCTCAACCCAAAACGCAAACCTTTCAAATAAAGTGGCCTCACAATAAAACCAGGCATAGTGATTTTCCTCTGCAAAAGGAATTAATGATAGGAAATATGAGAAGGCCACTGTTAGGTATGGAACATTATTATGCTCTTTAATTTAATTCAAATGTTTTATCTAGGTTACAGTCTGCATTTTAGTATGCTCAACCCTGGTCCACTGGTGTGAAAAAAGAAAATATCATAACTGAACTCCTTATTAATGTTTTATTTTTAAATTAAGAAATCAAGCTTTTTAAATATTGATTGTACAAAGAGATGTAGTGTATGCATACTTTATGAATAAATAGACATATTGGAGTGTATACTCAAATTCCTTTTTATTGAGGGTTATGTGAAAATAAAGTTTGGAGATAGGATTGCTCTAGGTAAGTTGTTCTTACCTATTTGAGATCATTGACCCATTTTAGAATCTCATAATGTCTCTAAATCCTTTGCCAAAATATTGCACATTTTATGCATTTTTATATGTTTGAAATACAGCATAATAAATTAGAAAGAGAGAAAGCATACACATTTAAATATAGTTTATGAAATTTCAGGAAGTTTATAGATGATCTGAAGCCAAAATAATGAATGTTAGATTTGTGGTAAAAGAAGTTGGGGGAGGAGAAAATAAAGACATTAAAGAAATATTTAGAACATAACCAGAGATTTGGTAATAATTGGATTTTATCAGTGACAAAAAGAAATAGCTGTAGTTGCTCTCAAGCTTCTCCTTTGAGCGTATGTGGAGATGAAATATCATATTATTATATTACAAAAGAGAAGCATGTTTCTGGGGGAAACAATGAATTGAGTTTGGGACATTTTGACCTTCAGCTTTATTGTAGAGCATGAGTGAGAATGAAGGAAACCAGTAGGAGTGAAAGGTCTGAGATTCTGTAAAACAGTGAATTTGGAGCTAAGTATTTGAAAGCCAATTGTATATATATGACAAAACCTTGGACAAGGATGGGATTCCCCAAGAGGATGTATAAAGTGAGAAATGATGTTCTGGAAAATAACTTAATGACAACCCATATTTAAGGGTAGGTCAGGAAGGAGGAGCCAGTGTAAAAGACTGAGAAGGACACTGCAGAGAAGCAAGAAGAGAATTGAAGAAATAATATCAGGAATGATAAGTCAGTGGGGCACACCTGCTGAGCTATGAAGGTCAGCATTGTCAAGTGTGCAGACATTTTCAAAACTTGGTAAGTCAATTTGTAATGACTCAAGAATGAAAAAGTAGAGCCAGAAAATGTCTTCAAAAGATGGATGGTAAAAGGAAGGAAGGAATTAGGTTAGCACCTGGACAGAGAGGAAAACCAGGGAAGGTCTGTGTGTTATATTAAAGAATTGAACAAATCAATCAGGAGTTCTTAACTGTGACTCTCTACACACGCTGATGACATGTTTTCCTTACTCCCACAGTTTTTCTTGGTTCACTCAACTCATCCCTCAGGTCTCAGATAAAGGTCATTCTTCCAAGGAAAGCTTCTCTGGACTCATGGACTAAGTCAGAAATCTAGAACATTTTTCTAGAGGTTCTCCTCAAGAGCAGCTTCCAGTTCATCTTTCATGGAACTCATTATACTGGCACATAGTAAGTTTTCAATAGGCTACAGCTATTATGTTGAATATGAAGTGTCCTTGAAACTTCTAACCAGAGGTATCAAGAGGACATTGGATATATATGCCTGGACTGCAGGAGAGACAGTTAATTGGAGATAGAATTTGTGAGACAAATGAGTGAAGGGGTAAATGAAGCCATTGGTTCTAGTAGGACCTCTAAGGAGAGAATAAGATACAAGGAAGTCTAGAATTGAGGCTCAGGGACTACAACATTCAGTGGCCCTATAAAGGAAGATGATTGTAAAAAGGAAGAAAGGAGAAGCCTGTGAGGAAACATGAGGTGTTCCAAGAAGGAGGGTGTTGTCAACCATGGCAAATAGTGCTGAGGTGTCCAGGAAGAACTGAGCAACATCCTCTAGATTCAGTGACCCTGAGGTCATTGTTGACCTTGTTGAGGCCTGTTTTGGCAGAGTGATAAGGGAGGAACAAGTCTGAATTGGGTGGCAGAAAGAGTGAATGGAATATGAATGTTAAATGTGAGTTTTTTATGCCTTTCAGGTGGCTGTTGTGAATATTCAGAGATGTGCTATTTTTTATAGAGGCTTTATTTTTTTTAGATCAATTTTAGGTTCACAACAAAATTGAGAGGAAGGTACAGAGATTTCCCATATTCCTTCTGTCTGCAGACATGCACAGTCTCCCCTACTATCAACATCCCCCACCAGAGGGGCACATTTGTTATGAAGGATGAACCTACACTGACACATCATAATCACCCAAAGTCCATAGTTTATATAAGGGTTCACTCTTGATGATGTACTTTCTATGGGTTTGGACAAACATATAATGACATATATCTATCATTAGAATATCATATATATTTTCACTGCCCTAAAGATCCTCTGCATCCTGCCTATTAATCCTCCATGCCTG
The DNA here is from genome assembly GCF_054177405.1 of Leptonychotes weddellii. NCBI lineage: Eukaryota > Metazoa > Chordata > Mammalia > Carnivora > Phocidae > Leptonychotes > Leptonychotes weddellii. Next base: position 37,987,880 of record NC_138370.1, on the reverse strand, counting down.
CTTAGAAACCACTGAACTTTTTACTGTCTCCATAGTTTTACCCTTTCCAGAACACCATATAGTTGGAAACATATAGTATGTAGTCCTTTCAGATTGGCCTCTTTGACTTAGTAATATGCATTTAAGGTTTCTCTATGTCTTTTCATGGCTCGTTACCTCATTTATCTTTTAGCACAGAATAATATTCCATTGTCTGGATGTATCAAAGTTTACTTATCCAATTACCTACCAAAGGGCATCTTGGTTGCTTCCAGATTTTGGCAATTATGAATAGCTGCTATAAATATGCATGTGTAAGTTTTTGTGTGGACATAAGTTTTCAACTCCTTTGGATGAATACCAAGGAGCATGATTTCTGAATCAGTGAACTTTTTTTCAACTAGAACCTAAATTACTATGTTACAAATCTCCACAAGTAGTCTTTACTTAAGCATTTAAATTTAGCTTATAAATCTTATTTTGCAACTTATTTTGTTTATTTTTTGGTACTATCTTTTTTGTTGTGGTTAAAAATCATGTAACATGAAATCTACCCTTTCAAAGTATTCTTAAGCATGCACTACGGTACTGCTGACTATATGTTCGTTGTTATACAGCAGATCTCTAAAAATTTTTCATCTCATATGACTGAAACTTTATACTCATTGAACAACAGCTCCCCACTTTCTCTTCCCCCCAGGCCCTAGCATACCCCATTCTACTTTCTGTTTCCATAAGTTTGGCTACTTTAGGTACCTCATATAAGTGGAATCACAAAGTATTTGTCCTCCTGTGACTGGATTATTTCACTTACATAATATTCACAAGTTTCATGTACATTGTAGAATACAATATTATCTTATTTTTTAAAGACTGATTGATATTCCAAATGTGTGTACCACATTTTCTTTATGTATTCATCCCTTGCTGGACACTTAGGTTATTTCCACCTTTTAGAAATTGTGAAAAATGCTGCAAAGAACACAATAGCATGAATATCTCCTTGATATCTTACTTTCAATACTTTTGGATAAATCCCTATAAGTGGGATTGCCTGCATTTTGGGGGTCATAGCCAAGAAATCATTGCCACGACCAATGTTATAAAGCTTTTCATCTAGGTCCCTGGGTGGCTTCAGCTCAGGTCATGATCTCAGGGTCCTTGGATCAAGTCCCACATCAGGCTCCTTGCTCAGCAGGGAGCCTGTTCTCCCCTGCCTGCTGCTCCCCCTGCTTGTACTTGCTTTCTCTCACTCTCTCTCTCTCTCAGATAAATAAAATTAAAAAGAAAAACAAAAACTTTTCATCTATGTCTTCCTATAGGAGTTTTATGAATTCAGTTCACTCTTGATGATGTACTTTCTATGGGTTTGGACAAACATATAATGACATATACCTATCATTAGAATATCAGTTTTCGCATTTAAGTTTTAAATCAATTTTGAGTTGATTTTTGTATTGGTATAAATTAAGGGTCCAATTTCATTTTTTGCATGTGAATATCCAGTTTCCCCAAAACCATTTTTTTAAAGCAGGTCCAGTGGTGACGTACTTCCTTAGCTTTTGTTTATCCACGAAAGTTTTTATTTCTCCTTCATTTCTGAAGGGCAGTTTTGCCAAGTATTGTAATCTTGGTTGGCAGTTTTTTTCGCTCAACATTTTAAATATATCATCTTACTCCCTTCTGGCCTGCAAGGTTTTTGCTGAGAAATCTGCTGCTAATCTTATGGAAGGTCCCATGTATGTGCCAAGTTGATTTTTGTTTGATTCTTTTTTATATTACCTATCTCTTTGTTTACATTTTTATTTTGTTTATGCATTGTTTTCCTGAGCTTGTTGAGCATCTTCACAAAGGTTATTTTGAATTATCTGTCAGATTATTCATGTACCTTGGTTTTTTTAGAATTAATTTTTGGTTTTATATATTTCCCTTTGAATGAGCCATGTTTCCCTGTTTCTTCATGTGTCATGTGTTGGGATCAGCATTTTTGAAAAAAAAAATACCACCTCTCAATGTGTGGACTGGCTTCATATAGGAAAAGACCTTCACCAATCAGCTTGGCTAGAGATTATGGGGACCTCTTGAACGTTTTCTGTGAATGCACCTTTGGATGTGTGTGTGTGTTTGTGTGTGTGTGTGTGTGTGTAAATTGCCAATTTGAAGAATTTGCTGGGCCTTCTTTCAGGAACTTGTAATCTTTCCCTCCCTCTCATGTCTGCATGTTCTCTGGAGCTGCTGAAAGCTTACCTGTTCTTTTTCTCTTAGCAGTCCCCAGGCTTCAAAAGTTTGCCAGTTACTGTCACTGCTCCAAATTTGTGGGACAGAAATTAGTCCCTCAGGCAGCCCTCTGAAAAGCCAGAAGGTTGGACACATGCTCCAACTTTTTCCTACTCCAGAAAGAAGCTGGGAGTTAGGGGTTTTCTCTTGCTTATTCTGCATTGAACCAGGAGGGGGTACTGTGGTGAATGAGTGTGTGCTAGCCCAGAATGCCACCTTTGTTTTCAGTAGCCCCCAACTTGGAACCCTTTCCTTTCAGCACTGAGATTTGGGAACATAGAAGTCAGTCTCTGAGGCAGCCCTTCAAAATATGTGAACATAGAATGTATAGACCTGTGATCTTTTTTCCTCCTCAGGGAGAAGCCAGGAGCTGGGAGTTTCCTCTCAACCTCACTGCAAGGTGCTGGTGTGAGAGACTGTGATAAGCAAATGTCATGAATTTTCCTACCAGCTTTTATGTGACTGGTTTCACACTCACCTGGGGAGCAAATGCTTCTTACCCTGTTTTTGCATTTCTCACAAAGGGAACTGGGCCAAGTATTGTTGTTCAATTGGTGTCTCCATGGGGAAGGAGGGTCTGGGGCCTCCTATTTCACTACATGACATCACCTCTTCTTTTGCTTAACTTATAAGCAAAAGATTAGCAAGTTTTAGGAATCACTTTTTAAGAAGCATTTGATTAACATTTGGCACCACATATAAACTTGATTAAAGTTTTTAAAAATATTCTAAGCTGTTTTTATCATTTTAATATATTTTAAGTACTTCAATTTTCTGACAAGCCTTCCCAAATTCTTAAGAAAATTTTCTAACTTAATGAATTAATTTTCTCTAAAGATTTCAAGTTGTAATTGCATATTAACTTTATAAGATTTTAAAACTTAAAATATCAGTTTTTAAATTATATATTATGAATTTGGAATCTTAAGACTGATCAATCACATTTTCTCTATAATGCATCTAGATACCAAATACCTGTTTTTTAGGATCCCAAATTCATAATTCTACTGACAATTAAGGGATGGAAACTGATTATATGCAACTCTTTCAAGCAGTGGCTCTCAGAGATTTTCTCAGATATAGTGCCCTCACCCAACTCAAATTGAAACCAATTGCTTTATGGAATTGAACGTAACTTAGCCTGACTTGGCCTTAGTGAAATATGTTGTTTTCTATTAAGCAATTTGTTCATTATCGAGAGATTGAATTTTTTCTTGATTGTGTTTCACACTTTGTGGGTTCATATTCTTTCTTTTTAAGTTTTTATTTATTTATTTATTTATTTATTTATTTATTTATTTATTTATTTATTTAAATAATCTCTACACCCAGTGTGGGGCTCAAACTCATAACCCCAAGATCAAGAGTCACGTGCTCTTCTGACTAAGCCAGCCAGGTGCCCCCACATTTTGTGGCTTCAAAATTAAGCTCCTCTGGTGTCAGATTCTTAAGCTTCTTTATTCTGTTGGCCAGCATCAGGGACACAAATTGGGGAGATTTGTTTTTATAATTGGCAGTGTATTGATGATTGAGAGCTATCCCTCAACTTGATCTCTTTCATCTGATCTCAGTAAGATAGTATTGGTGGTTTTGAGGTTTTCAAGAGCAGGGCTCATTATCTTTTTGGTTCTTTCTAGCACAAATATATTCTGAAAGTGTAGTCTCATGCCCCTTCTTCCCTTCCAGTGGTAGATGGACTTCAACTCCTTCTCCAGATTAATGTAGGCAGAAAAATATCTCCAGTATGCTTATCTTTCTCCTGTGTCTTTTTGAAAATCTCAGCTTATCATTAATGTCCCCCATACTGCATCACTGTTTTCTTTAATATTTCCTTTTTTCTTTCTTTTTAGACTTGTCCTTCCATTATCGTAAAGTCTTGGTTGAAATTATCACTTTTCCTCAAAATTATGTTTACCCTCTGTGATGGTTAATTTTATGTGTCAGTTTGACTGGGCTAATGCATGTCCAGAAAACTGGTAAAACATTATTTCTGGGTGTGTTAGTGAAGGTGTTTTTAGAAGACAATAGCATTTAAATCAGTAGACTGCAGAAAGATCTCCTCACCAAAGTAGGTGGGCACCATCCAATTTGTTGAGAGCCTGAATAGGACAAAAAAGCCAAACAAGGGAGAATTTGCTCATTGCTTGAGCCCTAAACATCCCACCACTCCTGGTTTTCATGCCTCCAGACTCTGACTGGGATTTTCACCATAGATTCCCATGATCCTCAGGCCTTTGTTTTTGACTGAATTACCCTACTGTTTTGCCTGATTCTCCAGCTTGCTGATGGTAGATCATAGTGATGCAGGCAGGCTGGGTCTGAGGATACAGAGTGGGTTCCTGCAGGCCCAGCCAAGAGGGTACTTGACTTCGTGCAAGATAGAAATCAAACCTGAACTGAGAGGAAGTAATAGCAGAGTTTATTAAAGACATACAGTGTAGATACAGACAGAGCATCCAGGAGACTTAGAAAGGAAAGTAGAGTGAGTCTCATCTTTGTTTGGAGCCTGGGATTTTTATTGAGATCAATGGTTTGGTGCACATGTCTTCTCAACAATCCAGAAACAAAGACCAGTGTTTAGGTGTCCTCCATAAGTCACTTATGCTCTGGAGCCAGGGGTCTTGATGAGTCAGTGGTCTTGGAAAATGTTCATGATGACCCCACCTGGTCACTCATTAGATGTTATCAATTGTGCTGGAAGAATCCAAAGAAATCATTAAATCCTTGAGCTTTACAAGGAGGACATATATCGTCTGTTCTATAAGGTGTGTGTAAGGTGTGGGTGTGGATCCTAGTAAAAATAGAAGCAGGAAAAGGAGTGAAAAAAGCAGTTTTCATGGGGTCCCTTTAGTTTTCCTGTCTCAGTGGGACTTCTTGTCCTTCATTATTGTGTGAACCAATTCCTGTTATATAAATACACATATGGTGTGAGTATACACACAATTGTATACACAAGGTTCTGTTTTCTCTGGAGAACCCCAGTTAATATAGATTTTGGTATTGAGAGTGGTGCTAGAGAAACAGAATTATAAGGGTGAGTTTTCTAAATTGGTTTTGGGGTTTCTGGAGTTGGTTTTCTAATCTGATTAAGTTTAAAGATGCTGATGATTTTATTTCTAGTAGTAAAGAGAGAACTGATAGTCTATGCATGAATTGTTTGTAGAAATATACAAAACATCTTCATTGGATACTCCTCATCAACTATTTATAAGAAGCAAAGATCTAACTGACTCTGTATATGAGACTCAAACATTTTTGGAAAGCTAAGGAATGTAATGACATTGATTTGTTGTTCCTAATATTGATGGACAAAGTGATGGAAGAAAAATATAAGCTCAAGGATTCTAATTTCTAGCTCAATTGCCCCATAGATGACCTAAGAATTTCTATGTGTGCCCTGAAGGAGATATTTGTGTCATGTCCCTGAAGGGTTAAAATTGCTGTATATCAAATGCAGATCATCATCCTGTGATTGGTTGAATTAGAAGTCAAGTTGAACTTCCATTCTCACAGAGTGATTGCAGTTAAAGTGGATATTTACTGAGAAAGAATGGAACCCATGAATTGGGATGGGGATGTGTGGGAAGATCCTGATGAAGCTGGGGACATTGAAACTTTAAATTCTGATGAGCCTTTGTCAGAAGAAGTCTCTCTATACCCAGGGAAATTACACTCTCCACCCACAGTAATATCAGCCTTTCTACTTCTGTCTGATGGGGTTAACTCTACATTGCTTGAGGTCTCCCCTGAGGCAGTTACCGTGCAAAAAAATGCCTATTCTTCTCAAGACCTACCACCATCACCCCTCTATGCTACTAGACTCAAATCCCAGCAGGCCCTTAAAGGTGAGGTACAAAGTTTGACCCATGAGGAAGTGTGCTACACTCCAAACAACTACTTGAATTTTCTAATTTATGTAAACAGAAGACCAGGGAACTTGTATGGGAAGTAAGGTGTGGGATAATGGTGGAAAGGGATATGAAGTTGGATCAGGCAGGATTTACTCATATTGACTCACTAAGCTGAGCTTCTGCATTTAATATTGAAGCTCAGGGAGTTAGAAAGGATTCTAACATTTTTGTTCATTGGCTGAACCATGGGCCCTTTGAGGAAGTTGGAAATGCCTAGCCTCCCCTGGTTTAATGCATAGGAAGGGATTCAGAAGCTTAGAGGGATTGGAATATTGGAGGGAATTTGTCATTTAAGACATACCACCCTAAGATGGTCCAGAAGACATGTGTTTTACTAATACTTGGAGAAATAAATTTGTGAGGGGAGTACCAGTATCCTTGAAAAGCTTTATGATCACTCTTCTCTGTAAGCCAGACTTTAAAGCAGGAGCAATGCCACTAGACTGGCAAACCTATATGTAATAGGAGTAGATGGATCCAGGTCTATGTTGGCAGAGGGGAAGTTGGGGCACTCAACCACCAAAGGCAAAGTAGGTGTAGTTACAGTAACGGACAGTAGAGTCAAAGAACAATTGGAATAGTCAGACATCCACAGACCTATGGCTTTGGCTATTTAATCACGGTTTTCCTAGAAATGAAATAGATGGGAAGCCTACTACATTCTTACTTTCCCTGTATAAGCAGAAAATTCTATGTCAGTGAACAAAAATCTAACTGGAATTATAAAAACAATCATGAGTCTTCAGTCAATACCCAAATTAGCCAGTTTACAGACCCAGAACCCCTTGAATGAAGGGCAGGCCAGGTCCCCTTGAGGAAGAACCCTGGTATAATGCCAAAAATTTATGACGTTAATCATTCTCTCAGCTTTCCCTAAAGGACCCATGATCCTTTATCAAGGTATACTGTACATTGGGGAAGAGGAAATAATCAGACCAACTGGACACTGGCTCTGAACTGACACTGATTCTAGGAGACCCAAATTGTCACCATGGTCCTCTGGTCAAAGTAGGGCCTCATGAGTAGGGTCCTTGAACCTATCCTGTGGTTATTCCAGTTCCAGAATGCATAATTGGAATAGATATACTGAGTAGGTGGCAGAATCCCCACATTGGTTTCCTAGCCTGTGAAGTGAGGAATATCATGGTGGGAAAAGCCAAGTAGAAGCCACTAGAACTGCCTCTACCTAGGAAAATAGTAAATCAAAAGCAATACTTCATGGAGGGATTACAGAAATTAGTACCACCTAAAGGACTTGAAAGACGCAGGGGTCCCAATTCCCACCACGTCCCCATTTGACTATCTTATTTAACCTGTGAAGAAGACAGATGAGTCTTGGAGAATGAAAGTGGATTATTGTAAGCTTCACCAGGTGGTGCCTACAATTGCAGTTGCTGTACCAGATGTGTTTTTCTTTCTTTAGCAAATCAATACATCCTCTCATACCTGGTGTGTAGCTATTGATCTGGCAAATGTCTTTTTCTCCATATCTGCCCATAAGGCCCAACAGAGACAGTTTTTTCTGAGCTGGAAAGGCCAGGAATGCACCTTTGCTGTACTACCTCAGGAATAAATCAACTCTAACCTATGTCAGAATTTAGTTTGTAGGGATCTTTGTCACCTTTCTCTTCTACAAGATGTTACACTGGTCCATGACATTGATGACATTATGTTGATTGAAACTAGTGAGTGAGAAGTGGCAGCTACTTAAGACTTATTGGTAAGACACTTGCTTGTCAGAGAGTGGGAAATGAATTAGACTAAAATTTAGGGGCTTTATACTTCAGTGAAATTTCTAGAGTCCAGTGGTGTGGAACATGTAAAGATATCCCCCTTCTAAAGTGAAGGACAAATCATTGCATCTGGCCCCTTTCACAACCAAGAAAAGTGTACATTTAGTGGCCTTCTTTGGATTTTGGAGGAAACATATTCCTCATATTTGTGTGTTGCTCCAGCCTATTTATCTAGTGACCAGAAAAGCTGATGGGGGGCGCCTGGGTGGCTCAGTCATTAAGCGTCTGCCTTCAGCTCAGGTCTTGATCCCAGGGTCCTGGGATCGAGGCCCACATTGGGCTCCCTGCTCCGTGGAAGCCTGCTTCTCTCTCTCACACTCCCCCTGCTTGTGTGCCCTCTCTCACTGTCTCTCTCTCTGTCAAATAAATAAATAAAATCTTTAAAAAAAAAAGTCAGAAAAGCTGATGGTTTTGAGTGGGGCCCAGAATAAAAGAAGGCTATGCAGTAGGTCCACGGTGCTGTGTAAACTTCTCTGACACTTGGGTCATATGATCCAGCAGACTCAGTGGTACTTGAAGTGTCAATGACAGATAAGGATGCTATCTTGAGCTTTTAGCAGGCCCTTGTAGATGAATTGCAGCAGGCCTTTAGGATTTTGGAGAAAATCCCTGCCCTCATCTAAAGATAATTACTTTCCTTTTGAGAAACACCTGTTGGCCTGCTACTGGTCTTAGTAGAGACTGAATGCTTGACCAAGAGCCACCAAATTACCAAATGACCTGAGCTGTCTTTCATGAACTGGGAGCTATCTGACCCACCAAGCCATAAAGTTGAGCATTCAGAGTAGCAGTCTATGATTGAATGGAAGTGGCATATATGTGACCAGTCCAAAGCAGACTCTGAAGGCATAAGTTACAAGAAGTAGCCCAAATGTTCATGGTCCCCACTCTTGCTATACTGCCTTCTCTCTCCCATCCTGCACCTATAGTCTTATGAGGAGTTCTCTACAATCAGCTGGCAGAGGGAGAGAAGACTCAGGCCAGATTTACAGATGGTTCTGCATGATATGTAGGCACCATCCAAAAGTGGACAGCTGTAACATTACAGACCCTTTCTGGGACATCCATGGATAGTGGTGAATGGAAATGTTCCCAGGGGGCAGGAATTTGGGAAGCACACTGATTGTGCACTGCACTCAGAAGGAGAGATAACTGGATGTGCAAATATATACTGATTCATGGGTTGCAGCCATGGTTTGGCTGGATGATCAGAAATTTAGAAGGAACATGATTGGAAAATTGGTGACAAAGAAATTTAGGGAAGAGATATGTCAATAGGCCTCTCTGAATTGGCAAAATACATGAAGATATTTGTGTCCCATCAAAGGGTGACCTCATGTATATGTAAGTGATGAATCACTAAGCTCTATTCCTGAAACCAATATTACACTATATGTTAACTAACTAGAATGTAAATAAAAACTTGAAACGGAAATTAAAAAAATGAGATATGAAGAAACAGCCACTTGTATGTTGTTCGCAGTAAGATTAATTAGTACAATTTCTATGAAGGGCAATTTGGTAACCTCTCTCAAAAGTAAAAATTAATATGCTCAGAAATTTCACTTCTAGGAATTCATCTTTAAGATATGCTCACACAAAAATGAATATAAAATAATATTGTAGCATTGTTAGTGTTAGAGTTAGCAAAAACAATAATCATTGTTAGAGTTAGCAAAGACTCTCTCTGGGGAATATAACTTTGCAGTTGATTAAAGCCCTGACATTTTACAACTCTCTAAAACTGACAATGGAGGTGATTATTTCTTCTGTCCAATAGAAGAAAATCTTAAAAATATTTTAATCCTGTAAGCCATTAGTCAGTTTTGTATCAAAATTAACAATTTTATTTCAGAATTTATTTTTATTCACTGACTACAATTTTCAACTTTCATATTCTCTTTCAAACCAACTTTGGGTTCTTCATTGTAAGTTAAATAAAACTTGATGAAGCGGGGGAAATCGGAGGGGTAGACGAACCATGAGAGACAATGGACTCTGAAAAACAAACAGGGTTCTAGAGGGGAGGGGGGTGGGAGGATGGGTTAGCCTGGTGATGGGTATTGAGGAGGGCACATTCTGCATGGAGCACTGGGTGTTATGTACAAACAATGAATCATGGAACACTTCATCTAAAACTAATGATGTAATGTATGGGGATTAACATAAGAATAAAAAAATAAATAAATAAGTTAAATAAAACTTGAATATGTGCTGTCTATGCATTTATATTAGAAAAAAACAAAACAAAACAAAGGGTGACCTCAGCAGACAAGGATTTTAATAATCAAGAGGATACCCACTCTGTGGGCTCCAGTCATCCTGTTTCTCCAGCACCCCTGTCATCATCCACTGGGCTCTTGAACATATTGGTCATGGTAGCAAGAATAGAGGGCATGCATAGACTCAGAAACACTGACTTCCACTCATCAACGTTGATCTAGCCATGGCCATGGCTGAGCACCCAATCTGCAAGTAGCAAAGACCAAAACTGAGCCTCCCTTATGGCACCATTCCTGGGGGTGAACATCCAGCTACCTGGTGGCAGGTTGATTACACTGGACCACTTCCAACAAAGAAGGGGCATAGTTTTGTTCTTATTGTAATAGAGGCTCTGGATATGGATTTGCCTTCCCTTCACACAATGCTTCTGCCAAAATGTCCATTTGTGGAGTTACAGGATGCCTTATCCACTGTCATACTACTACAACACAGCATTGTTTCTGATCAAGGAACTTCACAGCAAAAGAAGGGCAGTGAGTGTGGCTGATGAAATTCACTGGTCTTACCAGATTCCCCACTATCCTGAAGCAGCTAGCTTGATAGAACAATGGAATGGCTTTTTGAAGACTTGGTTACAGTGCTAGGTAGGTGACAATACTTTGCAAGGCAGGAAAAAAGGTTCTCCAGAAGGCTGTATATGTTCTGAGTCAGCATTGAATATATGCTGTTATTTCTTCCATAGCTGGGATTTATGGATCCAGAGATCAAGAGGTGGAAATGGGAGTGGTACCCCTCTCTATTACTCTAGTGACCAACTAGCAAAACTCATGTTTCCTGTTTGCATGGCTCTATGCTCTGTTGACCTGGAGGTCTTAGTTCCAGAGGGAGGGATGTTTTTACCAGGAGACACAATGATTCTATTGAATTTTAAGTTAAGATTGTTACCAGGCCACTTTGAGCTTCTCATGCCTTGGAATCAACAGGCAAAGCAAAGAGTTATGGTGCTTGTTGGGGTGATTAATCCTAAATACAAGGGGAAAATTAGATTACTACTATATAATGGTAGTAGGGAAGAGTATGTCTGGAATACAGGAGATCCCTTAGGGCATCTCTCAGTATTACCAAACCCTGTGATTAAGGTCAGTGGAAAACTATATCTCAATCTAGCAGAACTAATAATGCCCCAGGTCCTTCAGGAATGAAGGTTTGGGTGACCCCACCAGCTAAAGAATCACAAACCATAGAGGTGTTTGCTGAAGCCGAAGAGAATATAGAATAGGTAGTTAAAAAAAGGTAGGTAGAAAGACTAGCTATGACTAAGTGACCAGTTACAGAAATGAGGACTGTAGTTGTCACAACCATTTCCTCCTTATTTTGGCATGACTATGTTTGTGTGTATACGTACATATGTTGTGCAAATATCTTTGTTTTCTTTTCCTTTCTTTTATTCCTTTATCATGTACTATAAGATGTATTGACTTTATATTTGTATTTAAGTATTGTTAATTTTACATCTTACGATTTAAGTTACAGGATACGGGCGCCTGGGTGGCTCAGTCGTTAAGCGTCTGCCTTTGGCTCAGGTCATGATCCCAGGGTCCTGGGATCGAGTCCCACATCGGGCTCCCTGCTCGGCAAGAAGCCTGCTTCTCCCTTTCCCATTCCCCCTGTTTGTGTTCCTGCTCTCGCTATCTCTCTCTGTCAAATAAATAAATAAAATCTTAAAAAAAAATAAAAATAAAAAAATAAGTTACAGGATACAAGGAGAGAAATAAACATCATTCAAGTACTTTGCCCTCTCTTTTGGGGAGCAGACCGTGGGACTGCTCAGCCTCTATAATCACGAGTCGATTCCTATAATAAAATCTCATATATGTGATGTTGGTTCTGTGTTTCTGTGGAGAACCCTGGATAATACACTCTCTTATCATTGACCAGCTATTCTTCATTGATCTGAACTAAAGTGAAAGAAGTATTTTATTTTTTGTTTCCTTTTCTTTCTGATAATTACAATTAACTTCAAGGCAACTCAGTAATAAACCTGATATATCGAATTTTAGCAGAATTAGATCTCAAGTTGATCCCTCCCCTCCATATTCATTACATCAATGTTAAATTTTGTTCTAGAAATTCCTATGTCATCATCATCTATAACTTCTATACTTAAAAAACTAAAGTCATACATAAACTAAACCATTTTTCTGTATATTTTATCACATGTGGGATTCTCTAAGTGCAATCAATTTTATGTCATTTCAAAAATTCTCATCCACTATTTGTTCTCCCTAGTGCACAAAATGGTAGCAGCTAATTATGAAGCAAGATATTTGAAATATAATTTATTTCAGGGTAATTCATCTTTTAATGTATATCTAATTATAGTAAAAGATATTTTATAGAGGAGTACATGGTAATGACCAGGTACAATGAAGATAAGTGCTATATAGACATTCAGATGGAGGTGAGATGATTAGGCTGAAGTTAATATATGGCCTTAGAGAGAAAGTGAGATTCAAGCAGGAAGGATGGTGACATTTAGAGAGGCAGAAAATTTGAGCTGTGTGAGCAGACTTAAAGATCTGAAAGCATTAAGTGAGATTTGGAAGAAGCTGACCCGTTTGGCTAGATTGGAGCATCTGAGAAGGATTCACGTAAGATAGAAACCTATATGAGTTCAAGTGGAAGAGGAACAGAATCCTAGAGATGGATGAAGAATTAATGCTTGGAGCACTGAAGACTGAATGGCATTGATCTCTGTAAAAGTAAAGTTTGGTGTGTGGGAGAGCATGTGGGTAAAGAACAGCCTAAACTCTGTGGTGTTTAATATCACCTGGTGTTAAGCCATCCTGTTTGAGATAGCTTACAAACAGGAAACCACGCAGAGTGGATGAAAGGAGACTATTCAGGGGGTTATCTGTGGATATGCTGTCTATAGGCATTTTTATAAACTCACTGTGTCTTGCTAGTGTAAATTAAAAAAAAATCTGTTGTTCTTCTTTCTCATCTTCATACTGCTTTGCTGCTCACCTGGAATCATACAGTGCTTGTACAAAAAAGCTCAAGTCATGCTGGGCATCGCAAGAGCCAGAGATTTATCTGACATTAAATCTTGGTTTGGCTTGCATGTGGAGATGAAGAGATGTTCTTGTCCCAAGTTTGGCAGTCACTTGGATGTTGAAGTCCCAATGTTTCAAACTCAGCTCAAAATCCTTTGGTGTGTTTTGAGTTTGGCTCTTGGCAAGGCATAATTTCCTGTTTCTAAGAAAAAAGACTCATGAGAGAGCCTCAATAAAGCTTCTTGGATCAAAACAACATTTTGATGAATTAATTGTAAATGAATCAGAAACATATGGATTCATTCTCTTGAGACACATGTGTTTAAAGAGGGGGTCAGTTGTTGCACAGGGCTAAATGTGTTTTGGGTTTTATCAAATGCAAAATGCTTAGGGGGAAAAGGGAGCAAAAAAGATAAATTGGAACCTTTGCCTTGTCTTTAAATAGGTCCATTTACAATCCTATTTACTGCCACCTATTGTTGTTCCAGAAGAAATTCAACACACATGACCAACCACAAATAGCCAGGCCTGATAATTATTACATAGTTGTCAGTTGAGGCTTAAGAAAGAATAGGTTTTGTTTTCATGTAATTAACAGAGTTCAAGTCAGACTACCTGGTAAGAATCTGGTCTATCTCTAATGAAAAATTTTTAAATCTACTCACCTTTGATTGAATTTTTTGTTGTCCTCTTAAATGTACTGGCTGAAACGCAGAGCAGTTTTCTGGAAATCCTGTTTCAAAAACTAATAGAACTACACCGAGATCCTACCTCATACATGTTAAGATGGCTATTTTACAAAAACAGATAACGAGGGTTGGCAAAGATATAGAGATATTGGACCCCTTGCGCACCATTTGCTGAAATGCAAAATGGTGCAGCTACTATGGAAAACAGTATGGTGGTTCCTCAGAAATTTTAAAATAGAATTACCATATGATCCAACAATTCCACTTCTGGATATATTCCTCAAAGAAGTGAAAGCAGGGACTTGAAGATATATCTGTACACACTTGTTCATAGCAACATTATTCGTAATAACCAGAAAGTGGAAGCAACTCAAATGTCAATTGATAGATTAATGAATAAACAAATTGTGGTATATACATTCCATTGGAAATATTATGCAACCTTAAAGGGGAAGGGAATTCTGAAACATCATGCAACATGGATAAACCCTGAGGACAAGATGCTAAGTGAAATAAACCAGCCACAGACAAATACTGTATGATTCCACTTACATGTGGTATCTAGAGTAGTCAAATTCCTAAAGACAGAAAGTAGAATAGTGGTTGCCAGAGCTGGCAAGGATGGAAGAATGAGGAGTGGTAGTTTAAACGGGTACAGAGTTTCAGTTTTGCAAGATGCAAAGAATTCTGCAGATGGATTGTAGTGATGGTTGAACAATGTTAATATACTGAATGTCACTAAACTGTATACTTAAAAATGATCAAGATGGTAAATTTTATGTTACATATATTTTACTACAACTTTAAAGACAACAAACTAAGGGACTTTTATTGCACTACTGTTGACCAGAGTAATATCAAGTATACATGAAATCTGCAATCCTCAGGGTTTTGTCCTCTGGCTCTATGGAGTCCAATTCCTGCACTAGAAGGATTTGGTAGTTCTTATGAGAAGAAGACTGTGCATGCGTGAGCACACATTTCCTGCCCCAGCCCCCTTAGATCAAAATTCTGTGACCATTTCCCAAATAATTTCCCTTGCCCGAAAGGCTGTGCTTGGTGTTCATTTAATGAGCTATCACTTGGAAATTAATTTTGTGCTTGGAGGAAGAAGCATATTTTGATTTGCCAAGTTCTGCTCCCTTGAGGGTGGTCCTATTTATTTTTGCATATTGTCTGTAACTTATATCAAGTCCTAATGGAGTTATTTATAGACAGGGAATAAAGGAAAAGCTTGTTTCTTGGTTAAGCTTTATGAGCAGCATTCTCACCACTACATAGAATATATTTTACCCTGAGGAATTCAGCTGGATAGGGATCAAACCATTCTGAACACCTACAAACTCAACAGGAGATCGAAGAAAAGAAGAGCAACAACTCTCTCATCAGAAAAGCGACCACTTTCTGGAAGGTAGGACGTGCGGAGAAGTGAATCCGAGC
>NC_138370.1:37945588-37972012 GCF_054177405.1 Leptonychotes weddellii | reverse complement strand
TATATATATAATGGAATATAATCAGCCATCAAAAAAAAAAAAAACAACAACAATGAAATCTTGCCATTTGCAATGACGTGGATGGAACTAGAGGGTATTATGCTAAGCAAAATAAGTCAATCAGATTAAGACAAGTATCATATGATCTCACTGATATGAGGAATTCTTAATCTCAGGAAACAAACTGAGGGTTGCTGGAGTTGGGGGGGTGGGAGGGATAGGGTGGCTGGGTGATGGACATTGGGGAGGGCATGTGCTATGATGAGCCCTCTGAATTGTGTAAAACTGATGAATCACAGACCTGTACCTCTGAAACAAATAATACATTATATGTTAAAAAAAAAAAAGGTAGTAGGAAGGGGAAAATGAAGAGGGGGAAATCAGAGGGGGAGTTGAACCATGAGAGACTATGGACTCTGAGAAACAAACTGTGGGTTTTAGGGGAGCATGGGGGGATGGGTAATAAGAAGGGCATGTATTGAATGGAGCACTGGGTGTTATATGCAAACAATGAACCATGGAACACTACATCAAAAACTAATGATGGAATGTATGGTGACTAACATAACATAATAAAAAAACAAAACAAAACAAACAAAAAATACTATAAAACTTCTACAGAAAAATATAGGGAAGAAGCCCCTTTATTTATTTTATTTATTTTGGGGGGAGGGGGAAGAAGTTCCTTTAGAATATGGGAAGAGAAGGTAGATAGGAGACAGTGGTACAAGACCTTTAAAAATAAATCTTGAAAAACAGTAATTTTAAGTCCTAAAATCTTTCAAAAACAAGACTCCTTTCAGATCCAGGAGTCTTGTAGAAAGTCAGCCTCAGCACCAAGGGAAATTCAGGAATTCATTGTGTGCCTACTATACTGGATAGTTTCTGTAGCTTGTGGAAGCTTTTTCTTCTCCTTGCTATGCTGGTTCAATGCATCTAACTAGATTTTGGCTTTATAATTCCTACCTCGCACTTAAGAACCCTGCTGAGCCTGGAGATCTATCTTCATTTCCAGCTGGGTTGAATATTGCTTAGACTCTCCACTAAGCTGTAGAGTACCTCTCTCCAGAAAGTTGGCCCTTGCTTCCTAAACTTTTAACTTCTCTCTGATGCTACTCCAAACCTTCTAAGTACCTGGAAACCAATGCTGCCATTTAACCAAATAAAAGTATTACTAATACCATAAATGTCTTATTGTCATATATCTCATGTGAGATTGTGCCACCTTGAATATCTACTCCAGCTAGGATAAAAGCATACATTTGTCATGATTCTGTGTTGACTCTATATTGGACAAAGATGGATAACCTTTAGAGGCCATTCCTGTAACCTTATAAATGTCTCTGCTCTTTCTCTACCTAATCTTTTTTTTTTTTTTCTTTTCCTTCCACTGGTCAATAACAAGCTTCCAGAATAGCTTTAGTTTAAGATGATTTATGTATGTAATATTCTACTAATCCCTTCTTTCTCTCATCTCAGATATTCACCAACTGTCTTCTGACATAATTATAATTTTGTAATTATTACTGTGATGGGAAAAATGTTCCCTGGCTATAAAGTAGTCATTTAGCTCCCCAGATTAAAAAAAAAAATCCGTCACAGGGAGGTCTGAATAGCATAATATGTTGAACACACTGCTTCCAAAGTTTAGAAATTATAAAACCAAGTCTTGAAGTTCAGAGACATTTTTTTAAAGATCCAACCTACCCCATGACCCTTTTACATTACCACACAGTTCTGGCTCATTATCCTAATCTTGAGGGAGCTATTTTTCTAAGCAGGGGAAAAATACAGTCCAAGGATAAAGACATGTTAGTGTCCTGATTGAGTTCCTTTTTTGCTTACTATTAAACACCCCAAGTTACTGGATGGAGGCAAACAACTTCTGATAGAGCTTGAGAACAGAGCTACTAGTGTTCCAAATTTTCCATTGGGTTTTTCCCTCGTTATATGAGTAACTTTATATTGCCATACACTTTGTTGCACAGAGGTGTATACTGTAATCTAGCAACTTTCATTCATCAACACAGTGCTAGGTATCCTGACAAAATGATTTTCTGCTCAAGAGAAAAAAAAAATCTACCTAGAAAAAAATATTTTGACATTTGTGACTTTCAATTCCCTGATAATATGACCATGAAGAAGTAGCCAGATGGATGAGAAAACCTCAAGATTTTCATAATCTCTCTGTCTTCCAAATGTTTCAATTCTGCTATTCAAGTTTTGATAATTTTACAAGGGATCAGGCCATAGACTAACCAAAAACTTTGCTCACTCCATAGATTTATTCTAAGGACAACCCAGGTTCATCTCTCAATACTCAATTTTTAGGGTAGACAGAGAATGTAAGGGAGAGCTGTGAATTCTTGATCTCATCCCCAGCCTATGTTAATCTTAACTATGATCAAGCAGATGACCCCATCATTGAGTTCAAACACTAGCTTTTACTAAACCAAACATTTGAGGGTATGGGCACCCTCCCAGGGCCAATACATGTAAAGTGTTTGATCCTGGGGCTAAGGCTAGCATAGCAACAGCTTATTGAACAAAAATCTTCTTTGGCATGGTGTTAAGGAAAAACTACTTCCAGGCATCAGATAGTGACTGGACTGGATTTTTTTTTTTTTCTAAGAATTCTGGTTTCTTATGAAATCTCAGAAAGATAGTGACAGTGTTCCTATCTAAAATGATCAGGGTAAAAAGGAAACTGCTGCTTCATCATATTTTCTCATATTACTTTAACATAGCACTTTCTGGCTGAAACCAAGAATCCCAAATTGTGCTTTTTTTTCATCTGAAAGGATGGGGGCAATAGCATCACCTGTAATTGTTCTGAGAATCAAGCAAAGTAAAATATTCATAAATGTCCCTGCCACTGCACTAACATCTAATGTAAGCTCCCAAACATTTCAAATTAGGAGTTAGAGAGACACAGTTTATTTCAATGAAGGTAGTACTTTTGCTTGATTTCACTCTCGGCTGTTGCCCCAGTTTCTCACTGCTCAAGATGCCTACCTTCCACCATAAAGTTCAGCTTCTCCCTGGTTCCCAGAGTATCCTCAGTTCCCTGGCCATTTACAATGACTGCATGCTCCAGTTCACTTAATTAGGCTTTGGTTTTAGCCTTCTCTGCAAGTCCCTATTCCAATCCCTGTCTGTTCATCCTTTTCCTATTTGAGGACCATGATCCTTTCTTGTGCCTACCAGGTTCTGCCCCTATCACCTTGTGAACGTGAGTTCTCCCTCACTCTCCAGGCCAACCTAGAGTCTAAGGCCTAGCTATCCATGGACTTACACCTTCACCTTCTGTCCATTTTACATTGTTTTTATAAAAGTCAAAGGAGAGAAAAGAGACTCTTTAAAGAGTTCTGATGCTTGATTCTGGCCCCAGAACAAGGAGGATCATTTTTCTTTATACCCTTATTCAGCCTCATTGATCTGAGGTCACCAAGGCCTGAAGTCAAGAAGAAAAGAGGCTCAATTTGGACCCGGGTGGGAATGATGATAAAAGGAAACATATGGCTTAAGACAAGGGCAATTCCATAGATGAGAGGCTTCATCTCTGGAAAGAAGAGTGAACTGTTAATGAGAAAGAGATGGAAGGAGATGATGGGATAGAGAAACACTACCAATTCCCCATCCAAAATGTCCTCTGTATGGATTGTGAAAGGTAAATTGAGCCATTAAACAAGAATGAAGTATGTCACCCTTCTAGATTCCTTATAGAGATGGATTTCCCTTGAAGCTGATCAAAAAAAGCCCCACTTGCACATCCCTTTCCAAGCCTTGCTTTCTTTTATTCCATGGACATGGGAAGGAAGCAGTAGTCATAGCTTGGCACCAAAGGCTGCTGGGGGTCACCCTTTGTGCCCTGGTAGGGTTCCCAGGGGCCAGTGCTAATCCCACATCCTCTCTACTTCCACCCACAAGCTGTCTCTGTTGGACATCAGCCAAGTGACCAGACCATCTATGTTACCCCTCAAAGGAATTGTTGAAGGAATTGATAGGAACCTTAACAATAGAACAGACTTCGAACAGGCAGAAGGAAGGGAAAGGGACCTGAACAGTGTGAACCCAGCTTCTGTGGCAGGAATCATGCACAGGGATACAAAAAACCTGGGTTGCTGGAGGGGAGCGGGGTGGGGGGATAGGGTAACTGGGTAATGGGCATTAAGGAGGGTACATGATGTAATGAACATTAGGTAGTATAGAAGACTGATGAATCACTGACCTCCACCTCTGAAACCAATAATACATTATATGTTAAATGAATTTAAATAAAAATAAATAAATTTTTTAAAAAGCAAGGTGAAATGCTGCCAGGGTTTGTCTCTAAGTAAGAAAGTGAGAAGGAAGTTGTACAGGCGGCTGTGGCAATAATGAGTTATATAGCTAACTTGAACTTTTCTAAACTACCAATTATAAAAAATGAATTTTGATCAACCATGCCAGAGGAAACACTAAATAATTTTTCTATCTTTCTGTAGAAAAAAACATATTACAAACCATTTTCTTTCTTTTTTTAAAGATTTTTATTCATTTTAAGAGAGAGAGAGCAGGGGGAAGGACAGAGGGAGAAAGAGAATCTCAAGCAGACTCCATGCTGAGCATGGAGCCCGACACGGGGCCCATTCTCACAACCCTGAGACCATGACCTGAGCTAAAATCAAGAGTTGGATGCTTAACTGACTGAGCCACCCAGGCACCCCCAAAATCATTTTCAAATAGCCACTGGTATACACAGATATGTCCATAGAGGCATATAGTTGAGTACAAATAGTGCTGAAGAAATAATTCTACAGACCCTGTGAAAATTAAATTCTAAACCCAATGTCATTTTAAAACTTTCTTTAAAAGCACCAAAAGAGTAAAGAGAGAGACAGAAACAGAGAGACAAAAAGAGATGGAGACATAGACAGAGAGACAGAAAAAGAGAGGAAATATAACTGGAATGGATTTAAGGTTAATAATCTAAGTCCTAGGTTCCCTACAAGCTATGTGACCTAGAGCAAGTCTTCTGACTTCTCTGAGCCTCAATTTTAACAATTTCAAAATCAGATAACAATCATTTCACATACAGCTTGTCATCAAAAAAATAGCCATTATCACTGTTTGGTACAGCCCATGTGATACATTAAACAAAACAATATTTTCCCCAATTTGCTAGCTCACATGTGCTGCCCACCCATGTCTATAAGGGAGGCTTAGGTATGGACTTTATAGCTGTCATGCTGCCCCCATCCAATAAAACTCTGAACTCTATTAGTAAAGGTGAGGGTAGAATTGGCATTAGGTCAGAAATTAGCAGCTGCTGCCTCATCTAGGAAATACAAGATAAATAAATCAGTTTTGTTGTATTAGTGGGGTGAAAAGGAAAATGTTCATGCTTCTCCCTCTAATTTTTGTATCCATTAAACTATATGCAAACAAGTTTATCTAAACAGACATGTTGAAAACATAGTGGAAAAAATAAATCTGTCCAAGAATGTGGGCATCTGGATTATCTATCAATTACTGCATGACCTTGGACATCTAACTTCTGACCTACGGTTTTCTTATATGTAAGATGTGAATTGGGCCATCAATCACACTAATTTTACACATTGGCTATTACATGAAATCAAGTATGTGAAAGTGATTTATAAACTGTGAAATTTGATAGACATAGTAAAGAATGTCATGGGCATTCAGAATAGGAAGATACTGCTCTTAGCTAGAATTACCAGGAAGAGTAGAGTTGTGGTGTTGAGCTGATAAATAACTGCACTGATGGAAGCCATATTACCCAGTGTTTAAGAGCAGTTTCAGGGATCTCTGAGACCTCCGTTTCAATTCCAGCTTTGCCACTTAGCTGTGATTTTGAGCAAGCTACTTAATCTCTGTAATGTGTCATTTTTTCATCTATAACATTACATAAAACAGAGACTATCTCATATTGTTCAAAGTAAGTGAAATAAGAGAGATAAAATTTTTGGCAAAGAGAGTGGAATATTGCAGGTACTTAGAAAATGAAAGCAGTGATGATGATGATGATGATGATGGTGGTGGTGATGATGATGGTGATGATATAGTGATGATGATGGTAGTAATGATGGTGATGATGAAAGGAGGCACATATATGCAAATTCATGCAGAAGAGAAAAGGAGCCCATTTCCTGTCCTGTAATTCCCAGAGAAATAAGAGTTCTCAGGAGTAAAATATTAATATTTAGCACCATGGACAGAAGAATAGATGCTCTGACTCTGCTCAATGAAAAATCTTGGTAATTTTAATCTATATAAAGAAGAACATACCAGGTAACTTGTAAAATGTTTTTTGTTGTTGTTGTTATTAGCATCTTTAGCCTTTTATATGTGGTATACATATATACACACATTTATTCCACAAATAGTTTTAGAGCAACCTCTGTGGACCAAGCACTATGCTAGGAGTACATGATTCAAAAAGACAGACACTGTTTCTTCTCCCACAGAACTTGTAGTCTAACTGGAAAGACACACAGTGAAACAACTAATTACAATAAAATGCAGTAAGCATCAGAGCAAAAGTTCATGACGCTATAGGGGCATATAAAAGAGGGATTTTAGCAGAGGATAAAAAGATCTCCCTAAAGTAATAAAGTTTACACATATTCTTGAATTTGGTCAAGTAAGAAGACAGAGGAAGCGTTTTCCTGGCAGAGAAAATAGTGCATGTGAAAGTGTCTTGAGTGAGAGAGCCAATGGCATCTTGGAATAAGGGAAGGGCATGTGAAAAGGTAGCAAAGGTGAAGAACATGGGATCATCCCAGGAATGCTAAGAAGTCTTTACTTTTTCCCAAAGATTATAGAAAACCATTGAAACACATAAGAAGAGGCATTGTCAGAACTATAATTATGATCACTTGGATTGATACCTCTTCCACATTTTAAAAATCAAAAATTTACAAATTACAGCTCCCAACTTGTGATGCTCTCCTAATCAAAATTCTCCAGTAGCTCCCCACTGTACACTGAGTAAAATCTACCTCCTTACTTGATGTTCAAGTCTTTTCACTATCTGGCCTCAAATACCTTGTGAGACCTATTTCCCTCTACTCCTTTTAATACATTCCATAATTCAACCAATCATTTCCAGAATTGGGCCTGGGCTTTCCTATTTTGCTTTTGATCTTACTATTTAATGAGACTAGGAGATTCTTCCACTTTCTTTTCACTTGCCTCTATCATTCAGGGTCCCATCCCAATGCCTTCTTTCCTCTAAAGTCTTTCTTAATTCCCTGAGGTGGTATTATGAATTTTCCACAAAACTTCAATACTTCTTGTCTTTTACCTTTTCCTACTAAATTCTTGCATTATATATGTTTATGTCATATATATTTTAATCTCAAATATAAGACACTGGAAAGCAAACAAGCTTTGTCAATTTTCATGTCTTCTGCAGGTCTAGAGCCTGTTCCTGAACTATGGAAGAAGCACAATTAATTAGTGAATGATTGGATGGATGATAGCTTTACCACAAAAATGTGTCTGTTTCTAAGCTATAAATGGCATTGTAATTTATGGTTTCAAGTTCTCAGAACCTTATAATCGAGTTTCTGTATTATGAAATGTCACAAAATACTTGAATTTATGTCTATTTTTAGAATATTTATGAGTTAATTAAATAATGAAGGAAGACTAAGCCTGAGAGCTTGGATTATTGTGAGAAGTAGCTGAGAAATTGAAGCACTTTAAAAAGTACTAAGTGTTTCCAGTTATAAGATAAATAAGTCACAGAGATGAAAAGTACAGCATAGGAAATATAGTCAATAAAAAGGTACTCAGTGCTATATAAATATGAAAATTTGACATAACATCTAAAAATTATTTTAACATCACTTCTTGTATTCATTTTTGGTTGCCTGGTAAGGGTACCTATAAATAGATTTATGCAGTAAGTCTGTTCCAGTTAAATCACATGTACATCTTTCTATTGTTATTAATTGGATAACATATAAATTGAGTCTTAGAAAATGAAAAGAACATGAGACCTTGAGTCAGTAAAATTGATTTGAATAATGAACCTAAGAATTACTTGTTATTTACATGATGTTGGGCAAGTAATTAAACTCTCTGGGCTTCAATTTTCCCATAATGTGGATGATAAATTCACTACCTTATATGGTAGAAAGAACTAAGTTAGGTAATGAATATAATAGTGTTTTTGTAAACAGCATTTTTTGCGAATGTTAAGTTCATTATTTACATTGATCTAAATAACAATGAAGGTCATAATATAAATAAACTATGTCACTAATACTGTATCAAAAGTAGAAAATAGGGGTGCCTGGGTGGCTGTCAGTTAAGCATCTGCCTTTGACTCAGGTCATGATCTCAGGGTCCTGGGATCGAGCCCCACATCAGGCTCACTGCCTGTGGAGAGCCTGCTTCTCCCTCTCCTTCCCACTTGTGCTCTCTCTCGCTATCTCTCTCTCTCTCTCAAATGAATAAATAAAATCTTTTAAAAAAAGAGGAAGCGCTTAAAAAAAAAGTAGAAAATATCTCCCTCTAAGCTATCTGTTGGGTAAAACAAGGTCTTCATATCTTGGTTCTGCTTATTAAAAAGCATTGCTGGCATGCCTGAAGTGGTTTCTAAGGTTGGGATGGGCTTAAATGCTTCTTGATAGGAAAGGTAGAAAGTATGGTTATATCAGAGACATCAAATAATATCTCTCATAGTAGATTTCAGTCTAACCATGAAATTTCCACCAATATTACATTAGTCAAAACTCTATTGTATATTCCAACTTGTATTTAACATTCTGATTTTAGAGACCTGACATAAGCAAATTAGCTGGGATACTTTTTATTCTATAAATATTAATTGAAAGCCAACTTGCATCCTCTCAACTATACTAGATACCTGAGAAACAATAAGGTATGGTTCTTATTCTTAAGAATCTCACAAAGACAAAAATGTATAATACATCCTGCCAAGTGTCAAAATAAAGGTCTGCATGGAGCACTATGAGGATGAAGCAAGACCAACTCTGGAGGTAGAATGGGAAAAGCTTCAAAATATGGCAAAACATTTGCTATATCTTAAAAAATAAATAGCAATTTCCTAGACAAATGGACAAAAAAAATAGGTGGAAGGGATTCCAGACCAAAGAAATAGCATGTGGAATTAAATCCCAACATACTGAAGGACATGGAAATCCTTTGAAATCCTTTCCTGCTACTTCCTTTTCTAACAAGTGTGGGAAGATACTAGGTTGGTGTTTATGGCATAGTAGACATAGTTCTCTTTCATCTTTCATTTTATTTAATGTCCGGCTCTTAAATCTTCCCACTACCCTTAAAAGGGAGAATGACTCAGTATGACTGATGCTGACACATTTGATTTGCTTTAATAACAAGATAATTACTACAACCTCTTATTAATTAACTATATTACATGTAAACTTTACATGTGCAACAGGATATCAAATGGATGTTTTCCCATCATGTTAATTTGGGCTGGAGCCAGAAGCCTGAAACCAGATGGTGATGAGTACCTAAAATTCTAAAGAGAGATATCAGAAGATCTAACAGGTGGTCCAGCAAACAGGCTCAGCTAACCTTGAGCCACCTAGAGGGCATAAACAACCAGGGATGCTTGATGACTGAAGGGAAGATGCTGGAAAGTAGATGTTTCTTTAGCAAGAGCATCTCAGGATGCCATATTTTCCCTCCCCTTACCCCATTCAAATAAACTAGGTTTCAGAAATCTTGACATGTATCCTCTAAAGTTTGGGGGAGAATTTGGTCTGGTACCTAACTTACATCCACCATCCCCCAGAAAATCTGAGGGCTAGAAGTTGTTTGGAACAGCATGGCATGACAGAGAAAAGATGAGGTCATGTTAAGAACATCTTGCATTCTGAAGACATGAACGGATATTTTTCCAAAGAAGACATCCAAATGGCCAACAAACACATGAAAAAGTGCTCAATATCAAAAAAAAAAAAGAAAAAGTGCTCAATATCACTCGGCATCAGGGAAATCCAAATCAAAATCTCAATAAGATATCACCTCACACCAGTCAGAATGGCTAAAATTAACAAGTCAGGAAATGACAGATGTTGGCGGGGATGCAGAGAAAGGGGAACCCTCCTACACTGTTGGTGGGAATGCAAGCTGGTGCAACCACTCTGGAAAACAGTATGGAGGTTCTTCAAAAAGTTGAAAATAAAGCTAGCATACGATCCAGCAATTGCACTACTGGGTATTTACCCCAAAGATACAAAAGTAGGGATCCGAAGGGGTACGTGCACCCCGATGTTTATAGCAGCAATGTCCACAATAGCCAAACTGTGGAAAGAGCCAAGATGTTCATCAACAGATGAATGGATAAAGAAGAAGTGGTATATATATACAATGGAATATTATGCAGCCATTAAAAGGAATGAAATCTTGCCATTTGCAACGACGTGGATGGAACTGGAGAGTGTTATGCTGAGCAAAATAAGTCAATCAGAGAAAGACATGTATCACATGACCTCACTGATATGAGGAATTCTTAATCTCAGGAAACAAACTGAGGGTTGCTGGAGTGGTGGGGGGTGAGAGGGATGGTTTGGCTAGGTGATAGACATTGGGGAGGGTATGGCTATGGTAAGCACTGTGAATTGTGCAAGACTGTTGAATCACAGATCTGTACTTCTGAAACAAATAATACATTAAAGAAGAAGAAGAAGATAGCAGGAGGGGAAGAATGAAGGGGGGGAATCGGAGGGGGAGATGAACCATGAGAGATGATGGACTCTGAAAAACAAACTGAGGGTTCTAGAGGGGAGGGGGGTGGAGGATGGGTTAGCCTGGTGATGGGTATTAAAGAGGGCACATTCTGCATGGAGCACTGGGTGTTATACGCAAACAATGAATCATGGAACACTACATCAAAAACTAATGATGTAATGTATGGTGATTAACATAACATAAAAAAAAAAAGAACATCTTGCATTCTGAGAATTTCTAGAGTTTCAAGGACAAGGAAAAATGTAGGCACTAAATAGAGGACCCAGACAGGAGTCAACTTGAATGGAATCCTGTCCAAAGGTAGACTTAGAGGGATATGGTGCCTGCAAAAAAGGTGTTTGAGTAGACAGAAATGGGCTGAGAGAGCTCTAAAGAGCCAGCCATGAAGACTCAGGAAATAGCAGATGGAAGATCCCCAGAACCGAGATCCTCTGAAAACCAAACAAAAAAAAAAAGAGCCCAAAAAAGAAATGGCCAATATTTTCTTCTGCCACATCAGCAAGGCACCAATACAAGATAAACCATGCTAGCGAGAAAGAACTCTTCTTTCACTGTCTTCCCTTGCCCAGGCTCCACCCTGAAAGAGCAGAATGGTCAATGAGGGGAAGGGGAGGAAAAGAGAAACATGGGACAATATTGGGCAAGTTCACCAGAACCTCCTCCTGACCATGGTTTTCTAACCTGAGGCAACCTCAAGCTGGGCACAGGAAAAAGCTCAGAATTAAATGAGAAAGGCAAGTTTTGAAATTAAAATGGACTGGACTTTACCTGAATACTAAGAGTATGTATTAACACTTAAGAATGCTCAGAAAACCTGTGGTTATCTGCTTGGGAGTTCATCCAGGGGAAATGAAAGACTCAACAGAACAATTTTAAAGGAATGCTGGAAAGAAAAAGAGAAGTTAAGTGGCTTTGTGTTCATGCACTATTGAGCCTATTATGTTCAATAAATCAATTACACATAAGGCATTTCATGAAATTGTCATGAAATCCCATAATTTATGCATTATCATTCTGACTTTATAGAGGATGAAACAAAGTCTTGCATAGATAAGGTAATCTGTTGAGAATCACCACCTGTAAGGGTATATTTAAATACAGTTTCACTTACCTCCAAATCTGGCACTTAATGTTGAAGCTATTTTGCCTTCTCATTATATACATTATAAATTTAAGCTAACAATACCAATAAACAGACCTGTCTGTGAAGGTCCTTAACATTTCACTTAAAACCCACATTTCAGAAAAAGATGTACTAGAGGTGTGGGAAGAAAGGACTAAGAATAGCTAAGGGGCAAATAAAACCTATAATTGGGCCAGCAGTACCTTCACAAACTTCCTGTTTATTCTTTAAGATACGGACAAGTGCACTGATTTAACAAAACTTTTATTGAGTTTCTCCTACGGACAAGGCACTATTTTTTGGCAACAAAGAAACAAAAATGAACATGGTTTCCACTCACATAGGGATACAGGAACAGTGGATGTTACAATGTCATCAGCACACTATGAAAGCACATGCACACACACAAGTTGTGTCTTTCCACAATGTCAGCTTTATTCAATAATAAAGCAAAGTTAAATCACAGTTGCCTTTTCTAAGTGGACAGACATAGAGGGATCAGGTCTGAAGAGTCTGATGGTTTGCTGCCAGAATCCTTCCCATCTTGAAGGGATTTAACTGGTTTCTGGTCCCCGCAGACTTCCTCTGGTTCTGCTTCTTATCAGTTCTGGGGTCTCAGGTCACGTTGGTCCCGGGGGATATCTCCTAGCTGCAGTACCTTTAACTGTTTGTGTCATTGCTTGACACAGGCTCCTACTTGACATGAGAGATTCCATTTTTCTCGCTACATACAACCAATAGTAGCCCAGTTTGTTATGTTTTATAATGTAAATGTGTACACACAGAGAAGGGGACCAGATCCTGGTTGAGGTTAGAGAAAGCCTCCTGGAGGAAGGGACTAGTAAACTGAGACCAGAAAGATGAATGGGCAAGGCAAAGAGGATGTAGAAGTGTTTTCCCAGCAGAGGGAAGAGCATGTGAAGGCCTAGATGGAGAAGAAGATATGACAGGTTCAAAGAACTGAAAGAAGTTGAGAAGTGCCGAGTCACATGGCTCGAGGGGGAAGATGGTGAGAGATGCCACTACAAACAGAGAAGAGGCCTGATGCGCCACATTAAAAGGACTTGGACTTTAGTCTAAAAGGAGTGTGAATAAAAGGAGGCTGCAGCAAACAGCACATGGGTTTACACAAATTCCTGAAATCATATAAACAATACAACTTCTGAAAAACCTCTCCCTCTGAACTCAATCCAAACTACAGCTCTGATCCAAAAAATGGAGAAAATGGGTGGAATGCAATGAACCAAATTTAATTACCAGTTTTTTAAAAGCTGGTCTCTTTCTTTAGCCTGCACCTCATGCTGGCATGTGCTCAGGAAAAGGTTCAGTTCTATTAAAAAGACCATCCTGTAACTGATGCATGCATTCAGCCCCCTTTATCTAGATAAAGATCCACCACCACCATGACAACAACAACAACAACAAAAAAGAAATCTGGTCATCAAAATTTCTAAAATTATTGGAATTAAAATTGAGATGCCCTTTCCATTTTGAATCATGGAAATTTATTTTATCATGTTAACTATGATGCAAATTTACTGGTTATTATCATTAAATATTCTGTCATGCTACAAAGCTGTTTCTGTGTATTTTTGTTTGTTGGTTGTTTGCTGATTTTTGCTTTGTTTTGTGTAGAAACAGAAAATTGCTTAACGGAGACACAGATCCAGGATTCTCTGCCTTTTCATCAGTCTAAAGCTAAAATAGCCAGTCTCTTTATTCCTAAACTTTTTCCTTTCCTTTCACTTCTTTCTTCTAGTTACATTTTTGGGCACTAAAGGAAAAGAAATGGGGTAAGGGAACTTGCATTTATTAATAAATATGTTAAACACAATAAAAACTGTCATTTATTGAGCTACCACTCAGTAAGTAGCACAATATTGGGTATTTTGCATATATTATCTCATGCAAACTTCTCAAAAATCCTAGGACCTAAGTAATATTATCTTCATTTTACAGATGAGGAGCTAGAGCTCAGAAAGATTTATTTAGTGCTCTCCCTGACTCTAGAGGCATTATATGTCCTTAGTAGGGTATTTGAAAATAATCTTCAGCCCCTTCACAGTTTCACTCAGGGCCAGTCTTGGATAGGCTGGACAGGAGTAAAATATGGGGACTCCTTTTCAAGACATAGAATGTGTTGAATTCAGAGAAAAAAATATATATGCAAACGGCAGCCTTATCCTTTATCTATATCCTTAATTTTGATCAAGGGGAAAATTCAAATTTTCTTTTGTTTCACAAATCTATTTTTCATTAAAAGCAGACATTCTTTCAAGTAATATTAAGTATTGGGCAGGCAACCAAAATATATTGCCAAATTCCATTCTTAATTTGGTCTGTGAAGCTATTTCTAATTTTTTCTGACAACAAGTTTTCCAGGCTGACAATGGCTCAGCCTGGAAAAATATAAAATTTGTAATTTTATATATAAATTCTCTACCCTTAAGGGCTTTTGAAATAGCAAAATTTGAAATTTCAGAGCTATATGTCATGAAAGATTTCATTTTAAGATGAGATTATATGCAAAGAACTACTATGGAGTTTGACACATGGTGAACACTCCACAACACCTGCATTTCTAGTCATGATTATCAAATATTCAGGTTCTTCACAGACTGTCTCAGTGTATATAAATGGTGACAAAACACAGAATTTTTTTAAGCTACAGATTGATTTGCAAGTAAGAAGGCAGGCAGATGTAGACAAACTGAAATTCACTGCTTTGCTCTAATATTGACGGGACTGCTTTGTTAATCCCTAAAATTTTGAAATACACTGAAAGTATAATATTCGTCAAGTAACTTGAAAAGCCCCAAGCCTGGGATTTAGCTTAGAGACTGGGAGAAAAAAGAGAAGATTTAAAGATCAAGATGGGAATCTGTGCCCACAGGATTAAAAACCATCACCTGCTCTATCCACTTCCTATTTTTCTACAGTAGGTAAAGGGAAACATAATAATGAATAATAAATAATAATGGAAATCTATATGCTTACAGAAAATGAGGAATGTAGAACAAATAAAAGCAGAGTTGGAGAGTTAGCCAATCTCAGATTAATCATAGGTGAGTGTTGAACATCCACGGGGAAAATAATATACCAGCATAATGTCTTTGCTATCCTAATTCAGAGTGTTAAATTTATAGGGTAATTGTTTGGGGAAAATGTATTTCTAAGGTCTTAAAGAAGTCTCAGAGAAACTAGAGTTTTGACAAAGCAAATTTCCTATTCTGGGGATAGCTTCTAGTTTATCCTAGAGATGGATGGGCTGCTTGCTGAACATGAGAGGGGGCTAACATGGCTATCTCATCACAAGAGCAAACCTGGCACTTAAAGAAGTTAGCCATCACAAACACATTAAAGAAATACTTTTCACCAAAGATAAAGTTTTTGACTTAGATATTGCTAATTATAGCTTCCTCTTTATTCCATAACCTTATTCCAGCAAAGGCAAAGTTTACCTGACAGATTCCAATAATAAATCACATAATCTCTGACAGAAATCTCTCAAAATGTAATTAGACCAACTTAGACCCCTTTGTCAGAAGGAGTCAAAGAAAAAATGTTGCATTTTCAACTAAGGGACCACTCTAAAAAATTAGAACTACTTCTTTTATTAAACAGTTGCTTTAAAAAAAGACAACTTGTAGAATACCCTTAATTTTTATTTTTAATGAAATTCAAGAAAGTATTAAAGTTCTCAGTAGATGGAAACAATGATTAAAATTTAAAAAATGAGATCAAGAAGTATACTTTTTGGAAATTAAAAAATTAAGAACAATTTTAAAAGTATAATTGGGACAATTAAAAACTATTACAGGAATTGTACTATGAATTAAAGGAAAATTTGTGATTATCTTAAAGTAATAGGAAAAGGATAAAGATGAAAATTATATGAGTCACTCAAGAAAAAGGAGATCTCATCCCCCTCCTCAGCTATGCTAAGAAGCAGAAGCATTTGCTCACAGTATCAATGGTCCAGCTTCAATAGGTAAAGACCTTAAAAGTCATCACTCCTCTTTGTACAGTAAGAACATGTTGGACAAAATGATAACTGATAACATTTCTTGAACCCATCTGAGATTTGAAGTTGCAGGGAAAATCATCACCTCAAAATTTTGAGAGAGAAGTACATCCAGAGAACATCTGAGATCAGCTTACCTGTAGCAGAAAATGTTGGAGCCATAAACTGGCAGGAACTCTTAATGGTAATTTTGACAAATTGCTGGAGTCTGAATGTGGGCTAGTGTGAGAGTGAGGAAACTACTGGGGAATGCAGTATTAAGGAACCTCTCACAATTGCGTGGGTTGCACTACCAGGAGCACCACCAGAAAGATCTTGTGGCTCTGACAAGGGGAAGGGAGACTTTCCTGCATAACATAGTTTTACTCTCCAGGTGAAAAAAACTTTTCCAGAGCCTTTTCCCAGATGGAGAACTGGGCATTCCTCCTGCTCTAGCCCCTCTAGCCTTCCTGTCTCACTTAAGTGGAAAAAACAAAGTTAACATGTAACAGGGCTTCAAGGAAATAGATTGGGAATGTTACATTTAGGAAGGGGAGAATAATGGCTGAGGGTTTCCCAAAATTAATGACAAACATCAAATCACAGATCCAGGAAGTTCAGAGAACATTAAATAGAATAAATACCAAAAATATCTATACCTAGATATATTGTATTCAAACTGCAGAAAAATAAAGGCAAAAACAAAATCCTTTAAAGAAGCCAAACCTGGGACAAACAACTTACCTATAGAGGAAGAGGGACAAGAACTAAAGTGGGTTTCTCATCAGATACAGTGCAAGGAGAGAATGGAATTTTTTTTTTATTTAAACATTAAAAAACAAACAAAAAAACTTTTATATACAGCAAAATTACCCATCAAAGGTGAAGGAAAATAGGTTTTTTCAGACAAAATCTGAGGTAATTCATCACCCTCACATCTGTCCTTTCAGAAATGCTAACAAATTTGGGGGCCAGAAGGAAAACGATAAAGGTCAAATATTGGGGCTACAGAAAGAAAGGAAGGATATTGCAGAAAGAATAAATGAGAGTAAAATAAAAATTTCATTTGTCTTATTGTTAACCAATCTAAAAGATAAAGTAACAATATTAGATTCTCAGCAATGTCAGCATCATGATGGAGTAAGATATCCCTTGTTATTTTTCCCATTTTTAACAACTAATTAGGCATTCATTCATTAATGGAAGGGCCTCTGTAGGAGTTGTAGGATCCAGCATCATATACCAAGGGACCTGGGAAGACTCTTGCCCACGTGTGCATCCAATAATATGCAGACAGATCTTGAACTGTCTATCTATGTGCTATGGAACCATCGGGAACAGACGAACCTGCCCCAACCCCTCTCAGCCATAGTTAGAGAAAACCTGGAGAGCAGTGACTTAGGAAGACACCCACAATAAGAGAGAAGGTAAATAAGTCCAGCCTTCCTGAGGGGAGATTTCACCATGTTGTTGGGGGGGAGGGGAGGGATACACACACACACACACATTAGAGAGGGTAAGAGGAATTTTGCCATCACTGCCTCTCCCCCAAGTTGACAGAGAGAGGCTGAATTGGCCAACAGCAACTTCTTCTGAAAGAGAAAGAAGAGTGGTGAGTGAATGCCTTGCTACCCCAGCTGTGCAGGACACTGCTAAAGAAACCCACTTCTCTCCAGCAATACCCAGAGTACTGAGGTGGGAACTCCATGACTGGGGAGATGAAGGAGATTGGAAAAGAGGCAGTTAAGAACATCAAAAGGCATGAAAGGGATGCAGTTCCTGCTGACAGCACTCAGGACCTCATCAGAAGTCATCCTTCAAGCCTCTGGGAGAACCTTACCTGAAGATCTCCCCACTGGCCTGCAGGTTGTCCCAGCACCCAGAGCACTAAACCCACACCTCTCCCAACTCCTTGGGCACACTCTCTAGTGTAGCAATGAAATTAAACACCAGGAAACAGTGCTTTCTGAGAAACAGACCAGTTCTGTGAGCAAGGGAGAAACCACAAACGAACTGTAGTGTCACTTTCTGGCCTGATGAGTTGCAAGAACCAAAGTAGACATAAAAGCTTAAGAATTCTGCTACAAGAGGGAGTAACAGGTGTGGAGCAGATGTATCAATAGAGAAAACCCCAGATATAGGAGTACCAACAAACAATATCCCAACTAGAGGCAACTAGTAAAATTTAAGAAGGTGTCTGCTACTTCAAATGCAAAGTAACAATGCAAAATTACAAGGAATATGAAAAATCAAGGAGATATGCCATCACCAACTATAACGATAATCTTCCACTAATCAAAATCAAAACATGGAATTTTGTGTTCCAGCTGAAAATAATTCAAAATAGCTGTTTTGAACAAGCTCAAGCTCAACGAGCTATAAGAAAAAAAATGAAAAATCAATTCAACAGAATCAACTAATACATAAACAAAGTGAGAAATGTAACAAAAAGGTAGAAATAAAAATGGAACCAGAAAAAAATTCTGGATCTGAAGGAATGAATGAATGTAATGAAGAATTCAAATGAGAATCTACAGCAGAGTAGACCAAATGGAAGACAGAATAAGTGAGCTAGAAGATAGGAAATTTTATATAACCCAATCAAGGAGAACAAAGGAAAAAGAATGAAAAGGAGAAAAGACAACCTACATTATCTATGGGACTTCATCAATGATACAAATACTAGAATAATTAGGTTTCTAGACAGAGAAGAGAGAGAGAATGGGAACAGAAAGTTAATTTAAGGAAGTAATAGCTGACAATTTCCCAAACGTGGAACAGACTTGGACATCCAAGTTCATGAAGCTAATAGGATACCCTATTATCTCAATGCAAAAAGACCTTTCCAAGATACATTATAATGAAACTGTATAAAATCAGAGACAAAGGAATCCTAAAAGCAGCCAGAGAGAAAAAGATTATAACCTAAGAAGGAACTCCCATTAGACTTATCAGCAAATTCTCAGTAGAAATCCTACAGGCCAGGAGAGAGTGGAATAACATATACAAAGTGTTGAAAGAAAAAAGTTGCTGGGCAAGAATATCCTATCTGACAAAGCTATCCTTCAGATATGAAGGAGAAAGAAATATTTACCCAGAAAACAAAAGCTAAGGGAATTCATTACCACTAAACCTACTCTTCAAGGAATGCTGAGAAGAGTTCTTCAAACTGAAATGAAAAGATGATAATTAGTGACATGAAAACACAAAAGTATAGTAAAGTAAAATATACAGTCAAATGTAGAAAACTCTAAATCTGTAATAAGATTGCATGTTAACCACTTAACTATATTAAAAAGGTTAAGGAAAACAGTATTAAAAATAACTATAACTTCTATAATTTTTAACAAATACACACTATGTAAAGAGATAAATTGTGACATCACAAATAATAAGAAGGGAGAGTAAAAGGGTAGAGATCTTGTATACAAAGTTAAGTTGCTATCACTTAAAATGGACTATTTTATCTGTAAGATGTTTTATGTAAGCCACATACTAACCACAAGGCAAAAACCTACAGTAGATTCACGAAAAATAAAGAAAAAGAAATCAAAGCATACTACTGGAGAAAACCATCAATTCACTAAGGAAGACAGCAAGAGAGAAAGAAAGGAATAAAGAAACTTCAATACAGCTAGAAATGAATCAATAAAATGGCATTAAGTCCTTACCTATCAATAATTAATTTAAATGTGAATGGATTAAGTTTGCTAATCAAAAGGCACAGTGACTTAATGGATTAAAAAAAAAATAAGACCAAATTATATGCTGCCTACAAGAGACTCATGTCAGCTTCAAGGAAACACAGGGACTCGAAGTGAAGGTTTGGAAAAAATATATTCCCTGCAAGTGCAATTACCAGCATTATCCTGAGACCAAAACCAGGACCCTACAAGAAAGGAAAACTATAGACGAACAACCATGATGAATATAGATGCAAGAATTCTCAAGAAAATATTAGCAAACTGAATTCAACAACACATTAACAAGATCATACACCAAGGACAAATGGCATTTATCCCTGGGAGGCAAAGATGATATCACATATGCAAATCAATAAATATGATAACACTTGATTAATGGAATGAAAGACCAAAATTATATGATCATCTCAATAGATGCAGAAAAATCTTGACAAATAACATCCTTTCATGATAAAGTTTCTTGACAAATTGTATATAGAAGCAACATGCCTCAATGTAATAAAGGCCATGAATAACAAACCCACAACTAACATCATACTAAAGAGTGAAAAGATTAAAAGTTTTTCCTCTAAGATCAGGAACAAAACATGGGTGCCCACTCTCACTAGTCCTATTCAGAATAAAACTAGAAGTCCTAGCTAGAAGAATTAGGCAAGAAAAAATAAATAAATGAAAAGCATCCAAATCAGAAAGTAAGAAGTAAAATTGCCATTATTTGCAGATGATATGATTTTATATATAGAAAATCCAAAGGCTCCACCAAAAACCTGTTGGAACTAAACAACTAATTCAGTTAGTTGCAAGATATAAAATCAACATACAGAAATCAGTTGCATTTTTATACACTAACAATGAAATATCTGAAAAAGAAATAGAGCAGCAACAAAAACCGTAAAATAATATGAAATACAGTTAACAAAGAAAGTGAAAGATCTGTACAAAGACTTTGATGTAAGAAACTGATTACATAAATAGACAAATATATCATGTTCATGGTTCAGAAGAATTAATATTGTTAAAATGTCCATACTGCCCAAAGCCATATATATATTCAATACAAACACTATTAAAATTCCAATGGCATTTTTCACAGAAATAAAAAAGAAATCCTAAAATCTGTATGGAACCAAAAGATGTTGAGGAGCCAATGCTATCCTAAGAAAGAAGAATAAAGCAGAAAGCATCATACTTCTTGATTTTGAATTATACTACAAATCTGTAGTAATTAAAACTATGGTACTAGCATAAAAATAGACACATAAACCAATAGAATAGAGAACTCAGAAATATATGGTCACTATTTATGGTCCAATATATAGGGTCAACTAATATTTTACAAAGGAGCCAAGAACACTCAATGGGCAAAGGATAGTCTCTTCAGCAAACAGTGCTGGGAAAGCTGGATAACCACATGAGGAACAATGAAATTGGACCCCTATTTCACACCACTCACAAAAATTAACTCAAAATGGATTAAACACTTTAACATAGACTTAATACCACAAAACTTTTAAAAGGAAACGTAGAAAAGAAACCCCTTGACATTGTTCTTGGCAATGATTTTCTTGGAC
Organism: Leptonychotes weddellii; assembly: GCF_054177405.1. NCBI lineage: Eukaryota > Metazoa > Chordata > Mammalia > Carnivora > Phocidae > Leptonychotes > Leptonychotes weddellii. The sequence continues at coordinate 37,950,850 of NC_138370.1, read as the reverse complement.
ATGACACCAAAGGCACAAGCAATAAAAACCAAAAAACCAACATGTTTGACTAAAACTGAAAAGCTTCTGCACAGCAAAAGAAATAATGAACAAAATGAAAAGAAAACCTACTGAATGGAAGAAATATTTACAAACCATATATCAAATAAAAGATTATTATCCAAAATATTTAAAGACTTCATATAACTCAGTAACTACAAACAAACAGTTTGATTAAAAATGGGCAGAGGAACTGAATAGACATCTTTTCAAGGAAAATATAAGTGGTCAACAAATACATGAAAAGATGGTCAACATCACTAATCATAAGGGAAATGTAAATCAAAATCACCACAAAATATCACCTCACACCTGTTAAAATGGCTATCATCAAGAGACAAGAGATGACAAGTGTTGGTGAGGTTATAGAGAAAAAGGAACCTCTGTGCACTGTTTTTGGGAATGTAAATTAGTTCAGCCACTATGGAAAATAATATGGAGGTTCCTCAAAAAATTAAAAACAACTACCATATGATCGAGCAATCCCAATCCCATGTATATATCCAAAGAAAATGAAACCAGGATATCAAAAGAAAAAAAAAATCTGCACTCGCATGTTTATTGCAGATTATTCATAACAGCTAAGATATATATGATATACATATATATATGTGCTCATGAACAGATAAAGAAGATATATATATGTATACACACACACACACACACATACACACATGCACACATACACAATGGAATTTTATTCAGCCATGAGGACAAAAAGGAAATCTTGCCATTTGCAACAACACGGATAAAACTTGAGGTCATTATACTCAGTGAGAGAAGCCACACAGAAAAAAACATATTGTATCACTTATATGTGGAATCTAAAAAAGCCAAACTCACAAAAGCAGAGAGTAGAATGATGGTTACTGGGGGCTGAGAGGTGGGGAGAATTGGGGAGATTTTGTTAAAGGAGACAAATTTACAACTAGAAGATGAATAAATTTCGGAGATCTAATGTACAGCATAGTAATTATAGTTGAAAACATTGTATTATTTACTTCAAAATTGCTAAGAAAATATTTCTTAAATATTTTCACCACAATAAAGAAATGATTTTTATGTGATATAACAGGTGTTATCTAAAGCTATGATGGTAATCATATTGCGATATATAAATGTATCAAATCAATAACTTGCACACCTTAAACTTACACAATGTTATATATAAATTATATCTCAAAAAATAATAAATCAATAATTATAATAATACATTGGGTGATTATAATATATAGGTAGATGATAGATAGATAGATAGATGAAATAAATGACCAGTAATATCACAGAGGATGAAAGGAATTGTGACTATTCTGTTATAAGGTACCTGTACTACACATGAAGCCATATAGTATTTTCTAAAAGAGAAGTTAGATTAGTTAAAAATACAGATTGTAAATTCTAGAGGAAAAATATCCCTAGGCTATCAGTAAAAAAATTTTTTAAGAAGTATAAATGATATACTAAGAAAAGAGATAAAATTAAATCATATAAAGTATTCAATTAGTAGCAGAGAAAGCAGAAAGAAACAGGAACAAAGAAGGAACAAATGAAGTAAATAGAAACATTACAAACATGGTAGATATTAAGTAAACTACATGAATATGAATAATTAAAATACATCAATTAAGATACAGAGACTGTCAGAGTGGATTAAAAAAGAAGACTCAACTATTTATTGTCTATAAAAATACTTTTTAGATATAAAAACTCAGATAAGTTAAAGGTAAAGGGATTGAGAGAGATATACCAAGTAACAGTAGTGAAAAGAAATCTGGGGTAGCTGTATTAATTTTAGACAAAGCATACTTCACCACAAGTAGGACTGTCAGAGACAGACAGAAATTATATAATGATAAAAAGGTCAATTTTCAAAGACATTATAACAATCCTAAATATGTGAGCACGTAACACTAACAACTTAGCATCATAATACAATAGGCAAAAACCGATAGAGTGGAAAGACCTATCAATCAACTTGATCTAATTTGACATTTGTAGAATATTCTATCCAACAATAGAATACGCATTTTTATTAAGCTTCACTGCACAAGACAGACCACATTCTGGACCAGGAAACATACCTTCACAAAATTTAAAACAGAATAAATAAAACAAAATCATACAGACTATGTTCTCAGACTACAGTGAGATAAAAGTAGAAATCAATAACAAAAAGATAGCTGGCAAACCCCAGATATTTGGAAATTAAACCAGTTGTGTGAAATAAATCTCAAGAGAAAATTTAAAATTTTAGAGCAAAATTAAAATACAACATATCAAAACATGTGATGCAGTGAAGCAGTGCTTAGAGAGAAATTTATATCATTGAATGTATATATTAGACATGAAGAAAAATCTAAAATAAATGAAATAAGCTTCCACCATAGGAAACAAGAAAAAGAAGAGCAATACAAGCTAAAGCAAGCAGAATAATACAAATAAGAAAATTAGAGCAGAGACCAATTAAATTAAAAACAGAAAAAATAGAGAAAATCAATGAAATAAAAAACCAGTTCTTTGAAAACATCAGTAAAATTGATAAACTTCTACACTGATTGAAAGTTAAAAAAAAAAAAAGATATGTCATGAATTAGGAATACCAGAAATAAAAGAAAGGGAATCACTACTGAACTTATATCCTACATAAGATGATAAAGTTAATATTAAGAATAACTTTTAGCTATTTAATTGAGTAAGATAAAATGGGAAAATCCCAAGACAGGAAATAGAAAATATGAAGAGTCTTATATTTATTAACTAATTTGAACTTTTAATCTGAAACTTTCTATAATAAATATCTTCACTATTGAATTGTGTTCAAAGATTTGAGGGGAAAAAATAATACCAATTCATTCCTACACAAACTCTTTAAGAAAATAGTGGAGAAGGAAACATTCCCCAATTATTTTATGAAGAGTTACCCTAATTTAATAAAATCAAACATGAAACTAGAGGGTATTATGCTAAGCAAAATAAGCCAATCAGAGAAAGATAATTATCTTATGATTGCACTCATATGTGGAATTTAAGAAACAAAACACGGGATCATAGGGGAAGGGACAAAAAATAAAACAAAACAAAATCAGAGAAGGAGACAAACCTTAAAAGACTCTTAATCACAGGAAACAAACAGGATTGCTGGAGGGGAGAGGGATGGGGAAATGAGGTAACTGAGTGATGGGCATTAAGGAGGGCATGTGATGAAATGAGCAGTGAGTGTTATATAAGACTGATGAGTCACTGAACTCTACCTCTGAAATTAATAATACATTATATGTTAATTAATTGGGTTTAAATTTAAATAAATAAATAAAAGAATAGCAGGCAGCTTTCGTAGTTGGAAGATGCTCTTAATGGGCTAAATGTTTATCAACATTTTCTGAAATGTGGATTTTAAGTGAAATGTTAAGGACCTTCACAGACAGGTCTGTTTATCAGTATTGTTAGCTTAAATTTATAATGTATATAATGAGAAGGCAAAATAGCTTCAATGTTAAGATGTGGCATTAATGGTAGATATAAGATTTCTTCTCCTACACTTGGAGTTAAGTTTTCTACAAGTTCGACTTCTTTCTTTCAGTTTTATAATACATGAATATTATTTCAATTAATTAATTAAAATAAAACAAACCAGATAAAACAATAGACAATCTAAGAAAAAGAAAACAACAGACTAATAATATCACTTGTAAACATAAACATAAAAATCTTTGTCAAAACATTAGCAAACTAAAGCCATAAATAGAAAGGTAATATAACATGAGCAGGTGAGGCCTGTTAAGGAATACAAAGTTGGTTTAACATTCAATGCTTAATCATTATAATTCATCAGCTAGAATTATAATACATATGTAATCATATATAAACCATTCTTAAATCAGAAAAAGCATATGATAAAATTCAACAACCATTCATGGCTAAAATTCTCAGCAATATAGCAATAAAAGTGAACTTGCTCACCCTGATAAAGGACATATGCAAAACAACAGCAAACTTAATAGTAAAATACTGATTTCCTCCTAAAATCAGAAATAAAGGAAGAATGGTCGCTCTTGCTATTATTATTTAGTAATTAACTAGAGTCTGAGCCTTGCAATAAGGCAAGAAAAACTATGTGAGACCATACAGATGTCAAAGAAAGAAGCAAAGTGTCTTTATTTGTGAAAGACATAATTGTATGCATAGGAAATCCTAAAGAATCTATTCTAAAAAATCTACTAGAACTAATAAATGAATTTAGAAAGATCCCAGGATGTAAGATCAATGAAAATTCAGTTGTACTTTTTTTTTTTAATTTTATTTATTTATTTGACAGAGAGAGAGACAGCGAGAGAGGGAACACAAGCAGGGGGAGTGGGAAAGGGAGAAGCAGGCTTCCCGCCAAGCAGGGAGGCGGATGCGGGGCTCGATTCCAGGACCCTGAGATCATGACCTGAGCCAAAGGCAGTCGCTTAACCAACTGAGCCACCCAGGCGCCCCAAAAATTCAGTTGTATTTATGAGCCCACAGTGAACAACTGGAAATTGAAAGTTAAAACAATACCATTTACAACAGCATGAAAATTATGAAACAGTGATAAATTTAACAAAATAAGCATAAAAACCTATATACTAAAAATTATAAAATGTTTATGAGAGAAATTAAAGACCTAAATAAAAGGAGATACACTATGCCCATGGATCATAAAACACAGTATCTTTAAGATGCAAATCTATCCAAATTAATAATCTCAATCAAAATTCCTGCAAATTTTTTGTAGTGATGAATAGATTCTAAGATTTACTTGGAAATGTAAAGAACTTAGAATGTATAAATCAATTTTGAAAAAAGAACAAAGAAGGAAGACTCATGCTACCTGATTTTAAGACTTACTATAAAGTTAGGTGATGAAGACAGTGTGATAATAGAAAAGGATAGATGCTTAAATCAAGGAAATAGGTTAGGTGGTGCAGATATAGATCCATGTATATATGGCCACTTTATTTGCTGCAAAAAAGCCAATTCAACATGGAAAGAAAAGTATTTTTTAACAAATGGATGCTGGAACAAAGTAATATGTAAATGAAAACAAAATGCATGGAAAATCTTTGACCCTTCCTTTTCTCCATATCTAGAAATTAGCTTGAAATAGATCATAGGGCTATATGTAAATGCTAACTTCTAAGAGAAAATATAGATGAAAATCTTTGCAACACTAGAACTAGACAAAGATTTTTTTTTTTT
>NC_138370.1:37925319-37945088 GCF_054177405.1 Leptonychotes weddellii | reverse complement strand
AAAAAAAAAAAGATTTTATTTATTTATTTGAGAGAGAGAGAATGAGCAGTGGGGAGGGGCAGAGGGAGAGAGAGAGAAGCAGACTCCCTGCTGATCAGGAAGCTCGATACGGGGCTCAATCCCGGACCTGAGCTGAAGGCAGACACTTAATCAACTGAGCCACCCAGGTGTCCCTGAATGTAATAGGGGTTTAAAAACAGATACAAACCTACATTTCACACCCTAGGCATGCAGACACCCTTGCCAACATCTAGTTGGAAATCTTTATTATACTTTTTTTTTAACTTTTTGAATCAAACCCTCATTATCAATGTGGAAAAGAATGTGGAACAGAGACTCTAAATCATATAGGTAGGGAAAATAAAAATCTATGTTCTTTTTTTTTAAGATTTTTTTATTTATTCATTTGAGAAAGAGACAGAGAGAGCACAAACAGAGGGAGAGGCAGAGGGAGAGGGAGAAGCAGACTCCCTGCTGAGCTGGGAGCCCGGAGGTGGGGCTGGATCCCAGGACCTGGAGATCATGACCTCAGCTGAAGGCAGACACTTAACCATCTAAGCCACCCAGACGCCCCTCTAGGTTCTTTTTTTAAGTAGACTTGATTTATAATTATATCAATTTCCTTTAATCATTGGCATAATATGTGATAGATATCAAAGGCTCTTTCTAAACCACCCAATGTTTTGCTACTCTGGATGAAATGATTATTTATCTCAATTAGGTAAGATCTTTTCACCTAGTAAAGATCTAGGTAGAGTTAAGAGCACAAATTCCAAAGTTAAGCAGATTTAGTCTCTGGCCTAAAACTGCCACATCCTACATATGGAATATTGCACAAGCCATTTAATATCACAAAGCCTCACTATACACATAAAAAGAGGAATTGAGATTCTAGGTCATTTTTTTACAGTTTTGAGATATATTTCGTATTCTGTAAAATTTACCTACTTAAAGTGTACAGTTGAGTAGTTTTTACCATACTGACAGAGTTATGCAACCATAACCACATTCCTATTCTGGAACTTTTTCAACAGTCCAAAAAGAAACCTCATACACATTAATATTCATACCCTATTCCTACTCCCAACCCTAGTTCAACCCTAGGCAACCATGAATCTATTTTCTGTCTCTATGTATTTGCCTATTCTAGACATTTTACATCAATGAAATCATACAATAGGTGATCTTTTGTAATTGTCTTCTTTCACTTAGCAAGATGCTTTCAAGTTTCATCATGTTGTAACATGTATCAATATTTTATTCTTTTTTATTTCTGAAAAAAACTCAATTATACAAATACACATATTTTGTTTATCCATTCATCTGTGGGTGGATATTTAGGCTCTTCTACTTTTTGGTTATCTAGAATAAATCTGCTGTGAATATTCACATATAAGTTTTTATGGACATATGCTTTCATTCCTTTTGAATGTACATCTAGGAGTAGAATTGCTGGATCACATAAAAACCCTATGTTTAGCATTTTGGAGAGCTGTAAAGTTGTTTTCCAAAGTGGCTTCACTATTTTACATTCCCACCAGCAGTGTGTGGGATTCTGATTTCTCCACACTCTTACCAACACATTATTTTCCATCTTTTTTTAAATTTTATTTTGGCAATCATTATAGGTGTGAAATGATATCTCATTGTGATTTGGTTTACATTTCCCTGACAGTTAAGGGTGTGAGTATCTTTGACAATTTACAAAACTTCTTTGGAGAAGTGTTTATTTAAATCCTTTGCCCATTTTTTAATTTGGTGATGTGTTCTTATTGCTGAGTTATGAGTTCTTTATGTATTTGGATACAAGTTCCTTACCAGATATTTGATTTATAAATAGTTTCTCCCATCTTGTGTATTATCTCTTCACTTTCTTAATAGTGTCTGGATCCCCAAAATTACAATTTTGATGAAGTCAAATTTATAAATTTTTTTTGTGTATGCCTTCGGTATCATATCTATGAAACCACTGTCTAACAGAAAGTCACAAAGACTTATGCCTGGTTTTTCTTCTAGTAGTTTTAGAGCCTTAGCTCCTACATTTACATTTATGATACACTTTGAGAAATATCTGTGAATACAATGTGACATAGGGAACCAAATTCATTCTTTTGTGTGTGGATATCCAGTTGTCTAAGCACCATTTGTTGAAAAGAGTATTCTGCCTCTCAATTTCTTGACACCATTGTCAGAAAACAAATTTTCCATAAGTATAAGGGCTTATTTCTGGACTTTCAATACTATTCCACTGATGAATATACATCCTTATGCTAGTACCACACTGTCTTGATTACTATAAGTTTTTGTAGTAGGTTTTGAAGTAGCAAAGCGTGAGTTCTCCAACTCTGTTCTTTTTCTAGATTTTTGACTATTCTGGGTCCCTTGTATTTCCATATGAATTTTAGGGTCAGCTTGTCAACTTCTGCAAAAAATAAAAGAAAAACAAGAGAAAACAAAAAACTGGGATTTTGACAAGATTTTGTCAAATCTATAGATCAGTTTGGGGAGTATTGCTGTCCTAACGATGTTAAATCTTTAAGTACATGAACACCAATGTCTACGTTAACTTAGATTTTCCTTAGTTATTAGAGACAATGTTTGTAGTTTTCAGGGTACAAGTCTTGAACTTTTTTATTAAATTTATTGCTAGATATTTTCTTTTTATCTTATGCTCCTGTAAATGGGATTAGTTTTTAATTTTGTTTTTTAAATTGTTTTTCATCAGTATGTAAAAACACAATTTTTGTATAATGATCATGTATCTTGACACATTGCTGAGATAGTTTATTGGTTCAAATATTTTATTGGATTTCTTATGAATTTCTAAATATGAAATTATATACAGAATCATTTGCCAATGCAAATCATTGTACTTTCTTTCCAAATTGGATGCTTTTTATTTCTTTTTCTTGCCTTATTGCCTTGCTCAAAACATCCAGCACATGGTTTAATAGAAATGGCAAGAGCAACATCTTGTCTTGTCTCTCTCTTTTTTTAATTACTATTATTATTGAAGAATAAGTGACATACAATATGGAATTCATTTTGGGTGTGCAAAATAGTGACTCAATATTTATGTACATTACAAAATGGTGAACACAATAAGTCTAGTTATCATCTATTATTATACAAAATTGTTACGACATTATTAACTATTTTCCCCATGTGGTACATTGCATCCCCATATCTTATTTATTTTGTGACTGGAAGACTGTACCTCTTAATCCTATTTTGTCCATATACCTATTTCATCCACCCACCTATTTCATCCTCCCCTCTGGTACCATCATCTTGTTCTCTGTATCTATGAGTCTGTTTCTGTTTTGTTTTGCTTTGTTCTTATTTTTTTATATTCCACAATAAGTGGAGTCACATGGTATTTGTCTGTCTCTGTCTGACTTATTTCACTTAGCATAATATCTTGTAGGTCCATCCATGCTGTTGCAAATGACAATATTGCATTCTCTTTTTATATCTTACTTATATTCCTCTGTGTATGCATACTACATCTTCTTTATCCATTCATCTATCAGTGGACATTTAGGTTGCTTCTATATCTTGGCTACATATGCATTTATGTTCTAGGTCCCTTTCAGAGGAAATTCTGTATGTAGTTGAAGATTTGTTGTGTCTGTAGGAGGAGGTGAGCTCAGGATCTTCCTATACCACCATCTTGAACCCTCTCCCTTTAGGCTTTCTTTGTGTCTTTTTCTTGATCTTAGAAGAAAGGTATTCCATTTTTCACCATTAAGTATGTTAGTTGTGGGTCTTTTGTAGAAATTTATCAGGTTGAAGAAGTTCTATTCCTGGTTTTTTTTTAATATTTTATTTATTTGAGAGAGAGAGAGAGGGAAAGCATGGAGGGAAAGTGACAGGGAGAAACAGACTCCCCGCTGAGCAGAGAGCCCAATGTGGGGCTCTATCCCAGGACACTGAGATCATGACCTGAACCAAAGGCAAACACTTAACCAGCTGAGCCACCCAGGCATCCCTATTCCTGGTTTTTTGAGTGTTGGGGTTTTTTTTAATCATGAAAAATTTTTGGATTTTATCAAATTATCTTTCTTCATTTATTAAGGTGACCTTTGTCCTTTTTTCTATGAATTCAGTTTATTCACTGGTTGGTTTTCAAATGTTGAAACTCTCCTACATTTCTAGGATAAATACGACTTGGTCATGGTGTATAATCCTTTCTATATGTTGCTGGATTTGGTTTGCTAGTATTTTGTTTAGAATTTTTGCATTGACATTCATAATGGATATTGGTATATAGTGTTATTGTGATTTCTTTGTGTTGCTCTAGTAAAACAGTAACACTGGTCTTTTAGAATGAGTTGAGAAGTATTACCTCCCCTTATTATCCTTATCATTTTTTGGAAATGTTTGTAAATGATTGGTATTAATTCTTCTTTTTTTTTTTTTTTTTTTTTTAGATTTTATTTATTTATTCATGAGAGACAGGAGAGAGAGAGTGAGGCAGAAGCAGGCTCCTTGCTGAGCAGGGAGCCCGATGCGGGACTCGATCCCAGGACCCTGGGATCATGACCTGAGCCGAAAGCAGACGCTTAACCATCTGAGCCACCCAGGCGCCCGGTATTAATTCTTCTTTAAATGTTTGGTAAAATTCACAATTTAAGTCATTTGGTGCCTGGTTTTTCTTTGTTGGAAGTGCTTTTAATTACCAAGTGAACTTTTTTGTTATAGGTCTATTCAGATTTTTATTTATCCTTGAGTCAGTTTTCAATAGTTTGTATCATTTTAGAAATTTATCTATTTTATCTAAATTCTTCAATTTGTTGGCACACAACTACTTACAACATTTTCTTATAGTCTTTTTTATTTTTGAAAGGTCCGTAGTAATGGCTTCTCTTTCATTCCTGATTTAATAATTTCAATCTTTTCTCTTTTATCTTGTTCAGTCAATTTAGAAGTTTGTCAATTTTATTGGCCTTTACAAAGAACCAACTTTTGATTTCATTGATTTTCTTTATTGTTTTTCTATCCTCTATCTCACTTATTTCTGCTCTACTATTTATTATTTCTTTCTTTCTGTTTCCTTGGAGTTAGTAGTTTTCTTTTGTTGTTTTACTTAAGATGAATGGTTTAGGGTTTTTTTGAAATATTTCTTCTTTTTAAATATATTTGTTAACAACTACGAATTTTTTCTAAGCACTGTTTAACTGCTATCCATATGCTTTGGTATTTTGTTTTCATTTGTCTCAAAGTATTTTCTAATATCCATTGCAATTTCTTCTTTGACCCATTAGTTATTTAGAAGAGTGTTGTTGAATTTCCACATATTTTTAAATTTCCCAAATGTTTTTCTGTTATTTCTACTTTAATTCTACGTAGTTGGAAAACATATTTTCTATGATTTCAAATCTTTTGAGGCTTGTTTTATGATCTAGAATAGGATCTATTCAAAAGAATAGAACTATTCAAAAGTGTTCTCTGTACACTTGAAAAGAATGTGTATTCTGCCATTATGGGGTGACATTTTCTAGAGATATTTTTTAGATCTAGTTGTTCAAATCTGATTTCCATGTTGACCTAGTTGTTCTACTCATTATTGAAAGTGGAGTATTAAAGTCTCTAAATATTATTGTTAAATTTTCTATGTTTCCCTTTAATTCTATCAGTTTTTGCTATTTGGAGGCTTTTGGTGAGGGGAGAGTGCACATTTATAATCATTATCATTACATCTTCCTCAAGGATTGCACTCATCATAAAAATGTTCTTTTTTTGTCTCTAATAACATTTTTTGTCTTAAAGTCTATTTTGGAAAAATGAAGGGGGGAAATCAGAGGGGAAGACAAACCATGAGAGGCTATGGACTCTGAGAAACAAACTGAGGGTTCTAGAGGGGAAGTCGGTGGGGAGATGGGTTAGCCTGGTGATGGGTATTAAAGAAGGCACATACTGAATGGAGCACTGGGTGTTACACGCAAACAATGAATCATGGAACACTACATCAAAAACTAATGATGTAACGTATGGTGATTAACATAACATAATAAAAAAAATCAAAGTCTATTTTGAATGGTATTGGTATAACCACTCCAACTCCTTTTTGAGTGCTATTTACATGGCATGTCTTTTTCCATCCTTTTACTTACAACCAATTTCTGTCTTTGAATATATAGTGTGTTGCTTGTAGACAGCATATTGTTGGATCATGTTTTCTTTTTTAAATCCATTCTGCCAGTTTCTGTTAACCCTTCTTGAAGTTCAGTGCTTCTTTCTTCTACCAGCTCAAATATATTGCTCCTATAACATTTGTTATACTCCTATAGTAAATTTTTCTCTTCTGTTTTTGTAGTTTTCAACTCCATGATTTCTCTCTGGTTCTATTTTATACTAATTCTTTAATAACATTCACTATTTAATGAGACATTATTGTCATAATTTCCTTTAATTCTTTAGACATAGTTTCCTTTAGTTCTTTGACTTTATTTAAAATAGCTCATTCAAAATCTTTGTCTAGTAAGTCTAACATCCTCAGGGAGTTACTAGAAAAAGACTTAATTTTTTGTTTTAAATTCAACTTTCTAAATAATATACTATAACATCTGTGAAATCAGTTTCCTCCACCCACCCAACCCCAAGTGTTCTTGTTATTCTTGCTGCTGATTATTTGTTTAACAGCTTTCTGTATCCCCTGAAATGTGTGGCCTCTGAATTCTCTGCTGGCTTTTATTAGGTTATTGTTTTTATTTTTAAATCTGACTTCCTAAAGTGATACCTGGTTCAGTATAATTTAGTGGTCAGCAAATAATTGGTCTAAAAATTTCATTACATGCTTTGTCTTTAAAACTTCCATCCTTTGCCAAGAGGATCTGTGTGTGGGGGGGGGGGAAAGCCTTAAAGCTTCAGGCAGTTTATGAGACAGTCTTAGCTTTTACTTTCTACTTGTTCAAGGCCTCAAGTTCAGCCCAAGGTAAGCAACTAGTATCTTCTCCTTTCCCAGGTCTTTCCTGGGCATTTGCACATGTGCAGCCTTTTAGATCCCCAGCAATATGTCTGTTTTCTATGGCTCTCCAGCTCTCCAGAATGTCCCTTTAAATTCTTCAACCATTTTCTTGCTTGCCCAACTGAAATCACAGTCTTAGGCTACTGACATTTTGCCAGCAGTTTGCTATTGTGTTGGTAATGTCCTGGGGTAGGCTTCCTCTACACACACACACACACACACACACTACTCAACTGTACACTTTAAATAAATGTATGCTTAAGCAATACCTAGTAAGTGCTCAGTAAATATTAGCTACTATTAGTTATCAGGCCCAGGGAGATTAGGCAATTTATTTAAGGACATATAGCTAGTAGGTGACAGAACCATGGTTTTAGCTCCAAGAGTCCAGCTCCAAAGCCAACACATCCACACCCATTGGTATTTGATCTCCTTAATATCCTAGTGACTCTGACACTAATTTTTTATGTGGTCTTAAACAAATCATCACATCTTTTTCATCTTCAATTTTTCTGTCTATAAAAGGAGGAAGACAGCCCACACTCCTGCTCTGTCATCCTGTGGTTCAATGAAGACACCTCCAATAATATCCTATCTACAAAACTCTGTTCACTCAAACTGTCACACTAATTGGCTTGAACAGCAATAATAAGAACAATCTCTCTACCCCATCACCTCGCCTCATCTTTACAGTGTTTCTAGGTGACAACTGAGTATCCAGGAATAGAGCCTCAAACACAGGTGCAACCACAGGTGCAAAAGTAACAACAACAACAAAGACAAAAATCCTGCACTCTGAAACTTAAGAACTTCAACATTTTAGTGTTTCCTTGACCTTGAGATACTTGAATTCCACACATGAACTTATCTGGCATCCTAAACTGAACAGCAGGACCAGAATAAATAAGAAATTTAAAATATCTTTACTCCCTCTCACTTTGTGCAGGACAAATTTTCATAATAGTTATATCTGGTCTGCCTTTCTCTCACCATTCATTCTGCTCTCTCTCCCTTGGTTTTCTAAGTCTCCCCTTTCTTGATAAGTGAGCAGGTTTGTATTATCCTTTAAAACATACATCCTATTGTGCTGGTCTAAACTTGACATGAAAACTCTTGTTTGGGAGCTGTCTGAAGAGAACCAATGGAGGCATTGTCAATAAATAATAAAAGCCCAGCACAGGTTTGATTTTTATGTGAAGTGTCCAGAACACAAGTGTGACATAAAAATTTCTCAACTGTGGCAATGCAGGCTTACTTCTCTAGAAAACATAATTTAATCTCATCAAATTATCACTTGACAATAGGTTATAAATCAACTATGGAAAAGCAGGGCAGACAGCTTGGGTCTGTCGCCATCTTCAAAGTCAGTACTTAACCAGAAATGGCATGCTGTATATAATCAGCTCTGTAGTTCACCATCAATAGCAGATCCATGAATGGCACTTATTCATTTGTTCAGTATCTTGAAACCATCTCAACAGTTTCTGGCATGAATACCCATAACAAGTAGATACACAACAAGTCCAATAAACACAGCTGGTGAAGGTTTAGGGATAACAAGTACAATGTCATATGTCCGTGTGGGACAAAGAGATTTACTCAGCTCCAGGGATCCAGACCATATCTTGATCATCTATGACTGTGTATTACTAACATTGAAGGTCAGGGGCCTTCACAATCTATGGAGAGAAAATAGTACTGGATTTGCACAATATGGTAGGCAAGACAAGTTTGAGTTTGCAGTCAACTCTCAGTGATTCGTTACTACTAGAGAATGCTGTGCTTATCACAAAATCAGTTCAATTTGGCTTTGGGTTATGTCATTTGGAAAATGGATAAAGCAAATCTACCTAACATGTCTACAATTATGCAATTAGTCAATGATGACCCTGAATCCAGAACCCAGGTCTTCTGACTTCCATTAAGATGATCTTGTATATTTTTATCAGATTATTTAACAAAAAGAGGAGGAAGATACAGACCCAGGGTTCTTAGGAAAGTGTGATCCTGAAGACAATACTAGAGAACAAGAAGATTGGCTAGTATGTTCCCTACAAAAAGAATAAAGCATGTCTGTTAATGATTTTATTTACTGAGCTATTATTATTATTAATATCAGTTTATTTATTTCTTAAAATTCTGTAAGTCAGTGCCATATATGCCATTCTTGTTTATTATCTCCAAAATAACTTTAATCTAAATGTGGAATTCTGTCAGAAAGGTTTAAATAACCAACTCTTCAACTGTGCCTCTTGCAATAACCTCCTTTGAAAAAGCAGATATGGGGTGTCTGGGTGGCTCAATCATTAAGCATCTGCCTTTGGCTCAGGTCCTGATCCCAGGGTCTTGGGATCGAGCCCCACATCGGGCTCCCTGCTCAGCGGGAAGCCTGTTTCTCCCTCTCCCACTCCCCCTATTTGTGTTCCCTCTCTCGCTGTCTCTCTCTCTCTCTGTCAAATAAATAAATAAAATCTTAAAAAAAAAAAAAAAAGCAGATATAGCTGAGTTGATGCGGCTAAGTTGATGTGGCTTGTAATCTAAAGTACTCTGTTGAAGAAGAAAACTTTTTCACAATGTTTTCCTTCTAAAAATTTCTATACTCGTGAGAATAAAGGCCAGAATAATTAGATCACATTCGATAGTAATGCATGCATTAGAAACTCAGCTTAGTGAGAACAACAACAAAAAGACTGCTGATGTTCAATCCTAATTGTTATGAAATAATTTTCCCACCTCTTCCTACTTAATGAATCTCTTCCTCACTTATCTACAGGTTTTTCAATCTCTGACAAGTGCTGCTGTGGAAAAGAAAAAAGAAAAAAAACTGACCACTTCTTAAAGCTTGGTAGCCTATTAACACCAACAAATTTCACACCTGGCATTATTATTATCTCACATAAGTATTACAGTTCAGCTTTGGAATTTATTACTCAGTAGCTCAAAAATGTTACTGTGGGGCTACCGGTTCTTCCCAACTTCCAGCACTACATCCTTGATCTGTTTCCTCTCAGCCTTATGCTTGTTCCTCATCATCACAAGATGGCTGCTCCATGCATCACAGAAGTCACCAAAATATTGGGGGATGGAAGATAAAGGAAGTTTCTTTAGTGTGAATATTTACTAATGAGAAAAAACTTGCCAAAAATCCTTCAAAGGCTCCTGTCATGTCTCATTAGCCAAAATTATATTTAATGTTGATGCTTAAATCATTCACTGTCAAGGACAATGAAATTATCAATGATTGGTTAAAACTAACCAAGATCCATCCCCTCCCTGCTGGGATAAAGTCAACCTTGCAACCAACCCTGCCTGCAAAAACCAACAGTATCTGCTTGTTTGATGGAGGCAGGATAAAAATTTCAAACATAGCAAGACAAGATGGAAATCCATGAGGTTAGAAACCATGGAAAATGAATATTGTTTGAATGGAGTAGGAGCTACGATAGCAAAGCATGGAATAATTAAAGAGAGCAGCTGCAGCAGCTTTTTTTTTTTTTAAGATTTTATTTATTTATTTATTTATTTGATAGAGAGAGAGAGAGCACAAGCAGGGGGAGCAGCAGCAGAGGGAGAGGGAAAAGCAGACTCCCCGCTGAGCAGGGAGCCCAACACGGGGCTCGATCCCAAGACCCTGAGATCATGACCTGAGCCGAAGGCAGATGCTTAACCAACTGAGCCACCCAGATGCCTCAGCTGCAGCATTTTTTATGTTTCATAAGGAACACAGATATGGCATAACCTGAGAGCAAATACTATTAGGAATTTATTGGTTGGGGAAAGTTTCTGTGTAACTGCATTTAAAATAAATTAACAACCTGTACTGTCATGAACCATCACCACCTCCCTCCCCATAAAAAAGACTCAAACTAGATTTGCCAAATGTCAACTTCTAAGAATATTAAGCTACTTAAGTGCCAAATGTTTATTATTATGTTATGATCTCACATTGAAAATGGTGTTAAACAGCACTTAAAAATATTTTGGGGTGGGACACAGAGAGAGAGGGAGAATCTCAAGCAGGCTCCAAGCCCAGTGTGGAGCCCAACGTGGGGCTTGATCTCATGACCCTGAGATCGTGACCTGAGGCAAAACCAAGAGTCAGATGCTTAACAAACTAAGCCACCCAGGCAGCACTAAAATGCATTTTTTTTTTTTAAGATTTTATTTATTTATTTGACAGAGACAGAGTGAGAGAGGGAACACAAGCAGGGGGAGTGGGAGAGGGAGAAGCAGGCTCCCCGCAGAGCAGGGAGCCCGATGCGGGACTCGATCCCAGGACCCTGGGATCATGACCTGAGCCGAAGGCAGTTGTTTAACCAACTGAGCCACCCAGGCGCCCTAAAATGCATTTTTTTAAATAAAATTAATGTTCACTGGAGTGATAACCAACTGCTACAGAGGCTCCAAATCATGGATTGGACATTTAACTTGGAGTGTAAGGAAAGAAACAAAAAGAAGAAAGGAAATAAAAACATTTAAAAAAATTAAAAAGTTAAGACATTCAGAAAGATATTTGTGAACATATCAACAAGAGCCTTTTAGGCACAGGCCTGCGGACATCCAGTGCAGGCTCTCTGCAAAATGAATTGTTAAACAGAGGGTGCTTGATAGACTGTGGTAGTTAAAAAAACTTTAGCTTTAGAGTCAGACAAATGTAGGTTTAATTCCTGGCTTTACTGATCACTAACTTGGACCTAAACTCTGTGATAACCAGCATACTCCTGTAGCATAAGGACAATAATGCAGGAATCTTGGATGATCGGAACTGGCGTAGAGACAATGCCTCGCCCAGTGCTGAGCATAACAGTCCATGAGGAGAGCGGTAATGGAGACCACAGCAGTGTTGGCGTTGGTAGCTCTTTCTGACAACAGCTGTGTACTGCCAGAGGTGGTGGTCGGGGCCGGAAGTGCCACCGTGCCATGTTAGCAGTCATACAAAAAATGTGTTTACATATCACTGACTCTAGAGAAGTAATATACTACTGACTGAAAAATAGTCCCGATCTATCAATGAGAATGATCCTTTTGACAACATGTTCTCCTTGAGAAGTGCCATGAAATAGTGAAGGAAGAGTGGAATACCTGCACAGCCATTCAGATGACCCCATGAGAGAGGGGACAGACCAGCCCCACATCTGGTTTCAGGCAACAACTATGTAATGATGTCACTTAGAAGGTCACTGAAGTATTAATTAAGGTGTGAGAAGCAGTACAAGTTGTGACATGAGAGAAGAATTAGAGACACGTTTAAAAGAGAGGTAAATCTCACTAACATGTAGTAAAGCAGGGGGGCTGAGGGAAGAGAAAATGAAACTAAGAATTTTCTGTCCTCCCCTTTTCAAGCAAATTTTTCTCAAGACTAAAAGGGATAGTCTCTGCTAGACTCATTATTACCTTCTCCATCACTTAAATTCTATGCCTCTTACTTTTCTCACTTCAGTAACTCATTAACAGTTATTAGACACAAGTTTTATGAAAGTAAAGCTGCTTTTGGAAAGCTGTATAACAAACGACCGACCGTTACCTAAAGGAGTGGGATGGACAAACATAAAGGGACAAAGCTATAGAAATACAATTTGTAAAATAATGAAACAACATTCTGCAAGAAATACTGCACTTAACTTCACAAAATGCCAGCCTATGCAAATTCATATTCTACAGTTTGCAGCTTGAATTCCTCACTCCAGTCAAGCTACTTTCACCTGACCATTTTTCCAAAATCCCAGAGTCGCCATCTTGTTCATTTTTGTTCAATTAATAAAATTCTTCTTTCAGCAAATCCTTCTTTTGAGTTCCATCCTCTTGATGGGGCTTTTTTTGGACATTTCAATCCATGCTGATCTTCCCTTAGTTCATTTTGTACTTGGTATCTATTCTGGTCATTAGACTTCTACCACATGTATTTTTTTGCTGCATTATAATTATAATTACTTTCCATTTAAATATGTTCCATATTTTTAAGTAAGTGCCTGGGGGATGGATCCTATGTCTTAGTATCCTTGGCATTCATCATAGTTGACCTTTCCAACTGGTGTAGTGGAAATAGCCCTGAACCAAGGAATAATTCTTGATTTAAACTTTGTACAAGTCAAAGGAAAGAATAAAGAAAATGGATGAATGAGCATTTGGACAGGAGCCTGAAATTTTTAAAGAGGGAGGTAATATTTTTGGAAAATTCTCTGAGTTCAATAGGAGAATGAGCAGGCTGGGGGCACAAAAAAGGATTCTGAGGGGAGGTCTGAGACTTGAGGTCAGATTTGAAATCATGTACTTGTAGAGGCACCATTTTGGTGACTCATCTTCAGCAATTCTCAGAGACTAGGGTATTGGATGCCTCCGTGGCCCCAGTGAACATACTGTAGTGATCAGGAAGTTGGTGAATGATGACAGCAAAGATAAGGGAGTGAGGAAGGTATGGCTGAATGAATGGGCATCCAAAAGTATTTTCTTTTTCATAATCTTGGAGAAGACAGGAAAATGTTAAATTCTATATACCGCCATCATTCTCTCTCTCTCTCTCTCCTCTCTCTTCCCTCTTTCTCTCTCTTGCACACGCACACACACAGGAGACTAATTTAAAACTAATATTTGTTAGATGTAAGGAAACTAACCATGGGATGAAATCATCCAGACAGTCCTGTAGCCAGAAGATGTTAAGCCTTTCTTTATAGGCCATACATACAGATGATACTAAAAATACATGAGAACCTGGAGTCCATGAAAATTAACCCTCCATGTTTACAGAAGAGAAAATTACATTTGAAGAAATTTTCCGCATGCACACACCCCAATCCATCAACAATATTGGAGGTTAACTGCACCCATTTTCAGAATCATTTGGATCTTTTCAAAACCATTGCTTATATATGAGATTATGTTTTTTAAGTGAGCAAATAGAATTCCAGCTTGGGATTAGTTTTGGCTTGAGATGTGAAAAGCTGCAAAGTTTTGCCTTCACATTTACACTAACAACAACAACCAAAAAAGCCAAACAAAATGCAAATGCACAACTTCTCATGAGCCTATCAGAGAGCTGAGGTTTTAGGGTAACCAGCTAGCCAGAAATCTAAAGAAAGGCACCTGAAAGACATTGACAAAGAGAGAAAGAACCGTAGCTCTACTTCCCTGAGACAGATGCAGCCAGACGTATTTAAGATGAATTCAAAATTGTCAATGTTAAGGTCAAGTGTGGGCTAACAAAATATAGAATCGCTGGGAGCTAAAGATGTAAGGAAATTTGCATTTACTTCCAGGCTTTTCTTCACTGTCTAGCAATCCCACTCAAAATAAGTGAAAATTTATATTTGCCCCCAAAACCTGTATGCAATTAGTTCATAGCAGCTTTATTTACAATCAGCAAAAATGAGAAACAACCTATATGTGTTCCAAGTACAAGGTTAGGGTGGAATACCATTTAGCAGTAAAAAGAAACAAACTGTTGATACACGCAACATGGTGAATTTCAAATGCATTTTCCTAAGAAAGAAGGAGAGATAAGCCAAAAGGCTACATACTACATGATTCCATTTATAGGACATCTGGAAAAGGCACACCTTAAGGAACAGAGAAGAGATCAATGCTTGCCAGGGGTTGAGGGAGAGGGAGGAGTCCACTACAAAAGAGCAGTGTTAAGATTGTTCTATGATTTGATCAACCTTTTACAGAGAGTACGCAGCATCATTCCACTGAACTCATGCCCCGTGGAATCCTTTTGGAAAAACCTGGTGTAATAAAGAGGAAATTGGCTTTGGGGGTCCAAAATACTCAAGGCAGAATCTCTAGTTCTTGCACAAATAAATCACCTTGCGTTATTAAACATCGCTGTCTCAGTTTCCTCGTCTGTTAAATAAGACTGATTGTCAAGATTAACTGCACAATGAATGTAAAATACTTTTTTAAAATATTAATTCTTGTCCTTTCTTTCCCTTGCTCATTCTGAAAGGTCACTCTTAATGTCAACAAATCCTGGCATTATCAGCAGTGTCTCTC
Source organism: Leptonychotes weddellii (assembly GCF_054177405.1). Classification (NCBI taxonomy): domain Eukaryota; kingdom Metazoa; phylum Chordata; class Mammalia; order Carnivora; family Phocidae; genus Leptonychotes; species Leptonychotes weddellii. Next base: position 37,930,129 of record NC_138370.1, on the reverse strand, counting down.
CTTTCAGAAATCTAATTTGCTGTTTCCATGCGGTGTGCAAAGCCAGGTGATAACGTGTATTAGAATGTGTCTAATACATTATCACCTATGTTTTGATTGAAGATCCTATGAATAAATTATGCATTCTTTTCTGGGATTTATGTTTTGTGGAAACTATCAATGGATTTAGCTGTGAGGAGCTTCTGAAGCAAGAAGCAGGGGAAATGAGCAGGAACGGAAAAATCTTGGATATTAAAAATAACCCCCCAGAAGGAAAAATGACCTCCATTTGTTTATGCTCTCAAGCCCACGCTGAACAAGCTGCCACAAAGAGCTTTATTATACAATTGCAGAGCAAGATGATTTTCCCCACATATTTAATAATGATTTGGGGATTTAAAAATGAGAAAGAAAATGCTAAGTGCAATCTCCTGGTCTCTCACGCAGAGGGAAAGACAGTGAGGAGGCTATTGCAGTAGCCTAGCAGAGAGGTGGGGAAAAGCTAAAATAAACAGGCAGTGAGCAAACATGGGTGCAAAACTGAGAGGGAACCCCCCCACCCAGGGAAGATCCCAACGTGGACACTCCTTAATCCTGCTTTCACCTACGCATTACAGATGAGGCTAACATTTCAAGGGGACTCCAAGGATGAAGGCACCCGGAACAGGAATTGGGAGAAATTGGGAGAATTTGGGAGAAAATGTCCGATGGTGGAAGAAATTGAGGACTTGGGTTCGGGCAGGTGAAGCTTAAGGCACCAGCAGGATGTCCATGTGGACATTACAGTTAGAAAGAGAGGGTTGGTGCTCTGTTGAAGGCTTGCACTCCAGTGACACATTTGGGAGAAACTCCCTTAGAAATAATAGTTGGAGCCACGGAAGTGGTTGAAATAACCCAAACAGAACCGAGGGAGAGTCCGGGACAGAAAAAGAAGGTTGTAAAAGGTAGTGAGCAGAGGTCAGGGAGGAAGCTAAGAGGGGAAGTTCTAAAGAGGGAGCATTAACCCACAGGTTCAAATACCGAGATGTGACCAGGAGGAGAGACTAAACCAAGCAAGAGTGCTCCTCTCTCAGATTCCACACAAGACCTAGAGACTGAAGAGGAACTAACAGCTGCCCCGCAATTCTGTCTTTTTTTCACCTGTGTTATTCTATAGCTTAACAAGTAGAAGGTGCAGCTATCCCCAACTTGAACCTGGATCTCACACGGAATAACAAGTTTAATATAACAGCTGCTGAGGATAAGGAAAAAAGGAAAATCAGGCCAGGGAAGGAAAGGACAAATCTGTGCTTCTTCCACTTTCCACGAGAACCTTATGCAGTATTTCACCCTGGGAGTCTGTTACCACCTTTTGCATAGATGTGGGGAACAGCATCAGATATTATTAGCTTGATTCAACAGTTGTTACTGACTACCCACTAAATGCAAGGCTCTGTGCTAGGAACCTACAGCAACAGTTCTCAAACTTCAGCTGATCTCAAAATCACTTGGATGACTTGGAAAACTTAGATGACAGATGGCTGGTCTCCATCTCCACAAATTCTCTTTCAGTAGGGCTGGGTAGGACCAGAGAATAAGCATTCCTAACCTATTCCCAGGAGCTGCCGTACTTGGAGTACTTGGAGAGTGATGGATCTAACAGTTCATTATCAGAGAAGAATAAATAGGTTGGGGTTTTAATTCAGGAAGAAAAGCAAAGTACAAAATTCTGCAATGTATTATGATCGTGAGATGGATCATTTCAACATTCTTCAAAGGAAAATTAAAATTAACCTTCCGTCATCACAGGCCACACATTTCTCGCCTTCACGAGCAAGCCTGGAACAAAATCCACTCATCTTACCCATGGATGAAAATCCTTTCATATAACCTATAGATGAAAAGACACTTGTATCACCTAGAGATAATGAATAAGTAAATGCACCTAAATCGTATCTAATACTTCCCAGATCCTCAGGAAGAGAAGAAAAGACCTCTACTTTGTCGGTAAGTTCTTTCTCTCCCAGTTCCGCATAACCAGACCTCATTTATTGAACCTGCTCCTCACATTGGTATCAGCCTTTTTTCTAACTCACTTTGGATAATGAACTTCTCATTTGTTTAACTTTACGTGCCCGGTACCAGGCACAGAACCTTGCCCATTCTTTAACTGAGGAAGGAAAGAAGGGAGAAAGGAGGGAAGAGAAGGAAGAGGGAAGGGGAAGCAGGAAAGAAGAAAAGAAGACAGGGAGGAAGGAGTCTGGTTTAATCCTGGACTCTCTGCTCGTTAACACAGCCCACCAGGCAGCACAGCCTGGGCACTATTCCTCCACCGACCAGCAGGCCTTGCTATTGGGCAGCTCTCCTCCAGACTAGTCTGTTTCTTTCAACTTTTACTTGACCTCCCCAGTGTGACCCCTGTTCTAGACATGGGCTCCCTCACAGCCCGCCCCTTCTAGCTGAATTGCCGTTTAACAACCTGAGTCAAAACCAGTCCCATGATACCAGAGGCACCCAGGCCAAACCCCAATTGTCTCTAAGCTCCCCATCACCTTGACGGCATGTTCCCAGGCAGTCTCCAAGGCCTCTTACCTCTCCCTGCAGGTGATTTCTCCTGGGCCCCTGCTTTCCCAGCTTCATTAGTACCATATTTATGCCTAGATTGTTAAAACAACCTTGTAACTGGGCTCCCTATTCCACTATTTCCCTCCTCCAATGAATCCCACACACTGTTGCCACATTAATCATCCTTAAACACCACTTCCATTATCATAGTAGCAGTTACTCTTTATTAAGCACTTAATATGTGTACAATGTAATGCTAGACATTTTATATGCACTATGTCATCTCATTCTCACCCCATGAGATGTGTATTATTATCCCCATTTTAGAGATGAGGTAACTAAGGCTTACTCATCTGTAAAGACTTGCTTACAGTACTGTGTTTTAGGCCCTCCACAATTTAACCTGCATTCTGAATACTTGCTCTCACCCTTCTCTTCAAAACCTGTATTCCTGTCAAACTGGTTTACTACGCCTCCAGATATGTCCTCACCTCCCCACCTTTATGTTGGGTGCATCTCTCAGAGCCAACACAGATCGCCAACCACACGAGTGCAAGGCCCACTGAAGAGCTTGCAGGTCTGACTAGCAAGCCCACTGCTACTGTGTAAAGCATATTCTGCTTCCAATAAAGCTGTGAACACAATTGACCCATTGAACTTGACCACTGTAGCCATTTAAACCACTCCAGCTCAGGCTCAGAGAGTAATGCTCCCCTCTTCCTTGTTTGCTAAAGCTTCTCAGCCCCTGGTTCCTGCTTCAGATCATTCCTGAGTCTCTGGAGTATGATCTAATAAATTCTAGGAATATACATGCACCATCATATGGCTGAATGGTCATCTAGGTCACCAGGCATTCGAACAAACAGAAAACAGAAACTCAAACAATAGATCAAAATCTATCTACTTTTGATAGATTGATAGATGGTAGATAAATAGAGAGATAGATAATAGAATATAGAAGTATGTAGCTGATAGATAAATACATAGATACATCTGATAGATAATAGGGAGATAGAGAGAGAGATACAAAGAGATAAGTAGAGAGAGAGAGATGGATAAACTATTAGGGTTTTCCAGAGAAACAGGACATTCATATATGCATTTATATATGTGAATTTAGTATGTATGTATTATAATACATATGTATGCATTTAACATGTGCATTTAATAGATATATATAATGGAGATTTATTATGAGGAACTAGCTCATGCAATTATAGAAACTGAGAAGTCTCAGGATGTGCCTTCTGCAAACTGGAGACCCAGGACAGCTGGTGGTATACTTTAGTCTGAGTCCAAAGGCCTGAGAACAAGGGGAGTCAATGGTGTAAACCCCAGTCCAAGGCCTGGAGAAGATAAAATGTCCCAACTCAAGAGTGAGGCAGGAAGTGAAAGGAGCACTTCTTCCTTCCTCCACATTTTGTTCTATTCAGGCCCTCAGTGAATTGGATGATGTGCACCCTCTTTGGGAAGGGCAACCTAGTTTACTGCATCTACCCATTCAAATGCTAATCTCATCTGGAAACACCCTCACAAACACATCCAAAAATAATATTTAATCTGGGCACCCCATAGCCAGTCAGGTTGACACATTAAATTAACCATCACAGATAGATAAAAGTATATAATCTAGATATGCACTTATCACTTGCTTTCACTGGGCATCCATATGCATCCACACACACAGATTGTAGAGTTTACTTTGTGCAATGTTCTTTCTTTAGGTGGTCTCTTGGCTCACTCCCTTACAAAACTCAGATCTCCCCTAGAAGGTTCCTCTTCTGAGAGGCCATCTCTGACTAGCTGAAGTGCTCCCTTCACACTGCTTCACTCTTCTTCATAGACCTCATCTCTACCAACTACTCTACCCACATGCACCTCTGCCTCACTCAAATACAAGCTCTATGAATTCAGCTACTTTGAATGCTGTTCCCTGTTGTAATCTCAGAATCTAAAACAATACTTGGCATTTAAAAGGCCCTCAATAAATATTTGTGGAGAGAATAAACTTAGGGAAGATGCCTACAAAGTAATAAAGAATAAAAGTGTCATTAGAAAATGGTCTTATTTTAATTCAAATGTATATACAATATCCAGTGTTTAATTATATGAAAATGAGTGATACTATTAAGAAAACTATTCCTGGGGGGTGGAGCAAGATGGCGGAGGAGTAGGAGACCTGGATTTCATCTCCTCTCAGGAATTCAGCTGGATAGGGATCAAACCATTCTGAACACCTACAAACTCAACAGGAGATCGAAGAAAAGAATAGCAACAACTCTCTGAA
>NC_138370.1:37909376-37924819 GCF_054177405.1 Leptonychotes weddellii | reverse complement strand
AAAAAAAAAAAAAGAAAGAAAACTATTCCTGCCTTTTTCAATTTTCCAATCAGTGTGCATTTAACCTGATTCCAGCTCCATTGTTCACCTGATGGCTTATAACCAAAGTGTAGGTATAATTTCTTATAACCGTGAAAAGCTTCTGTAGGATTGCCTGGTCATTTGAAACTGAGCCTATAAACTGGAACAGATGTCCAAGCATCACAGGATGGTGACCAGACATATACCTGTCCTATTTTATGCCTGATGGCAGGGGACATTTTTCTAAAGGATTCCAACTTTTTATAAAGAATTAGAAAGGGAAATAGAAAGTTGGATGGGAAAACAGAGCCTGAAAAGTAAACACAAATGATTCAGATTTCCTCAGAAGACAATGGAGTTTTCTTAAGGATCTGCCTGATTTCAAGATAAAGCTGAGTTTTGCATGTCCCCCTCTCCCCAGTCCATGACCACTAGTGTGTTTCCATATTTCCTTTATATGCCCAAGTGGCAAAATTTTACCATTTCAGGACATAACGATGACAAAACAATTGGTGATGATCCACCCTACTCTGAACGTAAGACAGCTGTGCAAACCTTCAGACAGACCCAAGGGAGACTTGGGGCTTCAGTACTTCTGAGAAAGCCAAGACAGTCTTTGATCAACCCCAGGAAGCCAACCCCCACCCTCTTCAACATCACGCTCCCAGGAAAGCCAGGGATATATCAATTTCATGAATATGCTAGCTAGGATACATGTTGGATAAATGGGGAAAAGCAAGAGAAAGCCCTGATGAAAGAGCAGTGGGGGGCCAGTCACCAAATGTAGCTGTACCCTTTCTGAAAGGGTGTTTGTGCAGGTGTGGGGGGCAGCCAATTCTGAAAGGACCTTTGGCCCTTTGGCCTGGCCAGGCCATATACAGTTTGGCCATGATGTACCATGGCTTAGCCAAAGCCAGTCATAGAGGGGACACCTACTTCCTTCCCTTAAAATTAATCTTTCTCTACAATGTGTAACATCACTCCATGTTTTGTTTGTTGGTTTTTATGTTATGCTACTTGGAGAAAATATCCTGAGTATTTTTGTTTTTGCTTTCTCTCTCACCTTTGTTTTTTATGGAATGAAGCCTCTGAAAATTACCAGGCAACAGAAACACAAGCCAATAGAGAATGGTGTGTAGTAAAACTAAAACAAATTCAATCATTTATTTTGTACCTACTATGCTCAAGACACATAGTAAATGGACACTTTGAACAATGGAACAGAGAACGGCAGAAATCAGGACCTTTACTAAATATTTTTTTGAAATTTATTCTGTTGTCTAGGAACAAAATAGTGATGATTAATTTTTTTGAGTATTTTAATTAGACTTTTTTAAATTTTTCTTTAATTTTTATTTTTTTATTAACACATAATGTATTATTTGTTTCAGGGGTACAGGTCTGTGATTCATCAGTCTTACACAATTCACAGTGCTCACCATAGCACCTGCCCTTCCCAATGTCCATTACCCAGCCACCCCATCCCTCCCACCCCCCTCCGAAATGGTGATTTAAAATCTTAAAAGGACATTTCTTCTTTAAAATTAGGGTTCTAATGAGAAGTAGACTAATGATGTTCCAGAAAAAATGTGATTCCATACAATATTTCTATCTTCTGTTTGCCCCATCTAGATCCACTTTCTATCCTTCTCCACTCTGTTTTGTGCCCTAGGAAGCTGGTCTCTATGGGCTATAATTATAACAAGGAATCTTTTGTCCTCTGCTCCTGGTAGTGTTTGGCCAATGGGAGGCTCTGGCAGGAAACTGGAGAAAGGAGAATAAAGTCAGGGTATTTATTTCTCAGAAATCTTCTTATAACCAGTGAAAACCAGCTCTGTCACTTGATCAACCCCTCTTAAGTTGGCCCTACACACATAACTCTTTTACTGGGCTACAGTAACTGTTCAAATCTCTTGCCCCTCAGCCTTACATGTCTACTGGGCTTGTAGTTTCCCTGCAGTCTGCTCAGAGCTTTGCAAATACTCTCAATTTATTAAGTACTCTCTTCAATTGTCCTGTCTGCTTCCAGCAAGGACCATGGCTAATGCATATCTCTAGCCTGCCAATGGAGGATATGGACCAGAGTAAGGAGAAAGAGCCAGGGAAGATAGGGAGACAGAAAGTACAGAAGAAAGGGCAAGGAATGTGTGTTATGATCCTTATCTCGGACTAGGTGGAAGAGTGTGAGACACAGAGTCCAGGCATATGGATTAGTCGTGAGCAGAGGCATCATCTTCTTGGACTGCAGGAAAAGAAACTAGAGTCATTGCAGATATAAAGACCTTATCAGTGTGTGGGCTGGAAATAAAGGTAGTTTACACCTGATAGTCATAATTTTCTTAGTAAGGTAGGAATCAAAGTCATTTGCTAAGAGTGAATGAGATGTGAGGAAGGTAAGAGGTGTGAGGATTGTGTTGAAACTGTAGACTAGCTGCTGCCAGAAGGGAAAGAGTTTTCTCACCTGATGCATGTAAACTAGATTCAAAGAAAAGCCCAGGTGATTCTGGACACTATGATTTGTCATGGTACCAATCCATGTAAGGGTGGTGATTTTTCTCCAGCGGCTCTCGGAAGTCCTGATATAAGAATAGAAAAGTGGATGGCAAAAATGACCCAATGGGCAATTTCAAGACAAGAAAAATGAAACTACTGAGGTACAAGTACAATGATTTAAAATAGTAAGGGTTCTGGAGCTAGACAGAAACTCAGTACAACTCTTTCCAGCCACGTCACCTGAGGCAAGATATCTAACCTTTCTTGGTCATACTTTCTTCATCTCTGAGTTAACCATAATAATAATATCTAACCATAGAACTTTTTTTAGAATTATATGTTATATATGTAAGGTGGTTAATAACATACCAAATGTCTAGAACATGCCTAATAAACGTTACCTTTTGTTATTACTCATAAAGTGTTGAGAGTGTTGGGGGGAAGTAATAGTTAAATAATGCAGTTGAAGCCTAGGCTAGTATGGGGAAGAAGTCAAGCCATGAAGGAGTCTTGTGGACTGAGGGAAAGGAAGGAAATGAGAGACTGGAGGTCATAGTGAGGTCCAAGCTGAGAGTACTCGGGACAAAAGAAAGGACTAAAGACATGGAGAGTTGGTTATTGGAGTTTATAATTTCAGAGGTGATACAGAGAGCTGATCCAGGCTAGTATTGTCAGACAGGTGGGATATGATGCTCTCCTCCACAGCCCAAAGACAGCACTACCCTCATCATGGTATACAGTCAGTTGAAGATGGAAGAGGACTGAGTCAAATGTGATTACCCTCAAGTAATGAAAGAGAGTGCCTTGAAAGTCAGACAATAACAATGGTAAGATTGGCAAAGGGAGGGGAGAAGTTGTGGATGGCATCTTTGTGCTCTGTGAGGTGAGAGAGCAACTGTCTCTACTCAAGAGAGCTGAGAGAAGATGGCATCCTTAGGACAAGAGCTAGCTTTCGGTTCAAATGCAAAGTGAGGTAATCTCAAACATCAGGCCATAAAGGGCTTTCTTGACGAAGTAATACACAATTCAATTTATTTTCTAAAATATGTTTTAATTTATAGTAAAATAGAGTATGCTTCATTCTTTAAATGGAAAATGTTAAAATGTACATATGATAAAATATTTAAATATGTATATGTAAGTATAAATAATCTTTATCCCAGAAAAATATTTTAATTTTTCCTTTTTTTGGTTTGAGAATCCAATATAAAAGTTATACTTTGATGAAATTTATAATGTTAACTTTAATAGTATACTGACACAAGCAAAACATTTTACTTGAAAGCACTTCTTTATCACATACCACTCAAAAATAATTAAATGAGGGACGCCTGGGTGGCTCAGTCAGTTAAGCATCTACCTTAGACTCAGGTCATGATCCCAGAGTCCTAGGATCGAGCCCCGCATCGGGCTCCCTGCTCCACTGGAAGCCTGCTTCTCCCTCTACCTGTCGCTCTCCCTGCTTGTGTGCTCTTTCTCTCTCTGTCAAATAAATAAATAAATAAAATCTTTAAAAAAATAATTAAATGAATACTAAACTCTGAAAAAGGGTCAAAAGAATTACATAATATTGCAAAGGAGAGTCATAATTTAAAAATATGGTCAAGTGAAGTGAAGTGAAGAGAAAGTGTTGGAAAATATACTGTGAAGAGACAAAAGATAAAGAGGAGTTTCTTGCTGGTATCGTGATGTTTGTGACAGTGCTGGTGAGCGAGAGGGCAGCAGAGGGACGAGTGGTGGAGGAGTGAGCTTGAGGTAAGAAGTTGAGGAAGCAGGACGGTGGAACTGGGGAAGCTGCAGTGTAGGAGATGTGGTGACAGATTTAGAAGCACACGGGGACTGGCCAGACAAGGTTTCACCGGTGGCAGGCAATCATCCAGGGGACCAGGAGCATAATGACCTTGCAGAGTGTGACCTGGTCAATAGACCCCAAATGTTGTTTGTTCTAGAATCCAGACAGAACCCTGGTGAGGGCCCATGTTGGTGACCCTATGGAGGAGATGGCAGTAAGAGTGAGAAACCACCCTGTCTGAAAGCAGACCCTGCACAGAGAGTAGAGGTCGCTTCAGGGACCATCGCCTTCTGGTAGCATCCCCTGTGGCTGTAATGATATGAGGATCTGAGGTTCTCATGGCCCCAGGGAGTGCTGGAGGGGTTGAGGGCACTGGGCTCCTAAGAAGATACCCCTGGCCACAGGTTAAATATGGAAGCTTAAAAACAGAGGTCGACTTTGAATGCCTCTCACGTCTCCGCTGTTAAGAGAGCAAATCCTAAGAGTTCTCATCACAATAATTATTCCCTCTGTTCTTTTTTTCTTTCTTTCCTTTTTATTGTACCTGTATGGGAATATAGATGTCAGCTGAACCTAATGTCATTTCACAATAATGTAAACAAAACCATCATGCTGCATGCCTTAAACATATACAGGGATGTTTATCAATTATTTCTCAATAAAACCAGAGAAAACAAACAACGTAAAGAGAGGTTTTTTTGTTTGTTTTTTTGTTTTAGATTTTATTTATTTATCTGACATAGAGACAGCGAGAGAGGGAACACAAGCAGGGGGAGTGGGAGAGGGAGAAGCAGGCTTCCCACGGAGCAGGGAGCCTGACGCGGGACTCGATCCCGGGACCCTGGGATCATGACCTGAGCCGAAGGCAGTCGTTTAACCAACTGAGCCACCCAGGCGCCCCGAGAGTTTTTTAAAGACATAAATCTATAAGGAGAAAGAAAATAGAAATACATAATTCTCCCCACTCCCCCCGCCCACTAGGAGAAGACTAGATGTTTCTTAGACAGTCTAGTAAGGCTGGCTTCAAGGAAGGCCAGGCACAGTGGAGGGCCAGAGTCCCACACGGGGATGACAGGAGAATTTATACACCGAATAGTAAGACACACAGCTCCATCCTCTTTCTGACTCTTAGAATAGAAACAGCCACACTCATAAGCCCCTAACAGAAAATTAAAAGACCCCTTTCTGGATAAACTGACCGGCCCAGTGAAACAACATGGTCCAGTTACCCAATGGGGAGCCCTTCAGTCCACAAGCCTTGCACAGAGGTTACCTTTCCCAAATTTCACTCTCAGATATTAAATGCTGCCATAGATCATTAGATATCTGAGGAAAGCCTGAAAAATTATGGACAGAGACCAAAACAAATAAACAAAAAGGCCTTGAAGGAGAGAGAAGGAAAAAAATGTTTTAATTATCATTAATGTCCTCATAGAGATAAGAAAAGATATTGAATCCATGAAACAGAACATGATGCTATTTTTAAAAGGAACATTCCAAGAACAAGAAAGATTCTTGGAAATTAAAAATATGAGAGCACAAATAAAACACTCAATACAAGGAAGCTGGAAAAGAAGATAAAATATTTTAAAGAGTAAAACAAGAGACTTAAAAAGAAGAAGAAACTGAAGTCTTATGAAATTTGGAGAATCAGACCAGTATGTTCAATGTCCAAAGATTTTGAAGCGCAGAAAGAATTATTTAATATAGTAGTAATACAAAAGTAACACAAAAGTAGTAATACAAAACTGTAGCTCAGTAGTTTCTAGATTGAAAGGGCATTAAATAAACAAATAAAATCTTTAAAAATAAATAAAAATTTTAAAATAAGTTAAAAAAAAAAAAAGAAAGGGCCTACCAAGTCACCCACATAATACCTTTTAAAAAAAGAAGAACCAGAACACATTCCAAGAGAAAACACAAATCCTATCAAGGGATAAAAATCAGAGTAACAATGGCTTTCTCAGTGGCAGCTCTGGAAGTTAATGAGGCAGGGAATTAATTCCTTCAAAATTCTGAGAGAAAATGATTTTTACTTAGAATTCTACACCTAGCCAAAATATCAAACTAGAAACTAAAATAATCTTTTGACACATAATGTGTCAGATAACTTAACTTCCCAAGCTACTGAGCAATAAAACTCTCCGCTGAAACAAAAGAAAAACCCAAAAGAGATGATAACTCAGGATCCAGAAAATGTGGTAGCATCAGAGACAAAGAGAAGATTCTAAAGCCATCTAAAGAATTAAAACTTATCATATACAAAAAAATCAGGAATCAAAATATATCAGCCTATATTTTTTTAAAGATTTTATTTGTTTATTTGAGAGAGGGAGAGAGAGAGAGAGAGCATGCACAAGTGGGGGGAGGGGCAGAGGGAGAAGCAGACATCCTGCTGAGCGGGGACCCCCCCCCCACAAGGGTCTCCATCCCAGGACCCTGGGATTATGACCTAAGCCGATGGCAGAGACTGAACTGACTGAGCCACCAAGGCACCCCCTGCATCAGCCTTTTAAATAGTAATAATGCATGCTGGAAGAAAAGAGAACATAGCCTTTAAAATTCTTAGAGAAAATAACTTTCAACCTAGAAATCTTTATCCAATCAAACTATCTATCAAATGTTGGAGTAAGTAAATGTTGGTTTGTGCCCATGCTATATAGGGTTAGATCTTGGGACTGTCACCTCCTCCCATGGCTGTGGGGGAGCTGTCTCTATCATAAGGCCCAGATCAGGCATCACCTCTACCTGCTACGCCATTTGCAAGCAGCCTTACTATATATGGCACAGGCTGTGCACTGCACAAATAAGGGAGGTAAAAGGTAAACGGGGGATTTACATAAAGAATGATCTTCGTACTCTCTGGTGCTGTTCAGTTTTGGAACAGGTCGCAGTCATAGCAGGCACGAAGAGATAATCTTCTAGCAGTTTAGGTTTGAAGATTACAAACCCGTGAAATAATATTCAGTATCATGCACTTGGGAAAAAGCCAGACAGCAATCTGCCACTTAATAAATAAGTTCAATGATCATAAAAATAATACTGCAGAACTGTGCCTGTTAGCTATTTCAACATATATGTGCTGATCATATTTTCCCTTTTTTACAGTCTTTCCATTGTAAATAAATGTGGAAAGAGTGCAAGCAAAGGTTTTATGTTCTTCAAAGAATTACCCATTCTGGATTCTGAAACATTACCAAACCTGTTATCTATAATTCATTAGTAAACTCACAGGCTATGATCGCTTGGGGTGGGGTAGGGATAAAAGAATAAAGTACAATGTGAGAGCTCACTGGATTGCATTTCAGAGGAAACCTCTCTGGGCTTGACGTCTGAGTTAGCCAATCTGAAATTTAAAACCACAAAGCAAAGCACACACCAATTAAATTCAAAAGAAAAGCAAATAAAAAATATTTCATCAGAAAATTTCAGACCCTCAAAAGATATTACAAACTGAATATCAGAATAAAGGCCTGTAAATGAGGTAAGAATTTAGAATATGACAATTATTTCAAATAACATTAAGTACCACCATGTTTATGCATTTTTCAATTATTAAAATCCTAAATGTATCTTGTATATATCACCCTCTCCACCTTTATGAAAATCCTACCCTTCACCAGAAGTATCTTCTCTACCATCCAAACCTTACCCAACATTCAGAACCAGGTGAAAACTTCAGTATCTCCTCGTATGCCTTTCCTGACCTCCCTATCCCATTATTTTTGCTTTCATGTGCCACCCCATAGCACCATTACCTTGGTTCATAACGAATGAAGTAGCAGGTCTTATTTCCTCAATTAGGTTTTAAGCTTCAAAACCTTACCGTGGACTCCATGTACCCAACAGCACTTAGCTGAATGCTGGAACATAGTAGGCACTCAGTAGATTCTCTCCAACTATGTTTCTATGTCATACAACAGAAAGGGAATGTTTCTTTCCTTGCATCAGGACAAAGTGTTTCTTTAATTAGGAATATGGTGTACAACCACACATTCAAACCTTTGCATAAAATAGCCCTTGCCTAAAAAGGAACATAGAAACACCATACCATATTTTTAAAGACATTTTCATTTTCCAGACCATCTTTTATCTAAGACCGTGATCTCAATTACCATGACAGTTCTAAAATGTATGCCCACAGCCCAGACATCTTTTCTGGGCTCTAGAATTATATATCTACTACCTCCTCTGTTTGAACATCTCACAAACACCTCAATTTAACTTACTCTAAATTAAACTCAAGATCTACTCACTTTCTCAAAATAGAAGAAATTCAATGAATGGCCTCACCATCTACCCTGTCCTATAAGCCAGGAACTCTGTGATTATACTTGAATCTCTCCACCATTAATCTCCCCCAACCCATCTATTGTCAGACCCCCTTTCCCATAACTGACCTACTGTCACTCAAATATATGCACCCTTCCATCTCCTTTGCCGTCATCCAGTCTACCCTATTGTTATCTGTTGCCTGAGTCAGCCACAACCTAATAACTAGTCTCTCTGGAGCCAAGCTTGTCACCCTTCCAATCCATCTTCCATGCAACAACCAATACAATCTTTTTACACAAATATGGTATCACTTCCAGGCTGAAAAACTTCCATTGGTTTCTCACTAGACTTAGAATGATATCTGTAGTGGATGCCATGGTGTGCATTCAGGTCTTCCCCCTCAGAACCAAGGCATACATTCCCCCAGCTGCTGGGCATGAAGCTCTCAGCTGAATCTATCTCCATGACTTGGCCTCAGATAAGAGACACCTCAACCTAGATCACACTCTCTTCCTCAGGGAAGGTCCCATTCAACCAGTTTCAAGGCCCTTGAAAAACAAGACTCAGCTCTCTCACCTAAACTTATGATAACTCTGAAGGGCCCTCCCAGTTCCTTACAGGATGAAGTGACAAGTTTCTTGAAACTGTCTTATAGTCCAACTTATCTCTCTGCCCAGTCCTACTTTCTCCATTCCTGAGACTGTCTTATAGTCCAACTTATCTCTCTGCCAGTCCTACTTTCTCCACTCTCCCATAGGTATTGATCCCTAGAGTGCTCACCAACAAACTTCCTCCATGCTAATCTGTGTCTCACAGTCTGCTTCTTGGGTATCCTGACTTGAGATAACATCCTTAACATGATCTAGAAGGTCATATATGATCTGACCTCTGCTGACCCCTATACCATGGTTCCCCAAGCCCTCAATACTCATGCCACTCTATCCTTTCAGTTCCTTGATTATGGAATTTTTCTTTCTGCCTTAAGACATATCTTAGACTCTACCTGGAACATTTAGTGCCAGCTTACCTCTATTGCCCAATCCCTTCATCACCATCATTTCAACTCTTTGTCTAATTAATCCTTACTCTATATTCAAATCTTAACTACAGTTCAAAGAAGTCTTGCCCCCAAGACTAGCTAGTTCTCTTTTATCAGTTCTTATAGGCTATTATACTTCTCTTTTGAGGTACTTTAAAAGTACTATAATGAGATACTTTGTAATTAATTGTAATATTTGCCTCCTTTGATATAATATCTGATCCACATCTCCCTTACTTGCTACTATAGTTCTAGCACAGAACTTTGCACATAGCAGGCACTCAAAAGGTACCAAAGCACCTTATATAACATGTTTAATGGTCGGTGATCTCACCGGAGCTATAGAATCCAATCCTCTTAGGGTAACAGTAAATAAATAAAAACATATAAAGTACTTGCCAAGTCACATATATCTACAAAGGAAGGATATGTTGATAGCTTAGTTCAACCCCTGGTCCTCCTGAAAATGAAATAACCCATGGTTCCCAGCCTTCCAACAAAGAATTCCAGAAGTTACCTGAGAAACTGCAACTACTCTGCAAAATTGCCAAAGCCTGTCAGCAAAGAAATCCAATAAGAGAAATCTTCCTAGAAATCTGTATGGGGCAAAAAGAGGAGAGGATCAGGATTCAGTATGTGTTAAGAGGAAGACTGACTAACCCAAAATAGAACAGACTCTGAATAGTAGGTATGTTCCAGGTTGAGAACAATTGAGAAAACTATGGATAGAGACGCCTACATGTGTTGGGATGATGTGGAAGAAAGCAATGTGGGCATATATAAAGCACTTTAAGTTTTTATAATATGGTGCATGACCAGCTTAAATGTGGCTCTTCACTTTTACCTAGAGTGTAGACACAAAAGACAACAATAAATAAGATAATTATAGCAAGTCTGATCTTAAAATTCTTTCAATCACTAAACATGCCTGTTTTTAGACTCTTCTAAAATCCAATTTTGGATATTGGGGTTGAAGAAAGAGTGATTTACATGGACAAGTTTTTAATCCAAGTTCTCCCACAGCATGCCTCTAGCACATTGTGTGCTGATTAATTCCAATGGAAGCACAATTATATCTTTGGGATTCCAGGATGAGTCAGCAAATAGATGTATGGTAGTAATGACGTCATCACCTGCCCTGTAGTCAAGTTTCATAGTGAATAACCTTAAGATCTGGAGTCAGGAGCCAGCTTAGGGTAGAAAATCAAGGAGGAATTCTGAATCTAACAAGAATACTTGTGAGATAGTATATATAAAGCAAGTACAAAATGATACATTGGTATTCAGGGGAAAAAAAGTTACAGGTAAGGATTTGAATGTAATTAGGAAGTCAGTAACAAGAGATGGGTAGAGAGAAACGTATAAAACCAGAAGATTCACATTAAGGACAGAAACTAGAAATGAGCTATAGATAATTCAGAAATAGACTTTAAAGTCAGAGTTAGAAGTTAGGAGTTCAAGAAGTAATTTGCTGGTGCTGTACTTAGAAGCCAGTGGATTTGGGGGCCACAAAGGCTCAGAGGTGTTGCTTTGGAGGCATTGCTATGGCGTGCTTCTGGAACTACCCTTCCAGCCCTTTACAGTGTTGTGTCCTTTCTTTGCCAGAGAACAATGTGAGGAGCTGAAAAAAGCGAATATATGTCTTGAGCATCGATTATATTCATTCACTGAAACAGACATCTTGGCTTATTTACAACCAAAATCACCTTCTTCTTTGAAAGGGAAGTTGAGTAGAAGGATTTTTCTTAACCCAAATAACCTGAATAATGGCCTCAACTATTCTCTCCCTCTGTGCCAAAGGCACACTGAATGCAAGAAAAGCATCTGTGACTAATCAAAACAAGTTCACCACCACCCCCACTCCTCCAGGCCCAAACACTTAACTGGAAGTTTCCTTGGCTGTGATGGAGCCTAAACCTCATTACAGAGAGTTAATCCAAGGCCTCCAGGAACAGGAAAGTGATCCATGGCCATTTCAAGAGAGCATAAGTGAGCACACAGTAACCCCCAAAGAAACAGCACTCTTTCGAGGCACTCATCTGTAATGCTGTGTACAGGCACGTTGAAAAGGCAGAGAAGTTGATGGCTGAGTACACATACTATTTGGAGAGCAAGTCCCCAGTGCATTTATTTTGAACTTAATGAAATAAAAGTAGACTGTACAGTGATACAGGCATGGGGATGACAAAGAGAATTAAGAAATCTAGGATTTGAAAGAAAAGACTGGATGGGAAGATAGGAAGAACAACCAATGGCCTTTCTCATTCAAAGTCTAAGGCCCTATAAACACTCTCACAGAATGTTCTCCATGCGTCTTACAATTTTTAACAGAGTGCCAAGCAAAGTTTACTCTCCCATCCAAATCCAAAGGCTGAATCTGAGAGCCAAGCTTCCCCCTCAGTAACTATACCACAAGGATGGGAAGAATGCCAGAAGCAGCAAGTTCCTGGCTCCATGCCATCTGCTTTATTACTTATTAACTTATTTTATATAGCCTTCAGCATGGCAAGAAAAGCTTCCTTTAATTATCGACAGGAATGAAGAAGCCACAAGGGGAAATCAGAGCCAGAGAACTGCAACCGCACTGATTACAGCCTGGCTCTTATCAAAGCTGACACAGGGTCCAGGCTGTGCAGATATGGGGCTGGAAGCCTGAGGCATGCGTGGGAGGGAACCTGGAAGGCACCACTCCATGCTGGGTAATTCTGTTGGAATGAATTCTCAATGAGGAGGGGTTTTTTCTTCTTCTCTTTCCTCTTCTTCTAGTTCAGGGAAGTTGAATGCCAAGGTTGCCAGAGGAAAAAAAAACATACAGACAAGGTACACAACTTTTATATGCAGGTGGCCAACATGGCAGGGCAGAGTGGAGCCTGGAGGTGGTGATGAGGGTAAAGGAAGAGATCATTAAGCAGAGGTGCTGGTTCAAAGGCAGCCTTCAAGCCTGTGCATAAGGACAAACATTACCATTGGGCTATCTTGTGAGCAAGTAGAGAAGTTGAGAATGTACTAGATGGGCTGGAGAACACCTGGGAGCCCCTGCCCCAGCCCAAACATACCTCCCCTTCTGGCTTCCAGAGTGTCCAAGAAATCATCATTGGAGGATCAGATTCAGTACTGCCTTCTCCCTAAAGATACTAATAACCTTCTCATGACTGTGTTTGTCCCAGTTTTACCAGGAAAAGCACTTTGGAGAGAGAAGGAGGAGGAGACACAACAGAATCTTGAAAAAAGACATTGGGAGAACTGAAAACAAACCACCCACTTCCCTAACTTCCAAGGCCTATGGAATTTCCAGAATGTAGCATCTAAGGGATCTTCTGATTCTGTGCTACAGTATAATTCTGTTGTGGAGAAATTTCTTATGTCATGCCTTTGGTTAGCCTCTAAGAAGAAGACATACCTATGCAAGGCAACAGGGGTAGGCAAGAATGAGCAAATGCAGGGAGACATTTCCATGGGCACCTACAGAAAGAAAGTCAGCTCTCTTGTCTTTGGAAAACTCTGGCACACATGAAAAGGCCACTGGAACCCAAAAAACCCCACCACACAAAAAACTAAGATGCTCTAGTGGTAGAAAAAGCACTTGGCCAAGAGTCAAGTCAGCCCATCCTAAATGACAACTATCACAATGAAATGCTAGATGACATGCAGAGTGTCCTGTGCATCCGATGGCTAATGAAAATTTGCAGCACCGTGGAGGAGGAGAAAAGTGCCTGCCTAAAGTACGCTTGCAGAAAAAAGGTGAACTGTAGAATTTTGACAGTGAAAAGGTTGGTGAAACAGGCAACATTGTAGGATAGAACAACTTTGTGGACAGGATCAGAAACAAAAAAAAAAGTTGAATGAAAGAAAATGGCGGACAGGGTCAGGGGGATGGCACTTCATGATCTCTGGTAGGAAAAGCCCTAACAAATAGGCATGTGTGGAGGGGTGACTATAAAAGGAGAGTGTATTAAGGAAAAGCAAGCAAACAGAAAGAAAGAAAGAAAGAAAGAAAGAAAGAAAGAAAGAAAGAAAGAAAGAAAGAAAGAAAGAAAGAAAAGAAAGAAAGAAAGAAAGAAGGAAAGAAAGAAAGAAAGAAAGAAAGAAAGAAAGAAAGAAAGAAAGAAAGAAAGAAAGAAAGAAAGAAAAAGAAAGAAGGAAGGAAGGAAAATTTTACCTTTTTATTTTTATAAGAAGCTAAAATGTTCTTGTAAAAATGTTGGCTTACTGGACAGAGAAAAACTGCAAATTTGTATGGCATGTACATGTTCTTATAATAGGAGAGATGAAGTGAGATAAAGTACTTTGAGAAGATAATGTTATAGTTATAATTAATACCCTGAATTTGTTCCCCTTATCCAAGACTGACTTCTCTCCCACAATTTAAGGTCAAGCATCTTGGCCAGTGTCCAGGGAAACCCTTATGTCTTCATGTTGCTATAGTTTGCATTAGTGTTGCTAGGATAGACATGGTTTATGATAAACCAGAATATATGCTTGTTCTTGAGTATTCTCTTCTATCTCAACTTTTGTCTCCCAAAATTGTGTGGCTTTGTAGATAGTATAGCAGATGGCTGGGAGGGAGGCTTGAGACTGGGTTTTCTTTATTGCCCCCGCCCTCTGTTCTCTGATTTGGGGAGAAAACAGGCCCCAAAGTTTATTCACCATCATTGGTACCAAATGTATGGCGGTCCTCATACACAAGTATAAAACAAATCAAAACCAACAAGCAAAAAAAAAACACCTTTCCCCAGCAGATACTTCTAGGGAGGAAAATTGGGTGGTTTAAGACAAAGAGATGGGAGAGAGATTGACTTTTCGGTGGAGACTTTATACCTTTTCACCTGAGTGCTGTGTGCATTTATTCTATATTCAAAAGTAATTTTTAAATAGGAAATATATAAAATACTTGATTAGACACTACTGATGG
Organism: Leptonychotes weddellii; assembly: GCF_054177405.1. Taxonomy (NCBI): domain Eukaryota; kingdom Metazoa; phylum Chordata; class Mammalia; order Carnivora; family Phocidae; genus Leptonychotes; species Leptonychotes weddellii. The sequence continues at coordinate 37,910,287 of NC_138370.1, read as the reverse complement.
AAACACTAGAGATTCCTGGTCTAAAGGAGCTTACAGTATCATTCAGGAGACAGGATATTATTTTAAAAGAAAAGAATAATAGATATTCTATACTGCACCCTCCACTAACCAGCTGTCTAATAGTAACTAAGTTATTTAGCTACTCTGACTTCAATTTCTTTATTTGTGGAATGAGAAGACTGAACAAAGTAACCACCTAGCTCATTTCATTTGTGTATCATTCATTCATTTTATTTATCTATTCAAGAAAATTTTCGTAAGCACTGTATTAGTTGTCTTTTCCTGTATAACCACCCCAAAACTTAGTACCTTAAAATACCAACCATGTATTTAGCTCATAATTCAGCACAGTGGCAATTTGGGCAGGGCTCAGCTGTGTGGTTCTTCTTCTAGTCTCACTTGGGCTCACTTATGTGCCTAGGGCCAGCTAGGTGTCTCTGTCAGCTAAGGTGTCTCTGCTTCTGAGCTTTGGCTGGCTATCAGCTGAGAGAGCATGGCTCTCCTGTGGTCAGCCAGTCTACATGTGTTCACACGGTGGCTTGGGATTGCCAGAGTAGCAAGGGGGCAAAGTCCCAGTGAAAAAGCACTTTTCTTTTTCTTTATTTTATTTTATTTTATTCATTTATTTTTAGAGGTGGGGGCAAGGGAAAAGGAGAGAAAGAATCTCAAGCAGATTCCCTGCTGAGCGTGGAGCCCGACGCAGAGCTCGATCTCACAACCCTGAGATCACAACCTGAACTGAAATCAAGAGTCGGACACTTAACCAACTGTGACACCCAGCGGTCCTAAGAAAAGCACTTTTCAAGTCTCTGCTTGCCTCGTATTAGTCAATGTCCCGCTGACAACATCAAATCCAGGCCAGATTGAAGGAGTAGAAAAAGAGACTCCAAATTATACCATCAATTACAAGG
>NC_138370.1:37871837-37908876 GCF_054177405.1 Leptonychotes weddellii | reverse complement strand
CATCGGGGTGCACATACCCTTTCAGATCCCTACTTTTGTATCTTTGGGATAAATACCCAATAGGGCAATTCCTGGGTCATAGGGCAGCTCTATTTTCAACTTTTTGAGGAACCTCCATACTGTTTTCCAGAGTGGCTGCACCAGCTTGCATTCCCACCTACAGTGTAGGAGGGTTCCCCTTTCTCCACATCCCCGCCAACATCTGTCGTTTCCTGACTTGTTAATTTTAGCCATTCTGACTGGTGTGAGGTGGTATCTCATTGAGGTTTTGATTTGGATTTCCCTGATGCCGAGTGATGTTGAGCACTTTTTCATGTGTCTGTTGGCCTATAAAATGCAAATAATCAATGGGTTAATAGCAATATATAGCCAGGGGTGATACTCAAAATACTTACTGACTGATGTGCGTTGGCAGGAACTAATCAAAGAGGACACCTAGGCCCCAGTATAAACACTGTCCAGTGGTCCTGGTGCTTACCAGCAGAATGCCAGCCTGTCTCAGAGGATCTCCATACAGTATGGAGGTGGGGAATGGTATAACCAGCAAAGTAGGCACACAAAGCCTTCTGTGGGACCTGCCACTGTTCAAAAATAAGTACTTATGAAGGCACCCATACATTCCTAATGTTAATATGATTTTTTAAAAACTGAAACTTAAAATTTAAAAAAAGCACAATCATAATAAAACACTAATAAAATGACTTAAAACGGGATTTGAATAGTCCCATTTCCACACACTCTGAAGCATTTAGAAGACTTCTGAGTACTTTCACCTCCAAAGTGACTAAAGAGCAAATGACTATCAACCACCACATAAGTGCCTTGTCTTTGCTGATGCCAAATGAAGTTTGCTTCCTTTGGGCTAATGATCAAAGAGGTTGCAGAAAAAATACTCACACATCAAAAGATACCATTTTCTGCATGTTACAATAAATCGGATATACCGCGCTCTAAGCCAGTGGACTTTAGTGTAACTAATAGGTCAGATGTGTTCTCATAGGAAATTTAAAAAGTGAATTTAGGTCCTGTAAATGCCTAAAAGCCCCGCTGCTAGGACCGATGCGTATCCAGACATGTCTGGCAAACCAGTGCACTAGACTTGCCAAAGGTCTGTTTGAATGAGGGATGAAGAAACCCCCCAGGGGAGAATTCATTCCAAGGGAAGAGAAGGTCAAACAGATAAGCATGGCCTATGGTCAGGGAAGGGACAATTCTAAGGTCTGCATGGTGTTTGTCACTATAATTTGAATCCTGTGGATGTGGTGAGGATTGGTGGCTATAGGATGGAGAATTTAGAGTTTTCAGCTATTAAATTTGGGGCCATAGCTGCCCTGCTCTGGCAAGCCTCTAAACCCCCACCTACCCACCACCATCATTCCACCCATCCCTGGGACCTCAAGCACCCAGGATATCAACAGCTCTGCAGGACACAGCACTGTGGCATCCATAAGGTGCGGCTGTACTCAGGAGAAGCCCCATGAGTGCCCAGCAGGTGGCAGTGGTGCCTGGCCCAGGTAGCTGAGTCTGTGAATGTCCTGCAGAAGAAAATTGTTCAGTGTCCAGCAGACACCACATAGCAGCTCACTGGGCTCCAGAACCTGGGCTGGAGGTGTCAGGAGGGAAGCGAAGCTCAAGGTTCTGGAATACCTATTGATTATTGATAATGTTGGATTGCCTCCTTCACCCAGGGCTCTGTAGCCTGGGACCTTGCCCGCTCTCCATCTCCTCCCATTTTCTAGCCAATGACTTCAAATTTGTGTCACCATCCCAAACCTTTCTTTTTTGTTTTTTGTTTTTTTTTTTTAAGATTGATTGATTGATTGAGAGAGGGAGAGCGCAAAGGAGAGGGAGAGGGAGAAGCAGGCTCCCCGCTGAGCAGGAGCCCCATCTGGGACTCGATCCCAGGACCCTGAGATCATGACCTGAGCCTAAGGCAGACACTTAACCAACTGAGCCACCCAGGCACCCCATCACAAACCTTTCTACTCCACTCCAGACTCACGTATCTGTCTACTGGGTTTATCTCATTTGAATACCAAATGAAAAATGTCTGAAACTGAACTCCTAATCTTCTCCCCTCAAAAACAGCTTCAACCTGCAACCTTCCTTATCCCTTTTGATGGGACTTTCATCCTTCCAACTGATCAGGCAAAAATTTTTGCTAAAAAAAAAAAAAATTGCCATCATCTTCACCTCCTTTCTTTTCCTCATCTTCACATCCAATTCATCAGCAAATACTAAAATCCAGTAACTTCTCTACTGTCTTGGCAGCTTCTACTTTGGTCTAAGACCACATCTCTTTTGCCTGGATCACTTCAATACATCAAAGTGTGGACTTGGAACTCAAACTCTTATCTTTCAGGTGCCAGACGACAGGGGGTAAATAAGCAAGCAAGTTGGTTTCCATTAAAAAATGAGAAAACTCGCAAAATGACCTCTATCAGGACGTGTGTGTCAAACATCCCTCAAGTAGAATTAATGTGACATGGAGTCCTTCCTATGAAAATCCTACCATTGCTTCAAAGTTCAGTAGCCTTCTTCCTCACATTCAGCCTTTCTCAACAACACTGTAGGGGGATCTTCTGGCCCAGAAGCCCTACAGAACTTACAGTACATATAGTTTCCCTAGCATATGATTTCATTCTATCTTGTATTGCACGCTAATGTTTTCATGAGTGTTAATCTTGTTGTTCCAGCTAGATAATGAGGCAGAGGTCTTGGCTTGAGACAAAAGTGGGATTCAGAGGTGTCTGAGGTCTGGCCTGTGTGAAGACTGATAGGTGTGGCCACCATACATTATTTGCATATAAAGTTTTTGCTTCAGATGATTTTGAGCACATGGGTGTGTGCCTTCCAGGGTTGGTGAGGGGAAGATCGGGAACTGGGGAAAGTGTGGAGTCTGACTTCAGATATTAGTTCCCTGCTTAGCCAATGGATTCAGGTCTGAGCCCAACTGAGAGGAAATCTCAGGAATTTTTTCCTTGAGCAAGTCTTAAGGCCAGGGAGCTAAGCTCTTCTGCTTTGATGTCTCCATGCTAAAGAGAAGCAGAGAACAGGTAAACCAAGCTTGCTGCCTGTTTCTCAGGGTCTCAAGCCTAGCAGGGAGGCTCAGAGGGGGTCAGGGTTACCAAAAGCAAATTTGGATCCCATTAAAAAAAAGTTCCTAGACCCTCTTCAATGACAGATTGGCTAAACTACTTACTAGCAGTTTACACTGGCAGATTACATAGTTGAGCTGACTCCTTTCTTAATCTCCAAGTACAGCCATTTGTACAAACTTCTCCTCTCCTCTGCTATTCTGGTACCTCCCAGGTTGGTAAATCAAGGACAAAGTAAGGGGACCCTTGTTAAATATGGCATCTCAGGAGGACACGGAGGGCAATGGCAGTGATCTGTTACTGCCCCCGTGTGACATCAAGTACATGGCCCTGAGTGGGGAAAAAAGGTGAAGATTGTTCACAACCACTCACAAAATATGCCCAGCAAGAAGTACCCTGGTGTGGCATTGAAGATAGTGGGGAACTGTATGGGATTTTAACTTCCTACCTTTTTTGGGGATTTAGCTTGATCTGGAGAGATTTCAATTATTAATTTTCCAGTGACTTTATTGAATCCAAAAGCAAGCAAGGCACTGGGAACCAGAAGGTAATGCAGACACCACAAGTGGGAGGCCCAGGGTGTTCACTTATCTGCAGCGTTCCAGACCATCAATATAGTGCATTCTGGTTAATCGGAATTTTTAAAAAATTTTAAAAAGTAACAAGTGTCCTTTCAAATCAGAGATATCAGAAGCCCAAGTGGAGGTCAGATCCAATTTCTAGCAGTAGAATTGGGAAAGTCATATAACTTCACTAAATTTAATTTTCCTTAAAATTAAAAAAAAAAATCAATTACTTCTTAGCCTGACTTCTTTGAGGGTTGTCAGGCTAGTCAAGTGAGATCATCTATGTGAAAATGCTTTAAAAACTATAATGTACTGTATCACCTGTTGGGATGGCTGAGTGGTCTAAGGCACCAGACTCCAAACTATAATGCACTGTAAATTTAAAATATTGTTATTCATATAATAATGTATCTATACACATAAGCCAAGATTGAGGATTGAGACAACAGTTGGAATAATTTAAATTTTTTCTGAATTTACTTCATTAGCTAAATATTTGTAACAAAACATAATTGATTGATTTTCCAATTCATCTTGCATCACTTTATTAAGTTAAATTAAAAGGAAGTCCTAAGAAATAAGCTCTTGGCCTTACTGAGTATTTAAGGCCAGTTACTCATTAGTGAAATGCCCCACACAGCATTAGCATCTCACCAAACACAGACAGGAGAAAATCACAGTTTGTAGGTTACCTTCTTACTTATGAAATAAAAGATATCCCAGGTAAATCATCTTGTTCCTTATCCTCTTCAGTGTTTTAATTCCAGACGATGCTTTGTATCCTTTAAACATTTCCATATCACTTGATCTCTTTGTCTGCTCTCATTTGTCACTCTCCCAATTACAAAAGCTAAAGGACTTTGTTCAGTGCCCTCCTTCCCTGACACTGATGTCTTTCCAGGAGGAGACTGATTTCTTGGGGAAGAGATGGCCTAGTGGATTTTCCTAATATTGCTATTATCACATTTTCCAACTTAGGGAAATTACCAACATCTCACACTTTGGTCCTGGCAGAAGATAAATAACAGACTAATACTGTTTCCATCAGGCATTTTTCTGTCATTCAATTTCTGGCATAATCTCAGAGACGTTACAAAGATCTGAAAAAAATCACATTCTACCTTACATTGATTCTTTTATTTTTACTTCTTTTTTATTACTACATAATCAACATAGAATAAGACATGTAGATCTTCAGTGAAGTGTTCAGTTTTAACAACTGAATACACCAGCTGAAACAAGATATAAAAGTATGGACATCAGGGCGCCTGGGTGGCTCAGTTGGTTGAGCAACTGCCTTTGGCTCAGGTCATGATCCTGGAGTCCTGGGATCCAGTCCCTCATCAGGCTCCCTGCTCAGCAGGGAGTCTGCTTCTCCCTCTGATCCTCCCCCCTCTCATGCTCTCTCTCTCTGTCTCATTCTCTCTCTCAAATAAATAAATAAAATCTTTAAAAAAATAAAATAAAATAAAATAAAAGTATGGACATCAGACAAACCCATCAGCAGCACCAAGGACAAAATGGTGAATCTGGGTTTTATACAACTTCTCCCTCAGCTAGCTTTTATGCCACACACAGTAGATTTCCTGAGTAAATGAGATTCGAATACAATTTGAAGAGAAAAGAATCTCAGTACGGAGCCTCTCCAAGTCTGATGCTAATTTGGATGTCAAATATTTTGTACATTTGTACACATCCTTAGATATTTTCTCATTGCAAAGGTAACTCATGTTTGTTGCAAAAACAAAAAATTCAGAAAATACAAAAAAAAATCTAAAAAAGAAAATACAAAAGGCTATTTTACAAATATAAAAACATTCTGTCTTTGTAATAAAAGGAAAAGATCATCCACAATCCTATTACGCAGGCAAAATCAATATTAACTTTGTGTCTTACAATCTTCTTCTAAATTCATGTTTGACAGGTAGATATAAGTATGTGTGTACTTTTTTTTTTAAGTGGAATCTTACTATGCATACAGTTTTATGTTGGTAGGAGAAATAAGGAGTTTCTGACTTGAAGTTCAGCACCCACTGAGCAGACTATACCTCTCTCTTCGCAGAGACTGTGGCTCGCTGGAGAAGACAGGCTTACGGCGGATCTCAAGGCCACCTGACCCAGGACCCAGCCTCACCTGAGAAGTCCGCCACTGAAGAACCCTTCGTGAGCCTGTTCAGCATTTTGTAAACTGTCTGGAAAACTGACAGGAACCTTCTGAATGTCAAATTCAAAGCTTGTAATACATTGCGGGAAATTTAGGTATCAATATGCATAAGTCTCTGTCTTCTGGCCAATTACTGAGCTCCCTGTGTGAGCAAATGCTTCGCAGCAGTTCCTGGCACGAGGTGCTTGCTGCTGGTGCCATAATCTTCTGCCTGTGAAGATCAGGGTGGAGGTGAGCGAGTATTTCTAATCCTGTCATCGAAACTCATCAAAACTCATCGAAATTCAGTATGATTCTGAAGCTGTGCACTGAGGAATTGGATTTCCAAGACAAATGACTTGAGTAGAAACCAACAGGATAAATTTCTATGTGCAAATTTATTCAAAGTCCTTATTTTCTCAGTTGCTTTGTTAATATTTTCACAGAGCTTCAAAGCCCGTTTCCAATTCGCTGCACCTTCAGTATGAAATCTCTTTATTTTTTGCAAAGAAACATTAGCTTTTTAATCTTCAAGTAACACCCCCCAAATATATATATATTATATACATATTATATAAATATATATATATACATATATATATATTTCCCCTCATGAATAGATAGATCCCAAGAAGAATGAAGTAACAAGAGATCTCCTCCAGGCAATCTGTAAGACAGGGGCTGTGCTAACAAAGGGAGGGGAGAGGAGGAAAAAAAAAAAAGGAAGAAGAAGAAATTGATTCCCAGTACATTCAGCCAAAGAAAGCCTGTGATTCAGCAAAAGAAAGCCATGGACGATTTTGTTCGGCTCACAGGCGTGCATATCACTGCCGCTGGGAAAAGGCTGCTCCCTCATCTCAGCCTTCTCAGCCTGCCAGAAGCAAGGAACATTCCTCCTAACTATCCTTTCTTTCTTTTTAGGAAATCCAGCTCCAAGGGAAGATCCCAGGCTGTCTAAAAGAAGCTACCTATGAAGAAAAATGAGAACAATTAAGCCCTAAATCTGTACACGAAACTTCAACAGCTGAGACTCGAAAACGAAAATGGAGATAATGCTAATGATTATGTTTTATAGCCTCAACATGCCTTACATCTGGAAGCGTTCCAAAGCCCTCAGCAGGTTGTCACATTGATAGAAGGGGCCCCTGCTGAGACGCAGCTGCTTCTGGGGAAGAGCCGGCATCTGGAGAACAGCTGCATATCAATCCCTGAAACATACCGAGGAGGAAGGCAAGAGCGCTACAAGGGCGCCCCTTCCACCTGGAGCCTCCCTCCTTAGCTCCAAGGATCCAGAACGGCCGAGGCGTCACATTTGCTAACTAATGGAAATGCAATAAAAGCTTAACTCTCTGTAAACTTTGGGGAAGGAGACGGTCTGGAGAGTTTGGCTCTCTACTTAGCTAACGGGTACTTTTGTTTAACTGTTACAGACAAAAACTTATCTAACACATATCATTGGATTCTCTTTCTTGATTCCATTCGGCCGGAAATTCCTAATGTTATGCTTTGAATTCATCCAGCATCCATCAACAAGAAAAGAATTATGATGTATCAGTGGGCTTTTGTTATAAAGAAGCTTCCAAAGCATTCTCTATGTATACCATTGTACGTGTGTTTACACACACACACACACACACACACGCATGCACTCACTCATTCATATACCAGCTTAGGGAGAGAGAGGGTGAGAGGGAGAGAGAGAAAAAAATGACATTGTGACAGGAATTGCTATTTCCAGACCACATTGTTATTTCCACCCTTCCATTAACTAGCAGTGTGACCTTGAATTAGTCACCTCAACTCTGTGCTAAAATGAGGGAGGATCATTACATGTTCATTAAGGTCAAATATTAATGTCAGTGATTAGGAATTGTATTACTCCAAATTCTTTTCTTCTTCTCCCTCCTTTTCTATTTTTTTCTTTCCTTCCTTCCTTCCTTCCTTCCTTCCTTCCTTCCTTCCTTCCTTCCCTCCTTTCTCTCCCTTTCTCTCAATCTCTAGTTGTTCATTATTTTAAGTGTTAAGTGTGTTTACATGAGCCAAGTAAGCCTGAAAGGCAATGCAACCCAAATGAAACCCAAGGTGTGCATTTTCAATTAGATGGCACGGTACCTGCCTTCATGGATCTTAAATCTTATAACATTGTTCAAACAGTTTCTAATGATCATATTTCCTCATTCCCCACCCCCATATTTGTGAATTACATGTATTGGGAAGATAGGAAAGAGCAGATCACCATGGACCAAAATAGCCTGAAAAGGCTTCTTGGAAGCAGTGTCTGGAGATAATGTAAGATTTGGATTGAAGGTAAGGGTTAAGGAAGATATGCTAGTTGGGACCGCAGTATGTACAAAGGCCAGGGCCTACCATACACATGGTCTGCATGGGCCCAGGAAAACCCAGAGCAGGGGTCACACACTCCGATGTCCCCCTGGGGGCAGCTGAAGCAGCCCCAGGCTCTACAGTAAGGAGCAGTGCAGACTACAGTGAACCAGAGAGCCTGCGCCCAGCCTAAGGACTTTGCTGGGAGTTTTATAAAATATTGACTGAGCAAAACAAAGAGATCTCCAAGCAAGATAAGCCCATAGGACCACAGTTTGTGACCTGGCATAATTATTTAAATGGCTTGCGGTTTTATTTTTTAAAAAAGAAGTAAAAAGAATCAAAATTGCATGGCCTTCATAAAAAAATAAGTCAACTTAAGGTCTTGATGAATAAAACATGATGAGGTTAATTTTAAATCCTTTTTATGCTATCTGTCTCCCGGAGAATTTTCCATTGTCCTTGTACAATAATGTAAGTTATCACATTGGGGATTTTTTGCTCATCTATAAATAGCTCCTTCACCCATAACCCAGGGATGACAGCCTACTTTTATTATTTAAACAGGTCTCCAACTATGAAAAAGCTATTTCCAGGAAGTCCAAATCTCACAGCAATATTGCTGTCAGTCTGGGATGCATATGTTGGGCAAATGTTGCAATAGAGAAGATTTCTATGCTGAGCCTTATTCTGATTCAGCAGAAGAAGGAAAAATGAGAAAGAAAACTGGCACCATAGGACTAGGAAGAAATCTTGGCAGCCAGGGCTAAGGGTAATTACCAAAACCAGAAGCCAGAAGAGTTCCTATTTGTTCTTCAGAGGGTCCCCAGGACTCAAGACAGACCAAGAGATAAATCACACCGTATTGCAAAGATCCGTATTGATAAACTATGCTTACAGTTAAAGTTATTTGCTTTTGTAAATTCAATTATCCCTTCTGTGAGAAACCTGGTCTAGGAAAGAGGAAGCTTTAGCCATAAGAATATTAGGATTTCCATTCTGGAGGGAAGTTATGACTAAGCCGGAGCCGGAAGCAGAGAACTATAGGCTGAAAGGATTATTTCCGGTAGTGTTGGCAAGACCGAGCCCACGGCACACTCTGAGGCTGTTACCACCCACCGAGCACCTCATTGCTGGCTATATATCCGAGCCACGTTTGATTACCCAAGACCCCAACAGACAACGTTCAAGGCTGGGCCCAACACTGAGAAAGGCTTGTGAATGATAATAAATGTGAATTTGAAAAATCCTGGCTTGGATTGTGCACTTAGGTCAGCCTTGAGAAACCAGGTATCTGACCACCGAGGTGCTATAGGAGGCTGCCTTTGCCCACAAGACCAGTGCCCTCACCCTGTTTGGGAATCTCCTTGCCAACAGCCTCACACAGCCTCTTCCTGGAGTCCCAGAGTAAAAAATAAACTAAAACCAAGAACGTGATAATTAACCCAGAATAAAGTTACCACCCTCCAGAGAGACTGGTGTCCTGTCCATCCACCAGAGTTGAGGAATGGCTCATAAATGGGATTCACCCAGCTCTTCACTGGTCCTCTGCCCCAGTTTGGCAGTTGGGAGCTCAGGCTCTCAAGTCACGTGGCCAGTGATAAAATCCTGGTTCTGCCGTTAATTGTGACTTTATTCCCTTCTGTCTCAGTTTCCCCATCTACAAAAAGATGCTACAGTACCACCACTTCCTTGCAGAGCTATTGTGAGGGTAAACTGAGATAAGGCCTGGGAAGTACTAGAACACAGCCTGACATATAGGAAGCACTCGTAACAATTGGCTATTCTGATTTGCATCATCTTTCAGGAGACCACCAGGACGTACTCTTTTAGAGAGACCGTGGCCCACTGCACTCAGCTCTGTTCACTGTCATCCTTGATGACAGCCCCACAGACATCCTTGATTACTGTCCTCTCCAGCATTTCATCCTCATTGGGCCAAGTGCTTCTGCTCCTCTGACCTCTCTGCCAAGCCTCCCTCCCCTTCCAGATCTTTCTGTCCTGCCCTGGAGAACCCCTCTTCTATGGAATGATTTGTCTACCCATCCTACATCTGTCATCGCCTTGGGCGATTTAAGCATTTACATGAATAATGGTACATATAAACGTCAATCTAGGATTGCAAACTTCACTGTCAACACGAGCAGAGCAGGGAACAGGGGTGAACAAAACAAGCCAACCTTGCAGTGTAAAGAGACAATACACAGCAGCAGTGGCATTGCCATTAACAGAGAGGGGCAGGGAGGGGGCAGGCTAGAGACTGAAGGCTCCCCATCTCGGCAACAGCAGGAGATGCCACATGAGAATGCAAATTTCTAGAGAAAATAGAAATCCAAGATTCTTCAATGTTGGCAACTATTTTGGCTTTTAAGATTAAAAAAAAAAAAAAAGCAGATTGCAGGCCAAATAAAGTAAGTGTATGGGCCAGATTCTGCTCCCGAGTAGCCTCGTTGAAAACAATGCCTCAGCTCCCTCTGTCTCCTAGGCAGCATCCTTTTCTCCTGAGCTCCACATCGTCTCTGCGCTGTCCTCCAGGTCTCTCTTCCAACCTTGGTTTCATCCTGGAGATTTTTACACATCCCCCAGATCTCATCATAAACATCACCCACCCCCCAGGTCCCCATTTCCTATTGCTACGGTGTTATAATTTCCTCTTTTTAACTTCCTATTTACTTATCTGGATACTCCTCTAGGCTGTAAGCATGAGAAAGGCTGGCAAGTGCTTGTCCTACTCACCACCATACCCCACCTCGCTTGGCAGAGTGCCTGGCACACTAGGGATGCTTGAAAAATCATTTTTAAAACAATCAAAAAATAATTTGTCAATCCCTGCTTTGCCCTCTAATCTCAATGCTGAGATCCATATGCATATTTCCTAAGTTCTGTCTTCACCTGGATAGACTCTCAGAAACTAAAATTTACCACATCTGTGGTGGTTTTAAGAATATGTCCATAAATTCTCTTTTCAAAAGAGGTGGAGCTTAATTTTCCTTCCTTTGAGTAAAGGCTAGATTTAGCTGCTGCTTCTAACAACAGAATGCAGCAGGAGTGTTGGATGCCACTTCCAATATTAGATTATGGAAAGACTGCGTTAGTGCATTTGGGCTGCTACAACAGAATCCCACAGACTCGGTAACTTACAAACAACCGAAATTAATTGCTCACAGTTCTGGAGGGTCTAAGTTCAAGATCAAGGTGCCAGCACCGTCTGGTGAGGGCCCTCTCCTAGGTCACAGACTTGTTGTATCTTCACAGAGTGGAGGGGTGAGAGACTCTCTGAAGCCTCTTATTCTAAGAGCAGTAACCCCATTCATGAGGGCTTCCCCCTCATGACTCAATCTTACCTCTTCATCTCTTGGAGGTTACATTTCAATATGTGAATTTTGAGGGCACACCTTCAGGCCACAGCAAAGACTATGACTTCTTTTGGGCTCAGGCTCTACCTTCCTCCCTCCTTCCCTCTCTCTTTCCTCCTCTTGCCCACCATTCTGCCTCTCTCTGGCATCGCTTGCTTCGGAGGAAGCCATGTTGTGGCCGTTCTGTGGAGAAGTCCACGTGGCAAGCAACCACTACTCCTGCCAACAGCCACGTGAGTGGGTTTGGAAGGGGATCCTCCAGACCCAGTCAAATCTGTAGATAGCAGCACCCTGCACTGGCAACTTGACTGAAATCCATGAGACTTCCTGAGTCAGAACCTCCCAGCTAAGCCACTCCCTGATTCCTCACCCTGAGAAACTGTGTGATATAATGAAGTTTGTTATTTTAAGACTAAGGTTTGGGATACTTTATTACACAGCAAGAGATAACTAATAAAACACCTCAAAATTGAAATAATTTTTATCCTTCCTTCTCCCTCTCCTCCCTCACTTCCAAACTTAATCCACCTCAGAAGTCCCCTGGTTCTATTAATGGCTCAAGCCTTTCAAGTCACTGAGGCTACAAACTCAGGGTCCTCTTTGGAGCTCCTCCATGTTTCCTTGCACTCCCTATTGAGTTTATAGTCAGGACCTGAGATCAATACTGCAACACACACTGTTCATTCCCTGCTCTCCATTCCCTTTGCTGTCTTGCCACTTCACACCTTGCGACTCTTTTCCTGGGCCTCCTAACTCAGTCCTCCAGCTCTGATTTCTTCCTCATTGGCCAGACTTCTAGGTAAATTTTTAATCAAAGAGGTCATTTTCATAACCAGAAACTTTAATAGTTTTCCATTATTAATGGAAAAAATCCAAATATCTTAGAATGATACAACGTGGCCTGAATCTTCTTTCCAACCTTACTCCCTACCACCATTTTTCAAATATTCCAAGCTCATGCAACAAATACTTTTGGAATAGTATTATGGTTTGCTACTACTTGTTCCAGTTATCCACTGTCACTTAAATACTATGCCCCAAATTTAGTGACTTAAACAACCACTTTGGTTTTATCATGATTTTATGGGTCAGAAATTTCAGCAAGATTTGGTTGGTTTGTCTCTGATCCACACAGCATCAACTGGGCTGGAGGAATCTACTTCCAAGATGGCTTCTTCACCTACTCATCTGCCATCTTGGTGCCCTTTGGCCTTTCTCTCCACATGGCATCTCCTGAGATGACTTAGGCATCTTCCTGATGATCTCAGGATAACCTAGTGGTTATACTTTTTACATGGTGGTTAGTTTCCCACAGGGAGTTTTCCAAGATTGAACATGCCAAGTGACTCAAGCTTCTTATGACATATTCTTGGGAGTCAAGCAGCATCACTTCCCTAGGAATGAATTTCAGGGACAGACCAGATTCAAGAACAGAAGGCTTTATAAGAGTGTGATTAAGGTTAGGTGTCGTTCGGGACACCTGGGTGGCACAGTTGGTTAAGCATCCAACTCTTGGTTTCGGTGCAGGTCATGATCTCAGGGTGGTGAGATTGAGCCCTGCATTGGGCTCCAAGCTCAGCAGGGAGTTGGCTTGAGATTCTCTCCCTCCCCCCGCCCCGCCGCCCCTCCTGCTCATGCTCACTCACACTCTCTCTCTCTCTCTCAAATAAATAAATCTTAAAAAAAAAAAATGGTTAGGTGTCATTCTTTGACACCAAAGAATGGGGGGGGGGTCATCTTTGAAGACAATTACCACTGTACTTTTTTCACCTGGGGGAAACCTTTTTGAAGGAATATTTGAAGATATTGGGAAGGGGGTTCCAAAAAGAAGAAAGACAATGGACAGTTATTAATACATACATAAACTTTTCTTTTCCTTAGAACTCAGGAGCAAGAAGTAGTGAAATACATAAAAAATGCACTGCCACTCCTTTTTTAGGTAAGAGGGCAAGAAAGAAGCACAAGAAATGGAACTAGGTTTTAGGAAAACAAATTGGGGACAGAAATATAGCAAATTCATTCAAGGTGCATACCTGATGAACCCACCCACATACCACCTCTACTGACTAAAATTTCACTCTGGATAGTAACTTCTCAATCCATTTATAGCCTCAGTAGAAATGGACCAAACTCTTCCATTTTATTGCTAATCTAAACCTAATTATTCTTCAATACCCAATGAGTCCTCTCTCATCCATCAAGTCCTCCAGGGACATCCTTAGCTCACCATGATTCTTCCTTTTCTTGCAACATATACATCCAGTCCATGTCTTAATCTCAGGGTATGTTACAGATCGTTTAGCATTGTTGTTCTATGTTTTGATGGGATCAGAAAAAAAGGAGAGCTGGAATGGCAATGAGATATCATCTAAGCCAATTCTTCTGTTTTCTGATGAGGACATGAAGGTCTCTCAACCTGAGGCTGAGTGATTTGAGCAAGGTCACACTAGGGTCAGGGCTAAGCTGATCTCCAAGCTCCTTCTCCAAAGCTCTATCCACATCAGAGTCCGTGTGTTCATCAGTCTTGTTTCTCCGTGGGGGGGGGGTGTAAAAACCTCTTTGAAAGTTAAAAATGCTTTCTCTTTTTGTCTCTGACACATAACCCAGCAGGGTAAACCATAAGAGCTCGATGTGTACTATGATTTGGGGACTGAAAGAGAAGTTCTCCTTTGGTCCAGCTATAAAATTGGTAGAAGAGGACGGTGCTAGAGTTAAACCATGATTTAAGCATTCTCCCAAAGAGTAAAGAAAAAATAAAGATCCCTGAAAATTGAATAAAATCGAATCTAAACATCCAAATGATTTGTGAAAGGATCTACACCTAGGATGGGGGTGTCTACTGCAGGTGAAGAAACAGCAGAAGTCCCTCTGTGGCGTTCATGGTGGGGAGAAGTGGGGACAGTCACCAAAATACAGCTGTGCCTAGCAGACTAGGAGTCCAGAGACCAAGACCCCATGGAACTCTCAGAAGTATCTGGAGGACACTTGGGATAGAATGGGGAGCTAATTTCCCACACCAATGCCATGGATGTTTGTTGAATTATAATTGGAGTTACAAAAGGTTTAACTTACATTCTAGATGTGGCTTCATGACCATGATTCACCTTATCATTCTTTGACTATTGATAGTGAATATGGCTTTCAAACCATTTATTCAATAATATGAGGACTACTTATCAGCTTGTACTCACTGGTATAGCAGGACAAATTGTTTCACGCCAGACCTGTTCTGATTTATCAGTCACCTATTACAATCTGGTGAATATGACCCATCCCTCAGATACCTACCATGTTCAGTCTTATGTTTGGCTACTGTGTTATTTGCTTATGCTACTGGATGAAAAATCCATTGAAGGCAGAGAATAAGACAGCACAGCATCTTCAACAGTGCCCTGCAAATTGAAGAATTCTCAACAAATCTTTGTCTACTTGAGACAATACAGTCAACTATAGACTTCTTCCTTTAGACGTGGATTCAAATCCTAGTTCTAACATCCATCTAGTATCCATCCTTCAACTGGGCACACTAAGAAAGACATACCTCATAGTCCTAACATAAATCCACCGCTACCATGTAATGAAGGAAAACCACTCAAAATGTGTTTCCTACATGAGCCCACATGTTGGCTGAAACCTTTCAAGAGCTCTATTAGCGAGACAAATTCTGCATATCCTGCCAGGAAGGAGATCAAGGAAGAGAGTCAGGGGAGGGACACATTTGATTTTCCATGCCTCCTGCTGGATCCTTCTTGTTCCTGCAGTTCAGGCAGAGTCTCGAAAATTCTAACTTTCCAACTCCTCCTATTCATGAAGGATTTTTTTTTCCTTTTCCCCTCTGCACCAGAAAGGCCCTAAGCAAGCTTGAGCAAATTAACTTTCTCTTCAGGCTTTTTGAGACTGAACACAGATAATTTAGTTTCTCCAGCCTCTCTGTCTCATTGAAAACAGCCAACTTCTCCATGGTGTCTGCTGCAGACCTCGGGGGCAAGAGGCCACAGGGCCCTTCACAAATGCCTTCCTCGGTGGCTTCACGTTCTCAACCACTCCAACCCTGTAATTTTCCAGATGACTTGAGGTTTTGAAAACAAATGAAGCAATGAAACTGCTTCAGCTGCTAGATTCTTCCTGGATCCACTTGGAAATGACAAAAAGCTGCCATACGTGGTAATTTCAGTTTTGCAGACACTTTTCTTTACTTTTCCATATGAAGTCATTAGCTGATCCCAATTTCCTTGGAGATCAAGATCAGCTAGATGCTGAGTATATAGAAACAGATGTGAAGCCCATTTTTATTGAGCCATAACCAGATAGTAATACTTGTGTGGGCTTTTGTAATTTACGGGGCATCTTTACAGACATTAAACTCATTTGATTATCACAACCAGTCTGTCAGGTAGAACACATATTATTATCCCCATATCTGGTGAGGACATGAGGCTTAAGTTTTGCCCCATGTCAGAACACCACTATAATGCAGAACCGAAACACAGCTCAAGATGATTTCCAGTGTAGTGTCCATTCCAGTGGAACACACTTGCCCAGAAGTTAAGATTGAAATTCATATGCCTGCAGAACACATGACCATTTCATTGATAGTTCTTCATTTGTTTATCTAGAACCCTCCATCTTCTCCACTGGTCCCAATTTTTGATAGTTGGATGCCTTGTGTTTTGTCCAAATTGATCTCTTAAGGAAGATATTAAAATAGGTGCTCCTTTAACCTTAGGTATGTTCAGATCCAGCATGCCTAATAGCACACCAGTCGTATTCTTTCCTTTAAGCACAGAGAGGCACTAATTATAATTCCTCTTAGATGAGAAGGGAAAGAGTGCCTTCTCTTGTCAGAAATACCAAAGAGAAAGGGTAGGAGACCAAACAGCATCTAAAATCGCAGCAGAAAAAAACCGATGTGATTGCTGCAGGGCAGAGAATCTGTCTCTCCCTGAGGGGACAGACTGCACAATGAGATGCCGCCATTATTTTAATATAAACTCCTCTTCTCAGTCATCTCTGAGATGTCCCCTGTAAGGCGCGGGCCCCTTGGGGCTGGAGCAACTCAGCCAAGTGTGCAAGAACCCTTGAAGAGGACGCTATTCGCTGCTTCTTGCTACTTCCCCTACACAGTCCTTGTGCTGGGACCCCTGAGGCTGGCCAGTTTCTTAAAAGCCTTGAGAAAGTCCATACACATTGATAAGCAAATGAACCAGCCAAAATGGGGCTGAAGGTGACTCAAAATGATGTTTTATCTCTTAAATAAATTAATAAGCCTAAGGGAGGTTTCTTCCATTTCAGATTTCAGGGTGATCCAGGCTAGGCACAAAGATACACAAATGATCATAGTAATTTAAAAAATAATAAAGATAGTTCCCAGTTATGCAGCACCAATTCTTTGTCAAGCACTGCTTTATGTATCTTATCTCTAGTTCTCATAATAATCCTGAGAAGCGGAGAGATAGCATGATCGCCGTTCTACAAATGAGGACACCGAGGCCAGAGACATTAGGTGACTTTCCCAAAGTGACGCCTCTGACAAGTAGTCATGCCACTCAGAAGCCTACCCTGTGGCTGGAGGTGGGACTGAGCACTTCTGGCTGCCGTGAGATGTTACTCCTCATTGGTTTGTTCTTCAGCCGGTAGAGTGATACGGAAGCTCAAGGCTGTAAAACGAAAGGCCTGGCCTGTTAACAATCCTGGGTTCTCTTTCTAGAACGAATTTCATGATCAATCATGTTTGGGAGAGAGAAGGGAGAGTAGGGATCATTCAGGCCTTTATTTCTTTTTTTTTCTTTCTGTCTTTTTTTTTTTTACTAAATTAACCTACTTTTTCTTTCCAAATGATCTATCCAGTAGTCCCCATGGATGAGAAAAATGAATAGATTAAAAAGATATGTTTACTTCTAGCTGTGTCCCAGGGGGCTATTAGAGGGACATTCAATCCCCTCAATAATTTCCAAACTTCTTTGGAAACATTTTTCCTTGTGGATGTGAAACCAAGGTCATAAAATTTCAGAGTGAATGGAGAAACTGAAATACAATCTGCAATTCACCATCTGGCATCTACTTAATAATGAGGCTGGGGAAAGGAAAGAGAAGTAGAATTCTTAAAATTTTCCCAAATAAACCAACCTGACCGAGAAATCCTTCTTGCTGGCATCTATGCCACTGCAATCTGTGGAATAAAAGCCAGTCCATCCTTGCCTGACACATCGGGGAGGTGAACGGAAAGATCTTTGGTTCCATCTCAACTCTGGCACTGACCAGTTATGAGATATTGGACAAACCACCAACACCCACCTCAACTGCTGTACTAACATGATAAAAAATGTAATTACATTTACTCCTCCTAACAAGAACATTCGTACATTTGCAAGTACAACCAGAAGCCTATAGGGCTAAAATTCTCATTTATTCACACAGCCATTACCTTCTTACTAGATTTTGTTAATGAGATGAGGCCAAGGAATCACAGCTGGACCACGAGTTAGCAGGTCCATGTGGTTAGGTACTAGCTAGTGTTATAAGGAACTAAGACCTTTCTAGAAAAGATGTTGGAGCTAGCTCAAATGGGAGAGGACAGCAAGTAAGAATGGAGAGGAAAACAACCACAGCCAAAGGAAATGACTAGTACTGAGGTGTTAAGAACCAGCCAGAATAACCTGATTAAAAGATAGCGAAGTATAAGGCAAAGAAGCAGTAACCATGGGAGCTTTTGCATTGCTGACCTGTCTCATGACCAGTTCTCCCTTTTATCAGTAGCCATCAGTTTCCCAACACCAAGAGGAACACTGCATGTGATTTTTAGTAGATTCCAGGACAAAACAAGGAAATGAACAAAAGCACACAGTTTCTAGAAAGCAACTCTACTGCTCTCCTCGGGCTGCCATGAGAATCCACCACAAACTGGGTGCTTTAAAGGAACAGAAATGTATTCTTTCATAGTTCTGGAGGCCACAAGTCTAAATTCAGGGCTGATTCCTTCTGGCGGCTCAGGGAAAGAATTTGTTCTATGCCTTTCTCTTTGCTTCTGGTAGCTGCCAGCAATCACTGGTGTCCCTTGGCTTGTGGACACATCATTCCCATCTCTGCTTCCATCTTCACATGGCCTTCTTCCCTGTGTGACTCTGTTCCTCTTTTCATGAGGACACCAGGCATTGGACTTAAGGCCTACTCTAGTCCCTGGTGACCTCATCCTACCCTAATGACATCTGCAAAGACCCAATTTCCAAGTAATGTCACATCCAGAGATTCTGGGAGAACAGGAATTTGGGGAGGACACTATACAATCCACTACAGCAAGTAAACTGTGAAGTTCTTCTTGTTGTTCAATTCTCCTCGGTAATAGCCATGTGAAGGGCCACAGAGCAAATCAGAGCAGTCAGTCTTTTACGTTCATATTTTATAGCATTCCTTATTTGTGTCTTCTCCCATAAACAAAGAGCTCCTTAATGGGTAGGGCAATGTCTTATTAGTTTCTGTGTCCCTGTGCTTAACACAGTGCCTGGCATATCGGTAGGCACTCAGTGAACATTTGCTGAGTGAATGAATTTTCACAGGAACAGAATCATTATTTCACTGAAACTTTTGTGTGAACCTAAGATCCATGAGTTCTTACTACTTTAATGGTTGGGCTTGCTCAGATCATCAGAATGGTTTTCTTTTCTTTCCTTCAGGAAGGAAACAAGGACCATGAGTCAATTCGTGGGAACACCCCTCTTGAAGGCAGAGACCAAAAATTCACTTGACTCAATTGTGGCAATAAAAGTTCCTGCAGGGTCCTGCAATTTTAAAGTAAGTTCTTTGTTGCCATTTCCTCTTTTCTTCCCGGATATCTATTTTGGGCCTTCCACTCCATTCCAGGAACCCCAGCATAGCCGGCTAAATTGTCTGAAACCTCGTTGCACTTGGTATGAAAGCTCTCTTCCTTTTCTTGAAGGATGTTTGGGTAGGAGGTGGAAGGAGGAGCTGCAGACGTGTCACTGGGAGGAAAACATATCCCTCATTCATGTGGGCTGAATGTTACAAAGGCAGAGTTAAATTCAGGAAATACAATAACCTGATTCATGCCTGTTTCTTATGCTGCCAGCAAACATGAGATTTAGTTTCAAAACGGTTACCAGAGATGAAAACAATTTCCCACCAGCACAATGCACGGTGAGAGTACATGCCCTAGTCCTCCTATCATGTACCCATAAGTGCAACGAGGACACTGTCAGAACTTTAGGGCAAAACCAAAAATTCGAGGAAAAAAATGCAAGTGAATTTACTGATATACTCCAGGCTCGAGTTCTTGGGAATCAGCCCTGCTTTCTGTCCCCAGAATGTGATCCTTCCTAGTGAGGCAAGGAACTAGCCTCAAGTCAACAAAGTCAGCAAAACTGGCCTTCAGCTATTCCCTACAGCAACTTTCCACCTCTCACGCGACCCTGGGTCAACTCTCCTTCCCTAATTCTCTTCCACACCAATCAAATCTATCCTCAAATTCCACAGTCAGCCTACATACCAAATAACCACTTTAAAGCAATGGCTCTCCATCTTAGTGTGCACAAGAATCCTCCAAGTTATTTGACTTTTAATGCAGATTCCCAGGTGCCACCCTCAGATATGTGGCGGGTCTGTGGTGGGCCTGAGCACCTGCACTTTCCCTAGGTAACCCCATGAACCCCCCACTGAAGCTCCAGACTGGGGTAAATAAAGCTTCCCATCATTCTTAAACGCAGGACCCCACCTATTTCACAAAATGGGGAGTGGAGGAAACTACACATAACAACCACAAGAAAATATGACAAAATTTCTGTTTTGACAGAGAATTAACCCAGAATTCTCCATACCAGTTTCACTTTCAGACAGGTAGGGGACATTTTAAAGAGATGTCAGAGCATAGAAACCCCCGTGAAGGCAACCCCTCCTCAGGAAAGGCACCCTATTAACCTTAAAAATCCTGAAAGTTCCAATCACCCACTGTGTGTCAAATGCTGACTGAAATTTACTCAGACATTACTCCATTTAATCCTCACAAAACACTGCAATGCCAATCCTGTGATATTGTTGTCCACATTTCAGGAGATAAAGAAACTAAGGTTCAGAGGGGTTCACTGACTTGTTGGGAAGTGGCAGCATCCCATTTTATCCCAGTCTCCTGACTTGAAGTGTCCAATGTGTTGTGCTATATCCCAGAGCCGCCTCTAATCTCTGGCCTGAGCATAGCTTGAAGGCAGTGACCTAGGGACCAAATCACTGAAGTGAATTACAGTTGAAACGAAATGGCTAGATGACTGATAGGCTAATCCCCAGAGTTCATGGCTTATTTTCTGAAGTACAGCTTCCAGTACTGCTGCCTTTCACCTCCCTCCCCAGGACGCAGGCAAGTGACCATCCTCCCCCTCCCCCATACATCCCACCTCACCCTACACACAAATTGCTAAGCAAAGATTGCAAGGTTCTAAAAAAGATGGCTGAATTGTGCACATGCAACAAGCCAATAAACACTC
Organism: Leptonychotes weddellii; assembly: GCF_054177405.1. Classification (NCBI taxonomy): domain Eukaryota; kingdom Metazoa; phylum Chordata; class Mammalia; order Carnivora; family Phocidae; genus Leptonychotes; species Leptonychotes weddellii. The sequence goes on along the minus strand of NC_138370.1, from coordinate 37,887,903 downwards.
TTTTATCCATCACCCAAGGAACATTCCAGCAGAATCCTTCAAGGATAGACTTTGGATAGTCTCTCAACCTACAACAGCCGTCTTTGAGTCATGTCAGCTTCCACCTGTATGAAAGAAAAGAACCAGGGGAGAGAGGAGCACATACCATGATTTTTTTTCCCTGAACCCCACACCTTCCAGAAATAGCCCTGATCTCAAGCAATAAAAGTAAAGACAACATTTCCAAGGTCTGGGATGGGGAAATAAGCAAAAAATAGAATGTTTAATCAATGCAAACATTCTTGGAATCTGAAACATCTGGGAGAGCTGGGGTGGTGTGTGGGGAGCCCGGAAAAGGGGGGAGGGGTGGGTAGGGACTTGACATTCTTATCCCATGTTTATCTAAGGCAGGAGCTGAGTAACCTGCTCTTAACTGCCCCCAGCAAGGCCACGTGGTCGCTGTTAACTTTTGTTCCTAAATACAAGGATATCTCTCACTTTGAGAAAAATCAAGCCTCAATCATCTAATTTTACCAGATTAATAGAAATGAGGGACTGATTACTTATGTATGGTTAGAACTGCCCAAGCATATATAACCCACAACTGTCCTAGTGGGTTAAATGAGGTTGTTTTTTTTTTCTTCTTCTTCTCAATTTACATGTTACTTCTTAGGAAACCAGTGCTATACGTCTTGTAGGAATATCATGGCCAACTAAATATCTACAAGCCGACATATTAGTTATTCCCTTCCTCCCTGTTTTATACCACCCATCCCAAGAATACTCTTGATGGTGAAGAAAGATATATGATGGAATACATAAGCCAACATATGTGATTCGAATACAGATAATTCTTGTTATGGCCCTTATTTTTTAATACAACACAGATCTGACCACGGGGCATCAAGGTAGAAAGTAGCTATAACCCAAGCCCCAGGAGAGCCACACGCCACCCCCAGGTATGCAACAGCAGACTCGACCTTCTCCATGCTGCAGGGGGCTGTCCCTTGCTCTGCTGAATCACTGGGCCCTCGCACATAGCCAGTGAAAAAAGGGAATCACTGAGTAGTTGCTTAATAAATGGATGTAGAATTATTATTCTCACTTTCTTTCCTCTCCTTCAGCTTGCTCATATATTACCTCATTAATCCTCACCTCAGTCCTAGGAAGTAGGTATTACCATCTCCATTCTCCAAAGGAAGCTCCAAGAGTGCAGGTAATTGGTCCAAGGTTACACACTAGTAAGGTATAGAAGCGAGATTTAAACCCTGATTGACCAATCACACTTCTGGGATTACACTGTACTGTGTTTCCTCCATCACACATTCTTTCTCCTTGACCTTTGCCCACAGAGCCATGACCCAAAGCTCTTATGCTAGGTTCTTCCATCTTCAAGCCAACAAGTGGTCTCATGAAATCGGTCATCTTCATGGTAAAGAAGGAGCAGCAATAATGTGGAAGTTCCCATGTTTTTCTCAGGTCTGTGTTGCTCTATACCTAGCACCATGTCCCATACAAAGTATGATAACCACTAAGTGAATGAAGAATGAATGAATGTAGCTAGTGATATAGATACCATTTCCATCATCAACTTGGAGATGAGAACAGACGTACAGAGAAGTTAGGGCAATTGCTTACCCCATACTTAGTCACTGCCTTGCTGTGTGCTGCTTTATCCTTAGGGTCCTCACAGCCTCTGCTCAGAAGGAGCTCTGCCCTCCCCCACCCAGCCCCCAATTGTGGCTGTTCACTCAGCCAGTCTGAAGCCGCACCAAATTCTCAGCAGCCAGCAGATGGCCACCTGAAGACTCCCCATTTCCATCATGGTGTCTCTCCTGTGTTGTCTTTAACATCAAAAGAAGAGACTGAGAAATAAAGGACTTCGGGGAAGAAAAAATCAATTGCTATCCTTTCACTATAGGCATCCTTTATATTGTAGACTCAAACCGTGACCACAAAATGGGCAGGGAAGCATATCTGTGTAGAGGAAATCTTATTTCTCTGTTCTTTCTATTTTTAAAATGTGTTATGACTAGAAAAGTTTCCCATTAGGCAAAATTGACAGTGTTTGGTGTGGACAGGGTTCGAATTTTGCCAGTTCTGTGGCATGTTAAGTGTGTATTACAGCAGTAGAGCCACAATGACTAAAACTACGGCATCAGAGAATTGTGGAAATTGGATTCCTGCTCAGCCGTTAACCTTCTTTTGTGCAATTCCTAGCAACTCCCAACTCTTTCCTGACTCCGGACATCTGCAGTTCATCCGCTTTCCCAGCTCCTCGAATTTGTTCCCAGGGTGGGACATTCCCTGACTCTGTACTCCAAATTCCCAGAATTTCGTTTCCTTCTTTCCTTTGTCTAGATATTTATAATGTTTGATAGAACTTCAGTGAGGCCCACTGATTCACATTATGTTTAAAGTTTAAGGTTATGCAAAATGAATAATTTACTACTCTAGCAATACAGTAGGTCTGACATTTACTTGGAATGAAGGCTGCCTGTAGGGGTATTACTATTTTATTTATATTTTTCTTTATGTGTATTAAGATTCTCTCTGTGATTAAAAGTGTCATTCTATGATTAAAGGTGACAAAACATCTAGGTTGTTTTTCGCACACTGAGGTGTCAATTAAGTCACTCCCAAAGCCTAATAGGTAGTTCCTAACAAATTAACTCACATTCAAAAGAACAAATAAGTAGACCTCAATGTATTGCTAAATCCCCAGAGCAAAAAATCATTTTAATTGATCCTATTAAAGACTAAAATTTTATTTAAGATAATATGAACACCAGATGGCTCAGGGCCTATCTCCCACAAAAAAAAGTAAGCAGGTAAGACTAAAGTAGACCAGTAAGGATGTCACGCCTCTCCCAATTCTAAATAACTTTTTTGACTTTAACTACTTGAGAGCTACTCTACATGCTTTCTATACATCATCTCATTGAAATTTCCCAGCAATTCTATAAGGTCAGTATTAATTCTTTTGATGATAAGGTGACCCTCGACCTTATTTTAAAATATAGAATAATGTTTCAGGGGTAGAGTTTAGTGATAAATAAAACAATTTTTAAAGTTAAAACAAATAAAATACAGAATAATGTGTTTGGTTGTGCTTATGTACCACTGGATTTCCCAGCAGGATATACAGGTAGGAATATCCTACAAGAAATATGGGCCTGAACGTGGATTTATGTAACAACAAGGATAAATCTCTCATATATTGTGTTGAATGAAGGGAGCCAGACCAAAAAAGAATACAGACTCTGTATATATGTATATATAAAGTTCAAGGACAAGCAAAATTGATCCATGGTCAAAAAGTTTAAAAAATGTTTCCCTCTAAAGAATGGTACTGACTGAGAAGGAGCCTGATGGGATCTTCTAGGGTGCTGGACATGTTCTGTATCTTGACCTGCATAGAGAACATATATATGGAAATCCATTAACTGGACACTTAAGATTAATGCCTGCTACAGACTGAATGTGTCCCCTCAAAATTCATATCCTGAAACTCAATCCTCAGTGTGATTATATCCGGAGGTGGTGCCTTCAGGAGGTGATTAGGTCATGAGAGTGGAGCCTTCATGATGGGATCAGTGCCCTTGTAAGAAGAGACATGTTAGAACTCACTCACTCTCTCTCTCTCCCCCTCTGTTCCCTGCAAGGATACAGACAGCACCGCACCACCAGCATACCACCAAGTTCAAGTTGGCCATCACTTTGATCTTAGGCTGTCAAGCTTCCAGAGTTGTGAGAAGTAAATTTCTGTTGTTTAAGACAGCCAGTCAATAGTATTTTTATTACAGCAGCCCAAAACGACTAAGAGAACACCTTTGGCACACTTGACTATAGGTATATGTTAACTCAATTAAAAGAAGAAAAAGAGAAGAAAAATAAATCTAAGCTTGAACTAGCATTCAAGAGTGAAGTGGGACTGGAGATACAGATTCTGGGGTCACTGGCATAGAACCGATGAGCCTTCCCCAGAGAAGGCAGGACCAACTGCTGTGGAACTCAGCCCCATGCTGGTATTCCTGGAGTTTTGCAGTTCACAACATTCACAGCCAAGTGCAGCAGCCCTTGGGACAGCATGAGGAATGTGGAGAACATTCTATGAGCAAATGAGAAAGAAGGATGCCAGGGGATCATCAGCATGTAAGGGACAGGCAGGAAAAAAGGAATCATCAAAAGAGGCACATCTTACCTCAGAAGCCTGGTCCTCTGCCTACCAAGCACACTGACAGATACATAAGAGATGCGGAGTTAACAAATGGATAGATACAGGAATGAACAAATGAGACAAACCACTATGGCTTTCACATCTGACAGAAGAACGTGGTAAAATTTTTACAAGATACCAATTTTGAGAAATTAGTTTTAAAGACGAGAGGGGATAAAAATGAGTCCAGGACCTGGTTTGATGATGGAATGGCAGGAGGGGATGAGGATGAGAAAAAAGGGCTGGGGTGACCAGCCAGATGGCTAGGTCCTTAGAAAGAGCAACAAGCCTTGGAAAGAGAAAATAGGTGAGTGCTAAAGATAGACTCCACTGTCTTTACATTGGTCCTGAAGACCAACTCAATTTGACAAAAATGAAAACAAAAGCAAACAACAAAAAACTGCATTCAAAGTGAGGCAGATAGAATAGGAAAATGTTAGGTGACATTAGAGAGGGAACAGGACAGGGATCAGGATGAACCTGACACCTGACAGGGTGTTTGTGACAACTGAGTAAATCCTGTAATAGCTCTGGGGTTTCTCATGGCCATAAGCATCATGTTGTTGCACAAACACACAGCATGCATGTGCACAAAGACCCAGTTAGCCTGTAAATGACAGAGAATAACACTTCCATCCCTCCACTCAGGGAGCTAGAGGACCAATTGTGCATTTAGAGTATATTTAGAGTATATACAAGAAAAGGCCGATGGTGCTTGTCCATATAACTAGCATAGAGCACACACAATGATATGCACAGTTCTTGGAAGTCCTCGCCCACTCCCAGAACTCCGCAAAAATATTCCACCCCTGTAATATAACTTCCCATAAAAATCAGAGCCCTACATATACCCAGGGAAACTCAGGTCCTCTTTCTGAGTGTGCCCACACTCCCTTCTCTCAAGTGTGTACTTCACTTAGTAATAAAGCCTCTTCTGCTATACTTTATTCTGACTTGTCCTTGAATTCTTTCTCTGGGGGAGGTCAAGAACTTGGCACCAGCTGGTAGTTGAGGTCTCAGGGCCTGAGAATTCACCCAGTCTCAGTATCATATTTTTGGCAAAGCAGCCAGGAGATACTTGACTGCTTTCATTCCCCCTACTCTGATACTTACTGATCTCCCTTCTTCTGTTGTCTTTTCACCACTGCCATTCAAGAGACCCCAGAAATAGTAAGTGCTTCCAAACTCTACCTGGCCTCCACAGACAGGTTAGTCCTTATGGGAGTCTTTGGATCTGTGCTAGTGATAGCCCTCCTAATTTTTCTTCTGGGAGTCCTGCCTATTAATTCCATCCTCTGTAGGACTGGACATTTCCTCTGCCCCTTTCAGAAACACTTCAAACTTCTCTTCCACGGTCCTGTCACCCTAAAACCTTAAAAATTACAAACTTTCTCTATCTTGACTTTGACTCTCTTATTCTTGACAGTTCTCAAGAATTGCCACTCTAAATGGCAGGCACAGGTCAAGCAGTTAAAAGCCATTAGGGCAATCGCCACCCTCCAGAAGTCTCCTATGTGAGGATAAGTTGATCATGGAATGGGCTAGATGGACTTTAGATCACCCACAAACCTGAAGCAAATGTCTGTGCATCAAGGCATACTGTGAAATCATGCATATCCAACCCTGTGGCAATCCTGAATACCATTTCTTTTATTTCGAGGACTACAATTTCACTCTGACTTGAGCCTAGCTTCTGGAAAATCTCTCTGTTGCTATTGCAGTTAAGGAGGCTATTGATTGTCTTAACAGTTTCAAGATTTTTCATCAGACTGTTGAGCAATCAATAGAGCCCTTGGTCCCAGCTACACCAGATTGTTGGGGACCACCATATCACTCTGCTTTTAATGCTGTCTCTGGAGAATCTGTTTATAACTTCTACCTCCCCCCCAACACTGCTTTATTTGGTCTATGGAAGCCAGTTCCACTGGCTACTGAATAGAGGTTCTCTTGCCTATCTTTCAGCCAACCACTCCAAAACTAGTCTTCCATCTTGCTGGCCTTCACTGTCTCATCATACCTGGACTCACTGTCTCTGTGTTGTTTCCTTGATTAGTCAGGGTCCATGGACTGACACTTCATGGACCTATGCGACTCATACTGCCTTTCTCTTTGCTTCCTAAAACATGCCCTTACTTGTAATCCTTTTTACCTTAATCAGGATCACTTTGCAAAACTGGGCCTCTCTTGGCATTGGTTCTGGCAACAGGCCAACTCCTCCTCCCAGGCAAAATCTCTCCAGAGGCTTTTTAGGTATTATGGAAGGAAGTTTCTTTTTACCAATTCCCTTCAAGGCCTAAATTTACAGACCATACTGTGTGGCACTCTCTCTATTGCCCAGCTGGACAGAGCTGGTATGAGGATCATCATTTTGCCTGCTCTCATAGAATTCAGCCCACAATGTGGACTCCTTGGTTCTGGAAGCCTTCCCCTTTTTTCCAAAGTCCCAAGTGCTGTAGGCACTTGGACACACAGCTTGTTGAAGACCCACTCCCTGGAGTGGGCAGGGTGGATGCCTGGCTGTGGGCTACGGGTCCTCTGACTAGAGTGGACACCATGGAAGCCCAGAGGATCCCAGGGATGCCTAGGTGTCAGGAATTAGCCAAAGGCCAGGGATGCCTGATTGCCTCAGCAGGCTAGGTGGGTCATCTCCCTAGAGTGAACACCAAGTTACTTAGTCGTTCCTTCTCCTCTCTCTTTCAGGATGAAGGATAGAATTAGGAGTAACTCTCCTTCAGTGCCCTGTGACTCTCTCCTGGGCTACATTCCTAAAAATTGGTAAACCTTTAAACTAGATGGCCTAAAGAAAAGGAAACTGATCTTTTTCTGCAACACTGCCTGGCCTCAATATAAATTGGAGGGAAGAGAAATTTGGCCTAAGAATGGGGAACCCTAAGTTACAATACTATACTAAAATTAGGCCAACTTTTAAACAGCAACAAAAATGGACTGAAATTCCTTATGTACAGACATTTATGGCATTACACAAAAACTCGAGCCTCTGGGGGACATGCCATATCTGTTACGTACACATCCCTCCTGGTCCTCCTAGCCAAGAACCTGACATTGTAGACAACCCCTTACTGGGAGGTTCCTCTCCCCCTAGGGTACTTACACTTCTGCCACCTTCACCTCCTCCTCCAGAGATAATATCTTCTCAAAAAACCCCTACCCTTTCAGCTCCTCCAACATCAGCTATTCGGCCTCCTTGTCAACCCCAATATCTGCCTCTCCCTGGGAAGGGCAGTCCTGCTGGGCTGACACGTGGGGGAACATCTTACCACCCAGACCCTTCCAAACTATGCCCACTGAGGGAAGTAGCAAATGGCAAGGCAGGCACTTTCAGGTCCATGTTCCCTTCTCCATGACAGAACTGGCTCAATGTAAACAGCAATTGGGCAGATTTTCTGAAAATCTAGACAAGTTCACAGAAGAGTTCCAGGCTCATGATCTTTCCTTGGCTTTAAGCTGGGGAGATCACATATTATTTTCTCTACCTATTTCATCTCAGAAGAAAAACAGCAAAGTTGGATAGAGCCTCAAGCTTACGCTGACACCCTTGCCATTATGGACCCTGTATATACCTGTGGGAGCAAATGTTGTGCCAGTTCAGCATCCCAATTAAAACCATCAGAGAGGAAGGAAGGAAATGGGCAGAAAAACCCCTATGGTGACCTAACTGAAGGAATAAAAAAGAACATTATCAAATCTGTGAATTATGACAAAATCTGGAAAATTACACAAGGAAAGGATGAAAATTCCACCCCGTTTCAGTGGTACCTCATAAAAACCCTTAAACAATATACTAATATAGACCCTGAGGCCGCTGAAGGACAAGGCATCCTGGAGACTCACCTTATCATTCAATCTGTACCTGACACCAGGAGCAAACTGCAAGAGTTGGCTCTGGGGCCTCAAACCCCATGACCCAACTTCTGACTGGCATTTGGGTTTTATAACAATCCCAAGCTGAGAAGGAGGCAAAGACTCAACGTGGCCGGTAAGAGTAAGAAACGGACACAACTGATAGCTGTGGCAGTTAGCAAGGCCCTGCAACCTCAGGGTTACCCTTTGAAGAGTTCCAGCCCTAGGCCAAATACTAGGGTTTATTATAACTATTGGTGAGCCAGGCCAGTAGAAATCAGAATGTCCCCACCAGGTGAAGGCTCATGGGGTCAAACCTAAAGGACGCAGCCACCAAGGTGGAGAAAGAGGCCACTAAAAAAACACATTGTCCTCAGATCCTAGGGGAAGACAGGGACCCCAAATCCACGATGGCCACCTCCACTGACAACTGATGGGACCCAAAGACCCTGGCAGCTCCCTTGACCCTGACCATCATAACTGAGGAACCTCGGGTAATCCTTGGCATGGCAGGTAAAAATGTTACTTTCTTAATCAACACAAAGAGCCACTTACTCTGTTTTGACTGACCATTTTGGGCCTTTATCCTCCAAAAGCCATAAGATTACTGGAGCTGACAGTAATTTAAAAGTTAATTTTTTCATCCCGCCACTCAACTGTAGGATTTGCAAACAAATGATTTCACATCAGTTTCTGGTCATGCATGAATGCCCCACCCCACTATTGGGCTGGGACTTTTTGAGCTCCTTGGGAAGTATTTTATGTCTCCAGAAGTCAGGGACACACATATTGCTGGTCTTAGTCATGGATGAACATCAAAACCCATCAACAAAAGTCCCTGATGAAATATGGACTCCAGTCAATTCATGGGTGATCAGGGAGTTTCTGGAAAGACCAGAGATGTTAAGCCAGCAAAAGTCTCTCTTAAAGACAAAAGCAAATTTTCTCCTAACAGTATCTGCTTAAGCTAGAAGCCAAGCAAGGGCTCCAACCCCTTATAGATAAGTTTCTCAAACATAGACTCATAGTGCCCTGCCAATCACCCTGCAACCCCCACTCTCCCACTTAAAAAACCCAATGGGGAATACCATATGGTACAGAATCTCAGAGCCATAAACAAGGCAGTGGTTCCTGTCCACCAAATTGTGGCAAATCCTTGCACCATCCTCACCCAGATCCCTAGTGATACTTGCTGGTTTACTGTTCTGGACCTGAAGATGCTTTCTTCTGCATACCTCTGCATCCAGACTCACAGTTTCTGTCTGCTTTTGAATAGACAGATCCCCTTTCCAATGTTGGCCAACAATATACCTGGATTGTATCACCTCACGGTTTCAGAAACAGTCCTCATCTGTTTGACAACACACCAGCAAGGAAACTCAGAGAACTGAAACTAGAGACAGGGGCCCAGCTCCATTATATAGATGGTCTGCTCATTTGTAGTCCCACCAAGGAAGCCTCCAATAAAAACACCAATCTAACCTTAAACTTCCTTAAGGATAAAGGCTATCGGATTTCCCCATCAAAGGTACAAATCTCTCTACAAAGAGTTGAATATGTATGATATATTTTAACTCCTGGAAGGAGGACTTTGTCTGTAAAAAGAAAAGAGGCCATCCTCAAGATAGGCTTTCCACAGATAGAAAAAAAAAAAAGAAGAAGAAGAAGAAGAGGAAAAAAAAAAAAACTCAGGACTTTCTTAGGATGGCAGGATTTTGCCACACCTGGATCACAGGTTTTGGGCTCATAGCAAAGCATCTTTATGAGGCCCTTAAAGTAACAGAGAATGAGCTGCTCAAGTGCAAAGGGGAACAACAAAAGGCTTTTCAAGCCATCAAAGACCTTTTAGCCACCACTCCTGCCCTCAGGATTCCAGACCTAGAAAAGCCTTTCTCCTTATATGTAGCTGAAGAATGTAATAGCCCTGAGCGTCCTCACCCAAAACTACGAGAAATCCCCAGACCAGTGGCTTACTTCTCCAAACAACTAGACTCTATAGCCAGTGGATAGCAAGGTTGCCTATGGGTGGTAGCAGCCATGGCCCTCCTAGTTGAGGAAGCTACTAAACTCACTCTGGAACACAAACCCTGGAAGTCCTAATATCCCACTAGGTACAAGGAATTCTGGAAATAAAGGGACACCAATGGTTGACAGGAAGATGCTTAACTAAGTACCAAGTTTTTCTGTTGGATTTCCCAGATATAACCCTTAAAGACACCAAACCCTAAAGCAAACAACTTGTTGGGGAAAAAAAAAAATCTGACCCACTCTTGTACAAAAACTATTGAACAAACCTATTCTAGTAGACCTGATCAAAAGGACAAGCCTCTAGAAAATGCAGATGAAGTTTGGTTTACAGATGGGAGCAGCTTTGTAGACAATGGAATTAGGAGAGCTGGATATGTCATTGTTAGCCTCTATCAAATTATAGAGGCCAAACCCCAACTACCTAACACCTCAGCTCAAAAAGCTGAACTCGTGACTCTCGATGGAGCTCTCCAACTGGGCAAAGACAAAAGGATTAACATTTATACTGACTCTAAATGTCTTTCTGGTTCTATATGTCCATGTGGCCATCTGGAGAAAAGGAAGAATTTTATATGCAAAAAAAAAAAAAAAGTCTCCTATAAAACATGGCCCTGAGATAGGAGAGCTCCTGAAGGCAATTCAAAAAACCTCTAGAAGTGGCTGTACTACACTCCAGAGGCCACAAAAGGGAGACTCAGAAATAACCACAGGAAACACCCTAGCACACAAAGCAACAAAAAAGGCAGCTGCTACAGAGACCATTAAAGCCACTACTGTGGCCTTGTGACCCCAGGCCTCTCTGCTCCTAACTAACCCAAAATATACTCCAACAGAGACAGATTGGGCTAAACAAAGAGGATTTAATAAAGACCCTAGCGGATGGCGGATAAAGGAAGACAAAGTACCACTCCCCAGATGGTGCCAATGGAAAGTCATTAACCAAATACTTGACTCCACCCACATGGGGAGAGATGCTCTAATGTCACATGTTACCCATCTCTTCCTTGAAAAGGGGCTCCGAGAGTTAAAGATATTATTAAGGCCTGTCATCAGGGCCTCTATAATAAACCAGGAGATGGAATGAAACCATCTCCACTTCCAAAAGCAGCCCAACATTGAGATACTTACCCAATAAAAATTAGCAAAGAGATTTTTACCCAGATGCCACAGGCACAGTTATAAATATCTCCTAGCACTAAATGGTACCTTCATAGGATGGATAGAGGCATTCCCATGTAGGACAGGAAGGGCTTCAGGAGTTTCCAAAGTAATACTTAAGGGAATTATCCCACAATTTGGTCTTCCCTGACCCTTATAGAGTGAACAATGGGTCTTCTTTGACAGCCAAAATCACCCAACAATTAGCTCAAGCCCTTGGGATCATCATTTGCTGCTTCCTGGAGACCTCAATCTCCTGGAAAAGGGAAAAAGGCCTGCCATTACCTCAAAAAGACAATAGCCAAACTATGCCAAGAAACTTCAGAATCATGGCTAAAAGTGCTGCCCATTGCTCTCCTTTGGGTCAAAACTGCCCCCCAAATCCAATCTTCAACTTAATCCCTATGAGATGTTATATGAAAGACCTTTACTTACCTCAACCTTTCCCATTGATACTGAGGTTCAAGAAATAACCAGACACATCATAAACCCGAGACAAATAAAAAAACAAAACAAACAAACAAACAAAAAAAAACCCTTACGGAATATGGAAGTAAAATCCTCCCAGCTCCCAACCCCCAAAATTTAACCTCTTCATTCCTCCCAGGAGACATGGTCCTTCTCAAGACCTGAAAGAGAGCTCCCCCATAGATCAACTCCAATGCAAATGGATGGGCCCATACTAGGTCATCCTGAGGACCCCAACTGCAGTCAAAGTCCAGGAAATAGCCACCTGGGTTTACCTATCTAGGATTAAATCGATTCCTTCTCAGTCAACACAGGATGTGAAACAGAAGGACACCTGTGAGCCCCTGAAGGATCTCAAGCTACTGTTCCACAGGCAAAGCTAAAAGATAAGTAATGTGAATATTCCTGCTGGGAATCCTAGTCTTCTTATTATTTCTTTCCATGTTACTGTGCTATTACAGCCTTAGTGTGCCTTGGGGAAAAGAACTCTCGGTCTTTGCTGGGTATAGCCATACCCAATATGCTTATGTTCCTTGTCATGCTTTCAGGGTGTCAACTTCTTTGGACTCTGAATGGGAAAATAATACTTAGGTCCAGATTACTCCAGACCTCATTTGGAACACCTCCTTAAACAGCTGTTGGGTATATCACCATCAACTCTCCAGTGACAGGGAAAAAATCCCACTCATTGGACAACCAGCCCAAGGGAAGCAATCCAAAATCACCCAGTTTACTGAAGACTTAATGGGGCCCAAATTCTGCCTTAAAAATATCAGCCCACCTAGGTAATGCATCCATCCACAAATGTCTGAGCCCCCATTCACTTGTCTGGTACATCAAGTTAGACCCTCAAATGAATGTGCCACAAAATACTTCTTGTCTTCCCTATGGACTGCTCAGATGCAACTTACTGCTAGAGGAAACTGTATCCTAGGCCCTATCCTATACAAGTGTAGTTCCCCTGATTTCTGTCTACCAGGATGTGATCCCAGACTACTAAGATTGGCCTACAATAGATACTCAGATACAGATTAGAAGAAAATTCTAAAGTTTATCCTAAATTATGGCAGGGACATGACTACCCAAGATGTCATCCAGATGACTGGGATGATGAGGAGGATAATGACTATTGGGATTATATGGATGGAGGTAAAGTCATACAAGAGGACCACTTGGTCCCCTATAAAAAATGGATTCCTTCAGCTCATCCAAGCTTCAACATCCTAAATCACCAACACCAGGGCTCATATGCCTAGAAAAAGAGCTCATGTTCCTGGGTCTGTGCAACAATCAGGAATATGCAGTTCAATGCTCAGACATAAATATTCAATGCTCAGACATAAATGACACATCATCAAACTATTGGATAATTCGATATGTCTATCCCCCACCTGAACACACTCAAATATTTACCAATAATCCGTGGGTCATTAAATCCTCAAAAACATCTAAAACCAGAAAGAAGAGAGGGATAGAGTTAATAGTTCTGCAAGCAGGGGCACACATAGGAAGCCTCATTTCTTTGAGAGGAGAAATAGTCTACAATAGTGGGACAGCCAAAAACATCACAAGATCTATGTCATTATTGCCCAATAGGCCAAGATTTCAAACTGTTAAGGCAATCAATAGATTTCTTGGCAGCAATGGTGATGAACCACAGAATTGCCTCTGATTATTTATTGGCTACACAAGGAGGAGTATTAGCCAAAGCACATAGGAGTATGCGCTTTGGCTAATACTTCTTGCTGTTTTTACATTAATGTCTCTGGACAGGTGGAAATGGGCACAACTAAAATTTTGGAACAAGCTACCTGGCTTCACAACTTCAGCTAAGCCTCCACCATTTCTCAGGAAATCCTAGATACAGCCTAATCTGCTATAAAATACCATCAAGGGTTACCTACCCAGCGTCTTTGCTTACATCTTACCTTTTCTAGGACACTTGATTATCATACTCCTAATACTGGTGCATATTGATGCATATTTACATCAATCTACTGTCCACAAAATACTTCTTGTCCTCCCTATGGGCCTGAATGGGAAAATAATACTGTCAAAGTTTGTCCCTTCCAGATTACAACAGTTCCATGTTAAGATGATGGTCATGCAAAGATTTCAACCCATCTCCACCACAGACGCTCTTGAAACCCTGAGATCAGATGGCCAGAAAATTCCACTCCCATACCAGGCAGGGCCAATGCCCCTAAGTCAGCAGGAAGCAGCTACAGACATCAGATCTGCTCCTTTCTATACTTAAAGAATTAAGGGTTGGGATTCTCAGAAGGGGGAAGATGAGACAGGTAGAATAGGGAAATGTAGGGTAACTGCAAGAGGAAAAAGGACAGGAACAGGGTGAACCTGACAAATGACAGGGTATTTGTGACAACTGAGTAAATCCTGTGATAGCCCTGTGGTTTCTCATGGCTACAAGCATCCTGTTGCTCCAACCCATGGCGCATATGGGCACAAAGACCCAATTAGCCTGCAATGACCACCCTTCCATTCAGGGATCCAGAGGACCAATTGCACAGTTAGAGTATATGCAAAAAAAAAAGTCAGACTGCACATGGCATAGTAACTAGCATAGAGCATGTATAATGACACGCACAGTTCTTGGAAGTCCCGCCTGTTCTCACAACCCTGCAAAAAGATTCCACCCCTTAATTATAACTGCCCATAAAGATCAGAGCCCCACACCTACCCGGGGCAACTAACATCCTCTATCTGAGTGTGCCCAGACTCCCTTCTCTCAAACGTGTACTTTTGCTTTGCAATGTAGCTTCTTCTACTATACTTTACTCTGACTCATCCTTGAATTCTTTCTCGCAGGGAAGTCAAGAATCTGGCACCAGCTGGTGATTGAGGTCGCAGGGCCCTAGAACTTTCCCAGTCTCCAGTATCAAGTGCAAATGAAATCGCATAGCTATTTCTGACTCATCTACTACCAGAAGTGACTTCAGCTTGAAGAGAGGCAAGCTCAATTAGGCAGTATGTGTACAATTTCAGGGAAATGGAGTCTGCTTCTTAGAATCTACAACAACACAAGGCCCCTTGAGCAAAAGTCTGGGGGTGTTGCTTTTTTTAATAGATCACCTGGTAGGGCCTCAACACCCCTATTACATCTTTCCGCAGGTGGAAGAGCTGCTAACTGCAGAAATGACGTCAGTCCGGGCTTATAATGGTGCTGACTGGGGATGGGCATGATCAAATGTTGCTCCGGGTGATGGTTGGCTCTCACTGGCCACCTTTCATCTGGAGCATCTCATAGCACTTTACAGGAGATAGTTAATTACACTTCCTGAGGCTTCGGGCAGGAACATGCATCACAGACTGCACTTACGTCTGTGACTATGTCAGAAGAAATGCTCAAGGACTAATTACTTTGCATTTTTATGTATCATCTCCTTTCACACAGGATCTCAAAGCGATTTCCCAAGGTAGGTAGAAGAGTTAATTGCTTTGTTCCTGGGAGGTCTATAGCATATCTGGGGCAGAAGGGTCTAGTCACAAATGATTCTTCCTGTTCAGGTTGACACTGGAGTCCTCCAGAGATGAGAACCCAAAAGAAGGATGGTTAAGAAAAAGGCAAAGCAGTCCAGGGGTGGCCTGTCACGGAATCATAGAATGTTAGAGCTGGATGGACCTCCAGACATCATCTAAATTCATGCTGTCCAATATGGCAACCCCTGACCATGTGGGACCACCAAACACTTGAATCATGCTGATCCTATTGCAATCTGTCATAAGTGTAAACTACACACCAGACTTTGAAGAGTTAATACAAAATTGGATGTAAAATGTCTCACTAATAATGTTTACATTGATTACCTGTTGAAACAGTAATAATTTGGATATATGGGGTTAAATTGGATATAAATTTACTTGTTTCTTTTGATTTTTAAAATGTGGCTACTAGAAAATTTCTAATTCCATGTTTCTCACATTGTATTTCTATGTGACAGTGCTGATCTAGATTACTTCCCTCCTTTTAAACATAACTAACCTACCACCTAAAGAGAGGAGAGTCTGATTTATCTAAGGTGGGACTGTTAGCAGAGCTAGGACTGAAATCCACGTCTCCTAACTTCCTTGATCAATGTACTGTCCATTACACTTCAACAAGTAATTGCCCCTTCTCCAAACCATCATCTTTTTTTTTTATTCTTATGTTAATCCCCATACATTACATCATTAGTTTTAGATGAAGTGTTCCATGATTCATTGTTTGTGCATAACACCCAGTGCTCCATGCAGAATGTGCCCTCCTCAATACCCACCACCAGGCTAACCCATCCTCCCACCCCCCTCCCCTCTAGAACCATGTTTGTTTTTCAGAGTCCATCATCTCTCATG
>NC_138370.1:37839875-37871337 GCF_054177405.1 Leptonychotes weddellii | reverse complement strand
CTTCCATTGCCTTTGGCGATGTTTCTAGGAAGAAATTGCTGTGGCTGAGGTCGAAGAGGTTGCTGCCTGTGTTCTCCTTTAGGATTTTAATGGACTCCTGTCTCACACTTAGGTCTTTCAACCATTTGGAGTCTATTTTTGTGTGTGGTGTAAGGAAATGGTCCAGTTTCATTCTTCTGCATGTGGCTGTCCAATTTTCCCAACGCCATTTCTTCAGGGTATGTGCTATGGTGAGTGCTGTGAATTGTGTAAGACTGTTGAATCACAGACCTGTACCTCTGAAACAAATAATACATTATATGTTAAAAAAAAAAAAGAAGAAGAAGATAGTAGGAAGGGAGAAATGAAGGGGGGAATTCGGAGGGGGAGATGAACCATGAGAGACTATGGACCCTGAGAAACAAACTGAGGGTTCTAGAGGGGAGGGGGGTGGGGAGATGGGTTAGCGTGGTGATGGGTATTAAAGAGGGCATGTGCTGAATGGAGCACTGGGTGTTATACGCAAACAATGAATCATGGAACACTACATCAAAAACTAATGATGTAATGTATGGTGATTAACATAACATAATAAAATAAAAAAAAAGAAAGGAAAAAATAAAATAAAATCAACCAAAAAGGAAAGAAAAAAAATTAAATAAATAAATAAATCTTCTTTAAAAAATTTACTCAGAGAGTAGAACCTAAATATTCTCACCAAAAAAAATAATAAGGTAAATATGTGGGGAGATGAATGTGTTAAATAACTTGATAGGGGGGAATTCTGTGACAATGTACATGTACCTCAAATCATCATGTTGTACACTTTAAATATCTTCCAATTTTATTTGTCAATTACACCTAAATATAGCTGGGGGAGGGGCAGAGAACATTAGAAAGGATTTCATCTGACTCTCTACTTTGACTTTGGAGAAAGAATTTAATTGGCTCAAGCTTCAATTTGCTCATTTGTAAAATGGGAATAATGATGACAATTTTATAAGATTATTTTGGGTGTTCAGTAAGATTATATGTGTGAAATCCTCAGATATAAACTTTTCTGTACAATAAGCTTTTAATAAATACCAACTGAACCTTAATCTGAAGTATTCTGAATATTTCCAACCCTGAATTGGTTTGTCTTGTGCAAGATATATGTGTCAGTCATTCTGATTTTTTTTTCAAGATGTTCCTTATTCACTTTGTTTAAAAAATCCTTCCCTCACTATCAAAAATGTGGTATGTTTTGTTGGGACTTTTAGATAGCCTTATAGTATTAAAAAGTCTTTCTTAAAACTGGTCATATTTTATCCATCTTCTTCCATGGTCATTTTGGCCCCATCTTCTTGAATTCCATCCTTGTTTAAAAGTAATGAAATGAAGTACTAGGAATTCATTTTCCAAACTCTGGAATGCCTCTCTAAATTCTCTCAGACTCTTGTGCCCTCTCTCTCCCTCCTTTTTTCTCTAAGGAATTTGTGAAGTGCACAGATTGTCATGGGCAAGTCAATGAATGTCTCTGAAAAACAGAAGAAAAAATGAAGTTTGCAGTTTCTCAATGTTCAGACACTAGATGTTCAGAGGAGGGGTGATGGGAGTCAGTCCTGCATTGCCGTGCACACTTACCTTTAGAGCTGAAGGAATCTACTGATAGGAATAGATTTATTTGTCAGGGATGTGTCAAACTTGCCCTGCACAAAAGGGTCAATATGTCTTCTCAACATGTGAAATCCCAAAAAATATACTGTTACAGGAAATCCTGATGGTCTAGAGTCGCTCATGAGAGAGACCATCACAATGTCATTGCAAGTTACTGCATGTGTCTGGGGCTGAGAAGGGGGGAATAGGGCAGCTGGAGCCATAGAGCAAGTTCACTGAAGGTGTAAGGGGGAGTTTCCTCCTAAGACAGGTGGGGTTATTGGGGTAAAAGGAATGCGGGGGGGGAGAGGGTGAAAGAGCTCCTGCTCTGGTGGTGGTAGCACGTTATGGAGCTATAGCCATAAGAGCATGAAGTCAATTGGAGTCCCCCATTGAGATATCTGGGGATCAGAGAATGTATGGGACTTCAGCCAATGCGTCTGCATGAAGGTCAGACTACTCAGTATGTCCCTTCTTACCCTGATATTAGAAAATTAGACCCTGTTTTTGATCCAGAGATCTTCTGCTTTCTGAGCCCTGAGAAGTACTGAATGAAAAGGTTAACTAACAGAACTCATGTTTTTGAACTGAGGTCAGGTTGGTTTTGTTTGGAGGGAGGGTTGTGGAGAGAGGTACTGAAAGACTTACCTGCCAGGGGGGAATCCAGAGTCCTGCCATTTCTGAGAGACTAGAGTCAGAACAGAACAGAGCAGAACAGAAAGGGGACAGTAACAGAAGAGCCCTGGCATATCAGCAGAGGGTCCAGCAACAGAGCACAGAGGACAGACAGTGGCTGGAGAGGGAGGCTGGGCTGGAAACATGGATCAGGAGGAAAGTCAGGAAAGGAAAACCCCTGGGGGGAAGGAGGGAGCAGCACATTGGGGAACCTGCCACAGGGGGTGCTCCAACTGGCAGACCACAGCCCTGACGCAAACAAAGTGTAACATCAGGCACGGCACAGATTGTGCTGAGCTGGGGTGGGGGCGGGGGGAGGGCCGTGTAATCCCAGCAGGGTAGGATTTGAGGAGGAAACAATGGGGCACAGAACTTGCTTTGGTAGTGTGAGCAGGGTTTTCTTATACTGCTTTCTTCTTTACAGTTAGCACTTCGTTTTCCTCTTTAGGGTAATTTAAAGGAAGAGCTTAACCTCTTTCCACTCTCCTTCCAGTCCCCTATTAAAATTCCAAATTTAGTCATTCTGGCATCCAGGTATCCTTTCAATATTTCCTCTGTACTAAGCATTTAAAGGATCAATAATATCAAGCTCTCTTAAATTCAATTTAGAATCTTTCTCTTTTTTACTATCTTTGAATTTAAAATAGATTTTGCTTTATTATCAATGTTGTTTCATCAGTAATGCTATCACATGTTAGGGGGACCCACCAGCTAGGATAAGGTTTTAAAGAGACATCTACCACATGTGTCTGGGTATCTAGGGATTTTTTACTGCAGTCAACAGAAACAAACTTTGACCTAAGGAAGGAAAAAAGATGTTTATCATATGAATACAGTAAAATTCACATGAAGGAAGAGCTGAACAGGCCCACATCTGTGAGGATGAGTGCATAAGTACTATAATTAATTGCTCCTCTTGAACATGACAAATGGAAGAGGAGATATTCCCCCAAATGAAAGGGGTGCTTTTATTAGAAAATTAAGTAAAAGATGTTGGCAGATCAAAGCAACACATAGACACAATCCAGTCAAATTCAAACTCTTCCTAATGAGTAGGGATTTTGCTCTTTAAAAAGTGCCTTACTTATCCTTCTAGCTTCCTATGCTAGGTGATTTAGAAGGAAAACTCAAAGGGCCCATCTCTTACAGGCTATTTTCCAAGACAATGTTAAATAGCCATCTCTCCTTTTCTTCTCCCTTGGGCTTTGTATTGCCCTTATTCATCTTCCAGATGCACACAAATCTAGACAGGGTATTTAGACAAAAAGAAAGAAAGAAGGAAAGGAAGGAAGGGAGGAAGGAAAGAAAGAGGAAGGGAGGAAGGAAGAAAAGAGGAAAGAAAGAAAAAAGGAAGAAAGAAAAAAAGGAAGAAAGAGAAGAAAGAAAAAAGGAAGAAAGAGAGGGAGGGAGGAAGGAAGGAAGATAAAGCATCCCAGTTAGAAAAGAAGTAAAACTATTTTATATTCACAGAGAGCATGATCTTGTACACTAGGGAATCCACTAAAAACACTATTTGAATAAACAAGCTCAGCGAAGCTTCAGGATACAAAATTAATATACAAAAATTGATTGTATCTCTGAACTAACAATGAAAAATCCAAAAATGAATTTTTTTTTAAATTCCCTATACAATAGAATAATAAAGCAATACAATATATGTTGCTTTATTCCTCCCAAGAAAGTTGGGAAAAGTTGGGGGGGAAGGTTGACAAAAGAAATGGAAGTCTTGTGCACTGAAAACTATAGGATAATATTGCTGGAAAAAAACTAAAAAATCTAAATAAGTGGAAAGGCATCCCATGTTCATGGATCAGAACACTTAATATTGTTACCATGACAAAACTCCCCAGACTGTTTTACAGACTCAAAATAATTCTATCAAAATTCCAGGTGCTTCTTTGTAGAAAGTGACAAGCTGATCCTAAAATTTATGTGGAAATGCAAGAACCTAGAATAGCTGAAACCATATTAAAAAATAAGAACAAAGTTGGAGGACTTATGCTTCCTTATTTCAAAACTTACTCTAAAGTTATAGTAATCAAAGGGCACCTGGGTGACTCGGTCAGTTAAGCGCCCAACTCTTGATTTCGGCTCAGGTCATGATCTCAGGGTTGTGAGATAGAGCCCCATGTTGGGCTCTGCGTTCAGCGGGGAGTCTGCTTGAGATTCTCTCTCTTCCTCTCTCTCTGCCCCTCCCCCTCCACATGTGCATGCTCTCTCTCTCCTTCTCTCTAAAAATAAATAAATAAATCTTTAAAAATAAAATAGAATTATAGTAATCAAGACAGCATGGTACCGGCATAAAGATAGAACAACAGAATAGAAATGAGAACCCAGAAATAAATTTTTACACTAATAGTGCATTTATTTTCAACAAGCATGCCAAAATAATTCAATGGAGAAAGAAAAGTCTTTTCAACAAATGATCCTGGGATAGCTAGATATCTAAAAGCAACAGAATGAAGTAGAACCCTTTGCCTAAAACCATACAGAAATATTAACCCAAAACAAGTCATAAACCTAAATGTAAGAACTAAAACTATGAAATTCTTAGGAGAAAGCATGAGAGTAAATCTTCATGATCTTGGATCAGGCAATGGTTTCTTAGAAGACAGAACACCAAAAGCAGAAAAAAAAAAAAAAAAGAAAAGAAATAAATTTAATCTCATTAAAATTAAAAACCTTTGTGCTGCAAGAGATACCATTAAGAAAGAAGAAGACAATCCACAAGATGGGAAAAGAAACATTTGTAAATCATGTATCTGATAAGGTACTTATTTCCAGAATATATAACAAACCTTTACTAATCAATAATAAAAAGACAAGCCAATTAAAAGATGCATACAAGATCTGAATAGACATTACCCCAAGGAAGATACAAAAATGGTCAATAAATATATGAAAAGATGCTCAAAACAAAACAAAAATTAGCCACTAGACAAATGTAAAGCAAAACCCCAAGAGACATCACTTCATACTCACTAGGATAACTATTATCAAAAAGACCAACCATAACAAATGGAGAAATTAGAAACCTCATCTGTGGCTAATAAGAATGCAAAATAGTACAACCACTTCGAGAAACAGTTTGGCAGTTTCTCAAAATGTTAAACATAAAGTTACCATATGACCCAGCATTTCTACCCCAAGGTATATTCACAAGAAAAATAAAAACATATGTCCACACAAAAAAAATTTGTACATGAATGTTCAAAAACAGATTTATTCATAGCCAAAAAGTGGAAGCAACCCAAATGCCTATCAATTGATGAGTGGATAGATAAGATGTGGTATGTGCACATAATGAAATGTCATTCAGCAACAAAAAGAAATGAATATAGACACATGCTACAACATGGATGAATGGTGAAAATGTTATGCTAAGTGAAGGAAGCCAGTTGTTTTAAAAAACACATATCGTATTGCTTTATTTATGTGAAATGTCCAGAATAGACAAACCTCGAGGACAGAAAGTAGATTATTGGTTACCTAGGCCTAAGAGAGATAGAGAAAAGTGAGGAACGACTACAATGGGTATGTGTTTCCTTTTGGAGATGATGAAAATGTCCTAAACTTAAATGTGGTTGTATTAGTCTGTTAGGGCCGCCATAACAAGATACACAGACCGGGGATGCTTAAGCAACAGATATTTATTTTTTTACAGTTCCGAAGGCTGGAAGTCCAAGATCAAGGAAGTCAGCAGGTTTGGTTTACTCTGACAATAGGTGTCAGCAGGTTTGGTTTATTCTGAGGACTTTCTTTGGCCTCTGTGTCTTCATTTGTTGGCCCCTCAGTGTGTGGGTTGTCTGTGTGTAATTTCCTCTTCGTATAAGGGCACCAGTCATATTGGAGCAGAGCCCGTCCATATGAACTCATTTTTTCTTAATTAACTATTAAAAGCCCTATCTCCAAATATAATCACTAAGTTTGAGACTTGAACATACGAGTTTTCAGGGCACACAGTTCAGTCCATAATGGTGGTGATGGCTGCATCGAATATGCTAAAAACCATTCAATTGTGTAATTTAAGTGGGTGAATTTTATGGCATATGAATTATATCTCATTATAGCTTTTGTTTAAAAAGGGAAATGGGGTGCACCTGGGTGGCGCAGTCAGTTAAGCATCCGACTTTTGGTTTCGGCTCAGGTCCTGATCTCAGGGTTGTGAGATGGAGGCCCCTGTCGGCTCCACATGCAGCATAGTCTGCTTGACTCTCTCTCCCTTTCCCTCTGCCCCTCCCCCACTCTGTGGCCACACACACTCTCTCTAAAATGAGTAAGTCTTTAAAAAAATAAAAAGGGAAATGGGGAGGCATTTAAGATTTTCAAGAGGGAAAGTAAAATGATCCTATCTGTTTTATAACAAATTTTCTGGAAGCCACCTCTAGGATAGAAGTACAGGAGGCTGGAGACAAAATGGACAATACAGAGATTATTGCAATAATCCAGACTGGATGTCCTGGGAGTCTTAACTAGACTAGGGGCATGAAAACAAGAAAGAAGGGAGAAGA
Source organism: Leptonychotes weddellii (assembly GCF_054177405.1). Lineage (NCBI taxonomy): Eukaryota > Metazoa > Chordata > Mammalia > Carnivora > Phocidae > Leptonychotes > Leptonychotes weddellii. The sequence goes on along the minus strand of NC_138370.1, from coordinate 37,864,534 downwards.
CAAGAATGATTTTTGCCTGGTTAAAGGCCGCCCCCTATCAGAAAACATCTCTATGGGCAGGCCACAGGCTGACTCCATGGACAGGCTGCACAGACAATTGGGGTGGTGTGTAGGATTCTGAGAAGTCTCCAGGAGCCTTGAAGACTTATCCAAAAGTTGCCTGAAATCTCCATACTGCTTTGTTTTAAATTGTGCATAAAACTTTGAACGAAATAAATTCTTCCCTTCTCCTCAAAAGGAGTGGCCCATTAAATCATTACACATTCTGTGTATTTAGCACAGATAATTCTGAAGGATCTGTTAGTTACCTGGCTGGCCCTGAGGGCTGTGACAGTTTCACAGGTACTGCCAAGGGGAAGGCAAGAATAAACAATGCAGAGCACGTACGAGGAGGGGCTTACAACAGGCTCCCCATGTGGACACTGGAAGGGGAAGGACACAGACAGCTCATAGAGGAGAATAGGAAAGGGCATTGGAAGCATGTTTCCTGGGCCTGGCCTTGTACTGCACTGGGAAACTGGTACAGCCTTGATTTTACATGGAAGGAGATTTTATCTGTTTATTTTCTATTATTTCCTGTTTGGAACTTGATTTTCTAGTATATTTCACTGCTATAGTCAAAGTCCAGTACAACCATATTGGATAAAAAGGTATCTACATAAGGTAATGCTCATTCTGTGTTCATGGATGCATATGTAAGTATGCTTCTCTCTCTCACACACACACACACACAATCACTCCAAGAACACTTGTAGAAGCACATTTGTCTCTGGGCCCTTAGTCTTCCCTTATTCTGTCCTTTCCTCTATCAAGAGTTTGACCCCCTCCAATCTTCTCTTCCTTCTCCCTCTCACCATCTACTTTTTAAAAAAAAAAAGGATTCTAATCATTTAAAGATAGAATTCAGCCCAGGGAAGCGGAGATTCAACATTTGAAGATCTCCATTTTGGCCAGCAGCTCTATCACTAGACAAGTATATAACCTTAGGACTCTCTTCTATCTCTGACCCTTGGTTTCCTCATCTATAAAATGACTATAACATCACCAGCTTCACAGGGCTGTTATGAAGTTCTAATGAAATCAGAGGTATGTTGGGACTACTACATCAAAATAAAAAGCTTCTGCACAGCACAGGAAACTATCAACAAAACAAAAAGGCAACCTACTGAATGGGAGAAGATACTGGCCAATGACATACCTGATAAAGGTTAGTATCCAAAATACATAAAGAACTTATACAACTCAACACCCAAAAACCCACAAATAGCCCAATTAAAAATGGGCAGAAGACATGAACAGACATGTGTCCAAAGAAGACATACAGATGGCCACAGACACATGAAAAGATGCTCAACATCACTGATGATCAGGGAAATGCAAATCAAAACCACAATGAGATGTCACCTCACTCCTGGCAGAATGGCTAAACTCAACAACATAAGAAACAACAAGTGTTGGCAAGGATGTGGAGAAAAAAGGAATCTTCATACACTATTGGTGGAAATACAAACTGGTACAGCCACTGTGGAAAACAGTATGGAGATCCCTCAAAAATTTAAAAATAGAATTACCATATGATCCAGTAATTCCACTACTGGGTATTTACCCAAAGAATATGAAAACACTAATTTAAAAAGATATATGCACCCCTATGTTTATCGCAACATTGTTCACAATAACCAAAATATGGAGGCAACACAAATGTCCATTGATAGATGAATGGATAAAGAAGATGTGGTATATATACAATGGAATATTACTCAGCCATAAAAAGAATGAAATCTTGCCATTTGCAACAACATGGATGGATCTAGAGGGTCTAATGCTAAGCAAAATAAGTCAGTCAGAGAAAGACAAATAACATATGATTTCACTCATATGTGGAAGTTAAGAAATAAAACAAACAAACAAAGGAAAATGAAAAAAGAGAGACAAACCAAAAAACAGACTCTTAAATGTAGAGATCAAACAGAGGGTTACCAAAGGGGAGGTGGGTGAGGAATGGGTGAAATAAGTGATGGGGATTAAGGAGTACACTTACCATGATGAGTACTGAGTAATATATAGAATTACTGAATCACTATATTGTATACATGAAATAAATATAACACTCTATGTTAATAACACCAGAATTAAAATTAAAAAGAAGGAAGGAAGGGAGAGAGGGAGGAAGGAAGAAAGGGAGGGAAGGATGGAAAGAAATCAGAAACATGAAAGTACATGCAAGGCTCTAAATAATATAAGGCAGTATTATTTCTCCCTAGGATATTACCACCTGAACAGCTTTACGATTTTGCAGCATGGAAGTTTAGCCCTGAGCCAGGAGGGGTAAGAATATTTGGGATGAGGGCAGGAGGTTTCCTGGTCTCCTCACGTAGGCAAGTACTTCCTTTAAAGCTGCCTACATATAGATACACACACACACACACACACACACACACATACACACACACACGAGTTTTTAATCCCTAAAACTACTCTAAACTTTCTATTCAGGCCTCAAGGGTGTATTTTCATACCATTCCAGCTGAATTCAGAAGTGGAAAATTCCCAGGAAGTCCTCTCCACAGCTGTCCAATTTCGGGTTTGATAAACTGAATAGACCTCAACGACGGCTGTTTCATTTGTTTTGCACCATCTGGTGGACTGTGCCTGGAGGTACACGGTCTGCTCTGGAATTGCCAAGCAGAGCGGCAGAACCTTCCTGTCATCGCCCCAGGGCACAAGGGGAAGGAAGGCTAAGGCCCAGGTGGCTGCGGGCTAATCAGCATCAGTGAGAAAAGGGGTTCTACAGAAAGCAACACAAGAGACTCCAACTCATCTTTCCTGAACATGTAACAACCTACAAGTAGCTGAATTGGCCCCTCCTACCCTTACCAGGCTGGCTGGCAATTCCTTTAGAGTTGATCGTGCTCACCCTGGTTCTTCTTACCAAAGTGTAAGCCTCTTGAGGGTAGGACTTTGTCTTAATGCCCTTCCACTCCCACCTCTACACACACACACACACACACACCCCAAACTTGACTGAGGACAGCACTCTATCAGTGCTTACCCTTACACTGACTTGAGTAGACTATCTAAAGAGAATTAGAATTTCAGTGAGGATCCCTAGCTATCTGACACTGTGCAGCCTTGGAGTGTGTCTTGACTCGCTCCCTTTCCACCTCCAATGAAATGGGACACCAACACTCAGTGATGACCTAATGAGGTCACAGATGTACATCTAAGCCACCAGTTTTATTCAGAATCCAACTGGTCTATCAGCAGACATTTACGAAGCGCATACTCTACGCCAAGCATTGTGTGATATGCTTAGGGCCAACGGGTAGAAGGGAAAGGGGAAGCAGAGAATAAGACCATTTTGCTCATGCCTTCGAAGAGCTCACAGACCCCCTAGGAAAGAAGATATGTTCACAGTATTTAAGTGCAAGCTAATGTCTGTGAATAACGAATGGGCTACTTGGTCATAACTGCCACACCAGAGAAGGGACTAGGGTGGTCATTGAGGAACTCAGGGAGACTCAGGGTGTACTCAGCTCTACAGTCACCCCTATAACCTAACTAAAAATCCTACTGAGTGTAGCACCTTCCCGAGTGGCCTGAGGCTTCCTGATGGGCTTGGTAATACTGCCTCTAGACAAATCATGTTTCTTCCAGGCCTTTCCCCTGCATGACTGCCTTCTCCTCTCTCTCTTCTCTACCTTTTCAAGTTCTATTCATTCCTCAGGCCCTACTTCCTGCCCCACTAGGAAAGTCTTTCCTAATCACCCCAGGGTCACTGATGTCTTCTTCTCTAAATGCATGCAATACTTTAAAACCCATATCACGTGACGAAGCACACAATCATAATCTGGTATTTTCCAACACCTCATATGTATATGCCTCATGTCCTCAACTAGATGGTCAGTTTGGTAACGGAGTAGTGAAGCTGTCTCTTCGGCAGCCCCACGGCACCTAGAAGAGTGCTGCACAGGTAGGATGGACTCAGCAGGCGCAGATTCCAGCTCTCTGGGCCTCCAGCAGAGAAGGGAGGCGCCCCCTCCTGGCTGAGGAAGCGGCTGCAGCCAGGCTCCTGGGCGGCAGCTCGGGAAGTCAGCCAAGGAGAAGGGAAAGAGGAGGCCCTCCCATGCTAAGGCAAGTGCAGCCCCTGCCAACAGGCCATTAGTCTGACCTTCCTCGTGGATACGCCTCCCCTCCTACTCCAAGCTGCGTGCTTTCAGGACTTCTTTTCTCCTTTGAGGCATGCGCTAAATCCACTTGAGGGGGTGTTCACCTGGACACCAACAAAGGAGAGGAGACATCACAGTTTGGTTTGCCTCAGGCTCCAGAGGCCTATCCTGAAACCCAAGGGCTTCAAACAGAGTTTCTATGGAACTCTCTTACCCGCGCTCTCCCAAAGTATGTTTCGCAAAATAGCGGTCTTGCTGGACTATTAAGACACAAAAAGTAGTTTCAAGTCAAATATGTTTAGAAACACTGAGTTAAAAGAACTGAGGCAGAATTTTGTGTTTTGCTTCATTTTCCTGCAGAAAGTTCCACAGCTCTTAATGGGCATTATAAGTCTCCAAGAAGAAGCTGGAGCACATCACTCCAAATGTATTTGGCCAGGGAATGGTTTTTCCAAGATTGCTTCCCACAGAGCACTTTAGGAAATGCTGTTTAGGGCTTTCCTTTCAATCTTCTTGAAAATTCCCCACAAAGGTTTCGGAGCTACATGCCCCACGCATTTTCTCTTTTAGAAATTGTGATATACATGTTGATACATACAGATAAAGTCAATTTCTCTGAATACCAAAGTAAAACATTTATGACAGAAAATTTGGAGAATGAAGAAATATACAAATAAGAAAAACTAAAACCACGGCAAAGTGAAGAGCGTTCCAGTCCTGCAAGATTTTTTTGTTGACAATGAGGTAATCCTGCAGACTTTCTGTTACTTGAAGGGGCCTTCCCAGATAAAATCTTGCCTTTTTGTCCCACAGGTCACAGTTGAACGTCCTCCTCTGTTTTGCCTATTGAATCCTGCTGAGCAAAGATCACTTGCTCTGTGCATGGGGCCAAGGCGCACTAGTCCTCACCAGAATCAACACCCTCAGAAATAAAAGCAAATATAAGATCTGAATAGGTGCTGTTAAGGTGGAGAAATCACCAGCGGGCTGGAGGAGAGTTCCAGAGCTCATGATGAGGGTTGTTACACTTTACCAGGCACTTCAAAGTTATCCCATTAGTATTCAATGGAGCCAATTCACAGAAACCAAAAGATTTCCAGTATGAAGAGACCAACGGGAGAGAGAAGGGAGATCTGTTTTGTTTTCCTAGTGGGCAGAATAAAGAGACTGGCTTACAATATCTAAAGTCACTTCCAATGGGAGTAATCAATACAGTTACCATTGCTAAATTATTAGACCAAAGCTATTATCTTGGTAAATGTCTAAGAAAAAGTAGCACCAATGGTAAAGGAGGCTGAATCTACCATGTATCTCAAGGCAACTTAATTCTCTCTCCTCTCCACCTTCTTATGTGCTTTATCCAGATGAAATCATATTTCCCAGGAAACCATTTGGAGGATAAAGAAATTATCAAAGGAAAATACACAAGTAGGCTGGAGAGTCTGTGAGAGGAAAACACACATAGCTGCCCCACTTTGCTTGGAACAAGCTCCCACCCCCTACCCCGGCCCCCACCCCGGCCCATGTTCACCACTGTTCCAGGCTGCCTCCCACTAGGATTTTCAGCTGATCATGCAAAGACATTTAGGCCAACTAGGAATAAAAATATTAAATGAGATAATATGTAAGTGCTAAGAAAAAAAGAAATTAGACATTGTTATTTTAAGTATACATTTTTAAGACACTGTAATATTCTAAGGCCTGGAAATCAAGCAAAAGAGAAAATACAGAAGTAGTGTTTGGCTTTAGTAACAGGATAACTTTAGCCACCTGGCAGGGTCTCCTGGCAAAGACCCCTGTGGGATGTCACTCTAGAAAGGCAGCAGCCAGTGTTATATCCTAGCAGTGTTACTATTCAGTTCCTTAAAATATCCACCCCCAAGATCAGTCCACTTTATTTGGAAATGTCTCTTACATCAGTTATCTTTTTCCTCTCCTCTTGTCAGCGCACACAGTATGACCACATCCCCACAGGGCTGCTTGCCTTCAGCCCTCCTCTAGCCAGTCCAGGCCCATCAAAGTAACTGTCTTGATTTGCCCCTTTGATCACCTTCCTCCCCCACCTAAAATTCTTCTCAGTCTCCCAGTAGGTATGGAATTCAATACAAACAGCCTCGCACAGGCTGCTCTCTGCAATCTACTATTCCAGTCTCCCCTTCCTCCCTTTTGCTGCTGGCCATCGGCTGGAGCCAACCAAAACCCAGAAGGCAGGGCAGCCCTTTCCTGCAACCTCTTGGAGCCCAGAGCAGCTGTAAAAGGAGAGGTAGTGGACCTGGAGGGGAAAATAGAGAGTAGGCAACACAGCCACTAACATAAGTTTTTAAATGTAGAAAATTGCACCCAAAAGTACCTGGGGGAAAAAAAGGGAGTTAATATTCTTATAGTCTTGGGGTCGACCTTTCTAAAATGGCAGAGCTTGGGCTAGACGCCAGGCAGTTTATCTCCAGAGCCCACGCTTTATATATGTGTGTCTGTGTAAATATATACAAGTGAAAACAAAGGATTTTTTTTTAAAGAATTTATTTATTTATTTGACAGAGAGAGACACAGCGCGAGAGGGAACACAAGCAGGGGGAGTGGGAGAGGGAGAAGCAGGCTTCCCGCTGAGCAGGGATCCCGATGCGGGGCTCGATCCCAGGACCCTGGGATCATGACCTGAGCCAAAGGCAGAAGCTTAACGACTGAGCCACCCAGGTGCCCCGAAAACAAAGGATTTTTAAAGGCTACAAAAATCAGTAAGTATGTTGTAAAATTCCAAAATCTCTTTAATTTTAGTAATAAAGAAATTCAAATGCATATGTGACACTAATCTATCAAATATCAAATTGGCAAAGTTTTTAAAATAATCTATCACCCTCCTATTGTCCCAGGTATGATTCAACGGGCAGAAGTGTACATTGATACAACTTTCTTAAGAGTCAGTTGGGCAACAAATATCAAAACCCTTAAACTCTGATCCTAAAGTAGAAATCATGAATGTGCACAAAGACTTAGCAACAACAAAGTTTAGGGCAGAAGAGTTTAAAATGACAAAATGTTGAATATAAATTAATATCCCTAAAAAAGAAAATAGTTAAATAAATTACGATATACCTACATAACAAAATACTATGCAACCATGCAATGTGATATTCTAGAAGATTGTTGTGACATGGAAAGATACTCAAATATACCGCTGAAAGAAAAAGAAATTTTAAAAAATATTGTGAAGGGCGCAATGCTGTTTATGTTAAAATATGCATTTAAAAAGGCTAAAGAATAACATAAAATGTTATCAGTGGATATTTTTGGGTGACAAGATTCAAGTGGTTTTTATGTATTTCTTTGTTGCTTATCTATACTTCTCAAATTTTCTGCATGAAATAGTTTTGTAATAAGAAAAGCACAATAAAAACATTGTGAACTAATAGAAAACTGCTCCTCTTATATGCAGAGTGATTTTGTACCTGCTTCTGAGCCGCTAAATGATGCCATCCAGGCTGTGTGCTGTATGACTCCAGTGGGCACATTGTCTGGGCAGTTGGGATTTATTTCCAAATAAAATGTAAAATAATAATCTACTATATTTCAAAACAATTTTTCCAAGGACAGGAAAGGGACAACACACGGCAGACGTGACTTCATCATATCAAAAACTGACAGCGTGAGACCAAGAACACTGACCTCTTCATTCACCTTTCTGGGCTGCAAACTTTAGAACCAAGCTGCTTTGTACCACAACTTCCAATGCCTACAAAACCCTTTGTGAAACTAAGCCACAGAAAGAAAGAACCCTTGTCTAGCAGCTAAAGGCAATCTGCCAATTTATTTCCATCCTTCATCTAATTGTCTGTTGGCCAGCTAAGTGAAAAAGGTAACCAGAGACGGGGAAGGAGGCTACTTACTGATAACAATGATAGATAAGTAAATAAAACATTCATAAGAGTCGGTTCTCTATGTCTCAGACCCATTTTTTGTGCCTCTCGGTGGTAGCAGTTTAAAGAATCAACGTTGCGGGCGCCTGGGTGGCTCAGTTGGTTAAGCGACTGCCTTCGGCTCAGGTCATGATCCTGGAGTCCCAGGATCGAGTCCCGCATCGGGCTCCCTGCTCGGCAGGGAGTCTGCTTCTCCCTCTGACCCTCCTCCCTCTCGTGCTCTCTGTCTCTCATTCTCTCTCTCAAATAAATAAATAAAATCTTTAAAATAAATAAATAAATAAATGAAATAAAGAATCAACGTTGCCTGAAAAAAAAATGGACAATGGGACAAAATAAAGACGGAATGCAGATATGCGTATCATAAAACATGGAATAGGATATGAGGAGAAAATACCTGGAGGAGGGTTGCTCCTTGGCCAGACCTGAGTCTTCCAGTCCTTCTAGAAGAAACATTGGCTACTGCTATTTGGAAATAGCTCCTGGATGAAGCTGACCACCCTGGTGCAGGATCCTCGTTGGTGTCCCTACTGCCACGTACAGGGGCGAATTGATGTGTATTTGCTTTACGTTTGCCTTTAGTTTGCTATTTCATAGGTCGTAGGCACATAGCATACTTATGTTAAATAGATACCTCTCCAAAATGTAAGAAAAGATCATTTGAGGCTAAGAAATGATTTCTTCTTTTTGATATTCAAGTGCTATATGCTCCAGTAGAGGTCAGTCTCTCACAATTGATTCAAGGACAGGAAGAAGCCCCTCCCTCCCGACCTTATCACCCTCAAAATCCTCCCCTTCCAGTGGATGGTACAGTGGAAAGAATCCCACAGATTAAAGTCATTACATGATAACTGAGGGCAAGTTATTTAACCTTTCTTAACTTTAGTCTTTATCTATAAAACGGGGGAGTAGAAGGGGGGAGAATTTTATAAGTAAAGTTATGTGATAAGATCCAGCAACGATATTGGGCACAAAATGCCAGTGAATGTGGTTTCCTTGCCTTTCTCTTTCTTTCTTAAAAATCTCTCCATTCCATCTTCAGAGATAAGACAAATACCTCTACAAAAGTTCCCGACTGGCTTGAGTTCACACTGAGTTATCAATCACCAATCTAGATCCTTTCTTGATGATCAACTCTAAAAGGAAGAGAGAACTGGGTGCTGGCAGGAGACAGAAGACAGAGAGGTGGAACTATGGAGGGGCTAGAATGACCTAGAAAGAAAACACTATGTTAAAAGCTAAGGCAACAACGTCACCTACTATTAGTTCTCAGAACACCAAACTCAGGCGAAAAGATTTAAGTTAATAGGAACTAGACACATATACAGAAGTCTAGTGATATTATAAAATATCCTTAAGGTCAAAATCACAAAAGATATTAGAGGACAGGCGTTGGAAGCCCTGGGCCCTTGCTCCCCCCACCCCCCACCCCCACCCCCCAGCCACCCTCTCCACATCCTGCAGGAGCATGGGCACATGGTTTTAATCTCTATCCTGCCATGGAAGCTTCGAGACCTGAGACAAGTTGCCCAATCCCACCAGGCCTCATTTCTCTCCTCAGCAAAATGGAGATAACTATGACTTACCGAACAGATAAATAAGGTAATAAATGTAGAACATTTAGCGTGATGTCTGGCAGTTTAGGTCCTCAAAAAATGAGAATGTCTATTAATTATCTGTGCAGTTCTAGAAAGGCACCTCCTCCCTGGACATCCATTTCCTCATCTCTAGAAGGACGAGCAAGGAACTGAGAGAGAACTTCTAGGTCCTTCCAGAACAAAAGACTCATCTGAGTGCCATGCGGAAGCCCAGCCCCTCTTCGGGCAGCTCTTGCATGGAGCCAGGCAGCTTGAACCCAGGGACATTTCCTGCAGGCCACAGCCTGAGCTCCGACAGCTGCTTCCATCATGCAAAGCAACGGGACAATGTGGCAAAAGAATCCGTGAGAGAAAAAGATTCAATCCAGGCCAATTTGAAGGAAAGACTTTGTCAAGATCATTTTAAAAACGAAACGTGACTTCCTCTTTTTTGTTGTTTGAGGTCAAGCAATGAGAAGGGATACCAAGCTGAGCTTAGTCTCCGGAGGCTTCTGAAGGATCACATGTCTCTTCAGAAATGCCATTTTAACTGATGTAAGTGTGAAGGAGTTAGAACCCCAGGGATTAAATTTCTGCTGAAATACACATGTTTCTTGGGGGAAAAAAATGAGCTCTTGACCCAGAGAATGCAAAGCCTTTTGGAAAACTCTTCTAAGCCTGATATGGAGGGTATCAGATGCCACCGGCCTTTCAGGGCTCCCCCCATGTTGTAGGTTAGCATGAGATCACACCTGGCCGTGCCGGCCTCGGGGACAGGGACGGGGGGAGGGACACCTGTCTTAGCTTGTCTCACATATACACACACACATTCTGAGGCCTGGGAACTTTTTTCCCCCACAAAGACATGTTTTATGACTATGCTTGTATTTTTATGACAAAACAATCCCACATTCGTCTGAGAGGAAGTGGGGTCTGAGTAGCCTGGGAGACTGGACACCTGGCCTCTGCCAGGCCAGCCCTGCCACACAGCTCCGCTCACCTACGGGGGTAAGTGCTACTGGTGGGGGGGCAAGAGGTCCCCTCTGCGAGCGGGTCTGAGCGTGCGCCCCACGAGCCAGCCTTCCTGTGAGAGTCAGCTAGAGTTTGTCACAGAGTATTTGACTCGCATCCCCATCCCTGGGCAACCACCTGATCTGTTGTCACTGTGCACGAGTTTGCATTTCCAAGAATTTTATGTAAATGAAGTCCTACAGTGTGAATTCTTTTTTGTTTGTTTGTTTTTTTCTGGCTTTTTGCTTTCAGTATAATAATTTTGAGATTTTAGAACTCCACTGTATGGATATAGCACAACGTGCTTGTCCTTTCACCAGGGCATGGATGGATATTTTGGCTGCTTCCAGTTCGGATCTATTACAAATAAGGCTGCTATGAATATCTGTGTACAAAATAAAAAGAGTATTTGACTTTCAGCAAGAAAGTTGCAAGTCCCACATGCTATCTTATCTCTCCCAGCCTCGACGTCTTCAGCTACCAAAAAGGAGCAACACATCCTCCTCCTCAACGGTCATAAAAATTAAGTGGCATAAAGCACGTGAAGATGTTTTATAAAGTATAAAGAACTCTCCACATGCAATATTAATATTCCCATCAGTCCGTATTCATTCATAATCAAGGAGCTACTGGTCAAAGGTAATGGGGGGGATCTTCGTTGTGTGTATGAGTGTGAGTGTGCACGCAAGTGTGTGTGCACAAGAAGACACTCTGCACGGAGCAGGGCGAGATGAACAAGTGTGATTCAGTGCCCCGTCCTCTCAGTACCCACCATTTACGTGGGGCAAAAGTGGTGAGCGTGTAAAAAGGTGAATAAATGACCCTAGAAAGCAAGATGCAAACATGTCTCCAGGAAGTACAGGGAACTGCGCCCTGGACGGTTAGAACCAGAAAGCAAGACGGAATCATGCACTGCGATAGTCAGGAGGCCTTCTCGGTGGATGGAAGGTCGTCTGGTCCTTAAAGCAAGGCAGGGAGGCCACTGTAGGTAACTCATACTTGCTCAAGGATCTGCCCACAGCCTGTTGTCCTAGTGGGTGAAAAAAGGGGAGCCAGAAGGGGGCCCCTGAAGTGCTTATAGCCTAAGTCCTTCCCACTGCATCAGGGCCCGTACTTAGCAACCTTCCCATGCTCTTTTCTGATCAAAAAAGGCCTGTGTCATGTTGCCCTGCCTGATGATTTTTAGTCCTGACTGGACAATACAGACAGCGGAACGAGATGAGCTCTCACACTGCCCTGCTTGAGGGACAAGGAGGCTCCCCAGCCTCAGCATTCAGTAGCAGCAGGACCCTCCAAAGGCCAGAGTGAGGGTTGGGGAGGAAAAGAAAAGAGCAGGTGGGAGATCTGTGAGGAACAGAGACTCTCCCAGCCTGCCGGGCCAACAGCTGGCCATCTCCTCCTCACGCAGAAGGTGGGAGATGTCTTCTCTGAACAGAATAAACAAAAAAGCGCTGGAAACAGGAATACCAGGCAGAGCTCCAGGCGGAGCCAGGTGCTGCCCAGAACACTGGGACCCTCAGTGAAAGTCTACGTAGCAAGTGGTGGGCACCACACCCCCACCTCACCCTTATTAACTCCCAGAAAGTGGAGCCAGGCTTACAGCCCAGAGCTAAAAAGCTCTTCTCTGAGGAACCTGACAGGTCCAAGGAGGAGGAGGACCAAAAATACCTATAGATATTGATGTTTTATGACCAACGAATTATCCAGATTCTTCTTTGACTATCCTTTAGAAAGACTCATCAATCAAAGAGCTGAGCCCACACACATGGCTACTCCATTCAGCCTTTGAGTACTTCACTCTTCCTAAGACGGCCAACAGGTACCTGAGACTGGAGGAAAGCCTATCACACAATAGACAGACAAAGAGGGGCGCCTGGATGGCTCAGTCGTTGAGCGTCTGCCTTCGGCTCGGGTCATGATCCCGGGGTCCCGGGATCGAGTCCCACATCGGGCTCCCTGCTAGGCAGGAAGCCTGCTTCTCCCTCTCCCACTCCCCCTGCTTGTGTTCCTGCTCTCGCTATCTCTCTCTGTCAAATAAATAAAATCTTTAAAAAAAAAATAGACAAAGAAAGACATAAATGTAGTAGAAGAAAACATTTTAAAACATATTAAATAAAACATAAGAGGTACAAGTAAGTATGATACAAGACCAACGCCTCTGAAATAAATCGAGTACTATTTGTTTCAGAACAGAGTGCCATTTAAGAAAGAAGCCAAAAAAAAAAAAGAGGTCCTGGAAATTTAAAAATATGCTGGCAGAAACTTAAAAACTTGAAACGGTTAGAACAAAAAGTTGAGAAAATCCCCCACAGGAAGCATTGCAAGAAGAAAAAGAGCTAAGAAACACAAGGCAAGATTAGAAGAACATTAGTCCATCCAAGAGATAAACAAGATAGACGGCAGGAATCCTAGAAAGATACAGAAGATGGAGGAGTTCAAATTAAGAAATTGTCCTAAAACTGAAGAGTTTTCAGACCAAAAGGATCTGAGCGTGCCATACTCCGACACTAAGAGAAAAATCCCCCCCCCCACCCTGCCCCGGTACTTCATGTGAAATTTTATAATACCAAGCTCACAGAGGAGATTGTAAAACTTCTAGCAACACCAGGAGTTGGAAGACAACTGTGCCAGTTACTGAGCTATTGCCTTTGAGCCCCAGTCCACCCACAGCAGGGACTCTGCCAACCCAATTTCTCCTCGGCTAGCCAGCTTCCTGTTACAGTGTGTCAATAGGTAGACTGGAGGGAGATTAGAAGTCTGCACAAGGAACGAGCACACGTTCGCTCTCGTTGCCCTCTAGACCTATCCCCATCATCTCTGTCACAGCCCTTCCCCTGGCCGTGGGAGTGGATCAATCTCCAGGCTTTGAATATTTTATTTTTCTAGAACATTCCAGAGCCAACCTCCCGCTACCCTTCAGAGATCTCAGCACTGGCCAGCAACACATCTTCCTCTGAGGTCTGGTGCTCAGCAGCAGAAGGCTCCTCCTTGGAGCTTCTGGGTTCTAAATCTCCTAACCCCCTTCTCTTTCTAGCTCTCGTTCAGCTTCCGGAAGTTACTATCTTACCTCAGTTTCCGCTTTTCACTTTTTCAGCAGGTACCACCTGGATTTTGGCCCGGTAATATTGATTTTAGGCTTTTCGTCTCCAGAGCTGTGGAAGAATCCATGTCTTCTATTGTTCAAGCCACAAAGTTTGTGGTCATTTGTTACAGCAGCCCCAGGAAACTAATATCGGGGGGGGGGGTGCGGAGTGTAATAAAAGAGATGAAATGGGGATAAACTCACACGTTCTAGAGTCGGAAGATTTAGTCTAAATAGATTTAGTCTAAAATGGAAAAATCAGAAATAGATTTAGTCTAAAATGGAAAAATCAGAAAACTGTAATAAATGCAAGAGGTGACCATCAGAAGACGGAGTTACTAAAACTGATCTACGGACTGGAAATGAGAAGCTGAGAGGGCTGTTGTTTGTTAGAAGACTTATAGTACTATCTGGCTCTGTAAACTATATGAAATTTAAACTGTATTAACTTACTAAAAAAAAAACTTAAGGCGAGGAAACTTGACCAATTCATCTCATTTTCAAGAAGTATTTTGTCAACCCCTCTTTCTGGACAGAGCAGAGATGGATACTGTGAGAAGAGTAAAGATCAGGGAGTGGAAGAGATAGAAAGCCATTTAATTTGGCCGATTCTATAAGCAAAGCTCTATAGAAGGCACCACACAAAGACTATCGCCTCTACTCCTCATGATGACCTGTGAGACAGGTATGAATCGACAGATAAAGACACTGAGTCCCCGAGAAATGAAGTCACTTTCCCCAAGAGCACCCTGCTTGGTCTGTCTGCCCCAAAGCCTTTGTTCTGCTCTCTACCTATCTACACTGTGCAGACAGAACAGATCTCTTGGTAAAGAACTCAAGGGAGGAGGAGCCTCTTTCTGCCTGACGGAACATAAAAGGCTTCATGGAAGTTGTGGCTGAGTTGCATAAATACTGAAAGAATATCGGGTTCTTTGAGTTTTTACTACTTGGTTCCATAGGAGTCTCTTAGATACTAAAGATCAGAATGAACATTTTTTTTTCCTCATCTCCATTTTGCAAAAGAAAAAGTTAAGGCTTTGTGCAATCAAGTTAACCAGGTGATAAAAGCAGTTCTTGAACTCAGGTCTTCGATTACCACACCCTCTGCTCCTTCCATCTCACCGGCACCTAATCAACACTTGCTGAATTGAACTGCACCGAAAATAAGCTTGCAGCAATACCTGCTCTATACGGTTCCAGAGGGAAGGAGCCTAGGACAATGCAGAAGGCAATGAACTGGAAAGTAAAGTAGGGTTCCAGAGAATTCAGAGGCAAATGATGAAGGCTGGCTATATTGCCATTGCCTCTCACTTACCCGAGTCCTTACAAAATCGAGAGCTACAAACTGACAAAAAAAAAAAAAAGGCATTTCAAGGCAAGCAAAGTCCAGCTGGGAGCAAGACAGTCTGGCTATAAGCATTGAACCAAAGCCAAAAGGGAATAGAAAAAGTCTCCATCAGACAATCCACCCATTTAAACTTGATCTGCCAAGCCAGGGCTCCTTCTCTCTCTCCCATTCCAATTAACAGCTCTGCTCCCAGCAACCGACATGCTGAATCACCCTCCAGAGCCACAGCTGACGGCTCATAAAGCTTTGTGCTCATCTCATCCTCTAATAGCCTGGAGCTATATTGGTGTGACAGTAGAAATTCGCTCCCAAATTGGAACTTTATTATTTTACTGTACAAAAGTCAGCAGGGTTCTTGAAGGAACTGCAAACCATCTGTTAACCCTTTCCAATCTCACCTCTCGTAGCTGCCATCAGAAAATACAGCTTCATGTCAAAGAAGTACCTTTTGATCACACCCCCAGAAGCCCACCAGCACCAGTGTGAGTGCATAGTCAGAGTGGATCAGTTGCCCAACGGCAGGATGTTGGGTGCAGCTAAACCTCTCTGAAAAGGCAAGTTCTGTCTAAAATGCCGGCTCTACCACTCACTAGCTGGCTAACCTTGGACACCTCCACATCTCTCTGAGTCTAGTTTATCACTTGTAAAGCAGTCAAATCACACTTCTTCCTGTGAAGACTTAAGGAGACCATGTAAGGGGCCTACCGAGCGCTTTGACCATCCCATAGGAGGCACCCGCCGGATACTTACTTGCTTTCTTCCTTGGGTCACTTTCCTGGTCAGATTAAGCATTGCCATTTCCTTTTGATTTTGTAGAAATTTTGCCTGAAAGGGAAGAAGAGAAACCTGTTAACTCCCAGATGCAAATGATCTCACCACTCAGCTCCTCTCCTTGATCAGGATACCATCTATCTTCAGAAGGTTAGATGAACTTGAGAATACCTGCCAAAATAAATGTGTGTCATTTTAATGACACTCAGGTATTAGAACCTGTAGAGGAGAAATTCAGCAAAAGAGAGGAAAATTCAGACAAAGGATCTGGAAAAGGATACATACAAGGTTTATCATCTCCACAATTTTGCCTGGATATGGCTAATTGCAAAAACACTGGGGCAGGTAGTTAAAAGACGAGTCATCAATAGAGTCATGGACTGTTTGATTTTCAAAAATGAATAGTTGTTTGTGGACTGAAAGTAGCATGAAGCAGCAAGGAAATGAAATCCCCCTACCTCATCCAAATGGGAGTTTGTGATGGTACCACACAGAGGGAAAAAGCCTGGAGAGAAAAGGTCTTTTCCATTTCCTACTCAACCTGGAAAATGTCTTCTTTCTACCAAAAGTAAGAAGAGTAAAAGAATTCCCCTGCTGAGATGCCACAGGATGCAACGCAATATAGAAAGAAGTGTCTCCTGGGTGTAGGCAGCCGGAGCAGGTGCTTGGCAGAAATTAGAGAAGGAATGAGCAGCCCTGAGCCCAGCATTGCCCAGAAGAGGGTAGATGCCTTAGAGCAGCCACAGCGTCTACAAGTACTGTTGGCATTTTTAGTGTTTTGTTTTGTTTTGTTTGGCATTTTTAGTGTTAAGAGATAACATTTATTGAGATCCTACTGAAGGTAAACATGGGGCTGTCTCGTTGAATCCTCACTCCTAGACCATTCTTATGTCCCTTTCAGAAATGAAGAAACTGACGTATCCAGAGAAACACAACCACTAGAATATTTGTAAGTTTACAACACAGGACTGCTAGCTACAGGCACTAGGCTATACAGTTGATCTCTAGGACTTACTCTTTGTCTATCACTAAAATTTGTGCCCTTTGATTAATACCTTGCCATTTCCTCCTCTCCCAGCCCCTGGCAGGCAGCATTCTATGAGATCACATGTTAATGTTGGTTGGAAAACTCAAACTTCTGGGGAGCTTCCTAGGTGAAATGTGAAACCGGCCCCCAGTCACAAAGGACAAGGAGAGACCAAAGACAGAGGCAGGCCACCTCAGATCCGTAGGTGGCAAGTTTAATAAGCAAGGGAACTCACATACAAGGCTTGTCTTAGGTGGCTGCAAGACGAGTAGATTTCCATACCCCCCACCAGAATCTTAAATGCTTGTATAGAGGCCTTAATTGAGTCTCAACACCACTTTACGCTCTCAAGGCTACGTCCTTGAAACAGCTCGCACTGTGGGAACAGTGGGCAGAGTGTACATTCCAAGGACTGGGGACGTGGTGAGGAGCCTCCCATTGCCCAGTTCTAGCTCAAGGGTCAACCAGTGGTCATGTCCTCTCAATGACCTCATCCAACAGTTAAGTGTTTTTATTATAAAAAAATAAATGAATGATAATAATAGTAAAGTAAGCAGCAAGAAACTTTTGGAAGTAGTTGGTAGGTTTATGGGATAGACTGTGAGGATGGTTTCATGGATATATACTTATCTCAAAACTCATTAAGTTGTGTACATTAAATATGTTTAGCTTTTTGTATGTCAAGATGGAACATGTCCAAGGTCATGGAGTTTGTATATGATAGAGCCCAAAATTCAAAGTCAGATTATCTGATTTCAATTTAAATTATCTTTGCACTTAAATTCTGAATTTAGAACAATTGCATATGAAAAGGTGATTTGAAAAAAATTCTAATTTGGGGTACCTGGGTGGCTCAGTCAGCTGTCTACCTTCAGCTCAGGTCATGATCCTAGGGTCCTGAGATTGAGACCCGCATCAGGCTCCTTGCTCAACAGGGAGTCTGCTTCTCCCTCTGCCCCCTCCCCCATGCTCTCTCTCTTTCTCCCTCTCTCAAATAAGTAAATAAAATCTTAAAAAAAAAAAAATTCTAATTTAAAGCAACAAACATCCCCAGGTAAACCTGGAACCCAGACTATCATGGGCTCCAGAAAAGGAAAAGAGAATGTTCTAGAAGCAAAGAAAAAAAAAAGAAGATACATATAGAACTAGGATAAAGACTTTTTTTTTTTTTGGCCACACTTAAAGAAAAGTTCCTTCATTCTCATGCAGTACATTATTTGTGGTCATATCTACATCTCTTTATGCTATATTAATATGTTAATTGTATACGTAATGTAGGTTCAGTCTGTCTCAATAAACCCTTTTATAATATCATAATACAACCATAATACAGCCACACACAAGGAATTCATAATGTAGGTTCAGTCCGTCTCAATAAACCCTTTTATAATGTCATAATACTTGGCAATGTAATACAGCCATAAGTTAAAAAATAAAAAGCATTCAGGTGTCATTAAGGAAATTATTATCAAACAATATCAAATACTGTTAAAGAAGCAAAGTACCTAACCAAGAATTCTGTCAAAATCCCACTGCACTGAAACTGCAGGCCAGATGAACCTCGTCCCTTTTCCTATTGGGTGGCAGCTCATTATAAAAGCACATTCAGTAAATTACCTATTTTTAAATTACTTTCAGGACCACATTATTTCTCTACCCTAACAAAACACCAGGTTGCTTTGGGCCATGTTCCCAATCAGATGTGATTGGAGGGGTGAGGGTATATGGGACAAAATATGACTATTGCCCCTCAGGCCTGGGATGAATCAGCATCCTTTAGAATGCAGTGTTGGTGAATAAGCATTACAAAATATGGCTAGAAAACATAGGATTCATATTTCTGCCCAGCTAGAATCCCCATGAAGTTATTCTTCCTGCCAAAGATAGTGAAATAAAAGGAATGGGGAAGAACACAAATACACACCCCAATACAAAGCACAGAGTATTCAATGTAGAGTGTGTTGGAGAGAAAATTAAAGGAGTTGTCCCACAGTAATGAACAAGCGAGCCCAGGTATATGGAGAGTGCTCTTGAAGGAGTCAGTTAAAAAGACTTGGTAATGAAAGTAAAACTTGATTGATTGTGCATATTAGTTATTGATCGTTTTCTTCACATTAATGAGGACTATCAAAATCTTGGCAATGTAAGAAGAGAAATTGGATAGAACTAAAACAGAAACTATATTTTAGCCACTTATGATTAAAAGTTTCCTAATGAAAAAGAACAGAACCCCATTCCCCTCACTGTTAGTATGTATACAGTATTGTGATGTTTAGGCTACTTGTACACCAGAATATTTATAGCTCTCATTTCATGGTGTGGCTTGAATCATCTTAGTTATCACATGGCTTCCTTCACGATCTCCCAAACGAAAGCACTAGATATAGACCTAGATGTAGTTGTAGATACAGATCTAAATGATACAGATCATACAGATGTCTGACTCACCTCCTGCGGTCAACACCCTAATGTGGTAAACACCTTGTGCACTACTGACTTTACAAGGCTTTTGGAGTCCATGTGTGCTCTGAGTTTCATAGGTATGGATATTATTAAGTCCCATCACCTAACAGAGGACTAAGGAAGAGGCAGTGAAGTCTGTAACACTTTAACTACCCCATAGACCTCAAAACAACCCTTTCTCTACCCCTCGTTATCCACCCCCAAACACTCAAAATTTCTCAAAAAAAAAAATACACACACAAACATACTCTTGGACTGAGATTGTTGAATAACTCTAGTTTTCTCCATCTAGTGTCACACCCATATTACTCTCACTTACAATCCCCAAACATCATATCTAAATCACACTGTCCCAGCCTTTAAATTATGTCATGGAAGTCTTAAAGAATCTATTTCTCACCCTATTCGGGCCCTTTTCTAAGCTCATGAACAATCTGAAGGAAAAAATTTTGAAAAAAAAGGAATTCAATTAATGATGATCTTGGAAAGTTCAGTTAAGGGTAAATACCTTTAGATGGGCTTCATATAGCTTACTTACTGTAAGTGCATGTCCAACCCAAATTTACACTGCAAAGAGAACAAAGTAATTTATTTATTTATTCCTTTATAAATATGTTAATAAAAGCGATTTGGATGCCAAATAGGAAAATAATTTAGTCGATATGGACAAAATGCAAAATTTTAGAAATGTGCCATAGAATACTATCTCAGAAAAATATTCTATATACAGTGCAGACTTTTGAAGATTGACAATGAATATTAGTATAGTAAAGGCTCCAGAACATCATAATAAAATGAAGACATCTTAATTTTGTTCAGCCCAGTGATTCCTAAACTTATTTGACCACAGAACACAATTTATTTTTATATTTGTTTATTGCATGATCTCATCTCCCATGACTAGCATTCTGTAAAATAATCTCCTGGGAAACTCTGATATAGTGACCAATATTACAGCCATTGAAATATTGATTATAAAGACTATGCACCAGCATAGATGAATTAGTCATATAGGACTGCCATAAAAAAAATACCATAGATGGGATGGCTTAAGTAACAGACATTTATTCTCTCATGGTTCTAGAGGTTAGAAGTCCAACATCAGTCTTGGTTTATAATGAGGCCTCTCTTCCTGGCTTGCAGATGGCCACATTCTCACTATGTTCTCACATGGCCATTCCCCTGAACATGCTGGACACAGAAAGAGAGAGAGAAATCTCTGGTATCTCTTCCTCTTCCCTAAGGACACCAGTCTTATTGGATCAAGGCTCACCCTTTTAACCTCATTTAACCTTAATCACCTCCTTAAAGGTCTTATCTCCAAATATAGTCACATTGTGGATTAGGGCTTTAACGTACAAATTTGTGGGGAACACAACTACAGCTGAGTTTATATTAATGAGATGATTTGGGGAAATTTTCTAAAGATGGGGGTGTTGGTTGCCAGGGGAACCAACCATGAATAGATGGCTAGGGCTTTCAGTCCCACCCTTTGACTTCCAGGCAGAGGAGAAGGCCTGGAGGTTGAAACAATCACCAATGACCAATGATTTAATCAATCCTGCCTTTGTAATGAAGTCTCCATAAAAGCCCAAAAGGACGGGTTCAGAGCTTCCTGGTTGCTGAAACAGAACTCTTCGTGTGCTACTGTTTAGG
The DNA here is from genome assembly GCF_054177405.1 of Leptonychotes weddellii. NCBI lineage: Eukaryota > Metazoa > Chordata > Mammalia > Carnivora > Phocidae > Leptonychotes > Leptonychotes weddellii. The sequence goes on along the minus strand of NC_138370.1, from coordinate 37,843,516 downwards.
TCCCCACACTCCGTTGGGACAGAAGCTCCTTTGTTTGGGACCTAGCATATGTATTTCTTCATTCAGCTGTTGATTCATATCATTTAATATCCTTTGTAATAAACCAATAATCTAGTGAGTAAACTGGTCTCCTGAGTTCTGTGAGCCACTCTAGCAAATTGGTCAAATCCAAGGAGGGGGTTGTGGGGAGCTCTGATTTATACCCAGGCTGTTAGATGCATAAGTAACAATGTGGACTTGTGGTTGGAATCTGAAGCAGAGGGCAGTCTTGTGGGACAGAGCCCTCCACTTGTACTGATGCGATCTCTGGGAAGATAGTGTCAGAATTGAGTTGAATGGTAAGACACCCAGCTGGTGTCTGAGAATTTCTTACTGGTACAGGGAAAAAACCAACACATCAAAATTGTGACCAGAATTTTACTATGTTATCAGTTACATTATGCAGTTATATGAAAAACAGAGCAAAAAGGAAGAAAAGTAATACAATGAATATAATGAAAAAGGGGAAATTATAAAATAAGTTGGTTTGTTATTTTTCTCTTTTTATAATAGAAAATAATAAAATATCATTTATATCTTTAAAGTATTCTTAAATGATTTACTTTCTAAGATATACCTTCCATGGTGGCAGTTACTGGTAGATTGTATGGCTTTGCCCATTAGGACAGCCATGCAGTTTAACAAATTCAACTGCAGCACACATATCTACAACGCACACGTCTGCATGGCCTGAGGGAAGGGACAGGAAATCCTGCAAGTCTCAGGAGCCAGCGTTGACCTGAACAGAGAGAGCTAGTTCTCTTCCTTCCACTCTGATTTGATAATAGGTCAGTCACTTACCTGTCGCTGGAATAAGTCCATCCCACAGAAAAAAAATGGGGAAAATAAATAAGAGTTTTTACCACCAAATGTTCTCATCTTCTATTGGAAGAAAACAACATAAGCTTTCTTCCTATTTTCTTAATCTCAACCATAAACTAAGAATTACAGGTATAAGGAATTGTAAGATTTTTCAGGGTGTCCCTTTGTAATTACAAAAACTTGTTGCCATAAGCCTAAGAAATAAAACAGAAACTGAAGAATTCATCAAATGCAAATTACAATGCAAAGCTCATCCTTCCTTCTGTTCCCAATGTCTCCCTAGAATAAACCTAAACAAAAGGCGTGAAAACCAAGTGCAATTTTAGAGCCAAGGTTGATTTGCATGTGAGAAGGACACATATGCAAAATCCAGCTAACTTCAAGAGTCCGTTCAAATACAAAAGTCAAAGTGTAAATCTTTATCCCTGCCATGATGTGGATGGAGCTAGATAGAGTTTATTATGCTAAGTGAAATAAGTCAGTCAGAGAAAGACAAATACTGTATAATCTCACTCATATGTGGAATTTAGGAAAGAAAACAGATGAACATATGGGAAGGGGGAAAAGGAAAAAAGGAGAGAGGGAAACAAGCCATAAGAGACTCTTAATGATAGAGAACAAACTGAGGGTTGAGAGAGGGAGGTGGGTGGGGGATGGGCTAGATGGGTGATGGGTATTAAAGAGGGCACTTGTTGTGATGAGCACTGGGTTTTGTATGTAAGTAATGAATCACCGAATTCTACTCCAGAAAATAATATTGCACTGTATGTTAACTAAGTAAATTAAAAAAAAAAAAAGTGTAACTCTTTAACATCTGAACTCTGAAAAGACAGGCAAATTCAGACTCGTGGCTGAGATCTGCCTACCTGGAGCAGAACCTGCTGGAGCCATAAACTTGTAAGAACACTTACATGGTAATTTTGATGACTTGTTCAAGGCTGAGTATGCACTATCTTGAGAGTGAGAAACTCTTGGGAGTTTAACTTTAGAGGGACCATACACTTTCACTTCTAGGGATTCCACTAGGTTCTTACTGTTAAGAGCCAAGAAAGATCCCCCCCAGGATCCAGCAGGAGGAGAGGAAAAGTAACTATTATGAAATATACCCTGACCAATCTTCATAACAAAGACCTACTCTCCAGGGGGAAATACTTTTTTACAACTTTATCCCAGTTGGGTGAACTGCATTTCTCATACCTAACCCCCTGCCTCACTTTCCTGTGTCACCTAAGGAGTGGGGGAAAAAAAGGCTAAGAAACACTAGTGAAGGTCCCAGCTCAGAAACACAGGTCCACTAAGAGACTAAAATTTAATCATAAGATTATAGTATGCTTCTCCTCCCCCATACCTTACCACAACACCAGCAGGATGCCATTAGAATAACAATGGGATATAGCTGTACAAACTTTGAGATGGAGACTATCTGAGGAGGAGTTCTTAGGGAAGCCCACTGACAAAAGGGGAGACAAAAATAAGGACATTAGAAGAGCTTAAAGCCTCCAGAACCTATGGCTACAGTAACATTATATACAGCCCAACTCTTGGTGAGATTAAAACAGAATATCACACTAACGGCCAATTTACCTCAGCTTCTATTACCCAATACATCATGTCCAGATTTCAACAAAATAATTAGAAGTCATGCTAAGCAGCAAGAAAAACAGTCTGAAGAGACAAAATAAGCATCAGAATTAAACTCAGATGTGACATCAATCTTGGATTTACCAGGCAGGGAGTTTAAAACAACTATGATTAATATGTTAAGGACTCCAATGAAAAAAATTAAAAAAAAATACAAGAACAGATGGATAATATAAACAGAGAGATGGAAACTCTAAAGTATCTAAAGAAAAATGCTAGAAATGAAAAATAACTGTAACAGAAATGAAGAACGCCTTCAGTGGGCTCATTGGTAGTTGGACATGGCCAAGGAAAGAATCTATGAACCTGAAGATAGGTCAAATAGAAACTTTCCAAACTTTCTCTTTATCCAAGAGAAAAAGGAATTAAAAACATAAGACCAGAACATCCAAAAACTGTGGGACAATATCAAAAGTGTAATATACAGATAACTAGAATACCAGAGGGAGAAAATAGACTGGAGCGGAAGAAATATTTGAAATAATACTGGCTAAAAGTTTTCCAAAATTAATGATATATATCAACCTGCAGCTCCAGGAAGCTCAGAAAATATCAAACAGGATAAATATCAATAATATCTATACCTAGGCATACTATATTCAAACTGCAGAAAACCAAAGACAAAACCAAAATCTTTAAAGAAACAAAGTGAAGGAAAACATCTTACCTATAAAGTAACAAGGATAAGAATTACAATGGACAGAATTCTCATCAGAAACCATGTAAACAAGAATAACTTGGGTAAAATATTTAAGTGTTGAAAGAAAAATCCCACCAACCTAACATTCTATATTCAGGAAAATTATCCTTCAAATGTGAAGGAGAAATAAAGACTTTATCAAATAAAAGCTGAAGAAATTTATTGCCAGCAGACCAGCACTGTAAGAAGTATTAAAGGAAGTTCTCTACATCATTTGTCATTGGGGAACTGTAACTTACAGCAACAATAAGATATCACTACATATCTATTAGAATGACCAAAACCAGGAAAACTGTATGGAGGTTCCTCAGAAAGTTGAAGATAGAGCTACCATATGATCCAGCAATTGCACTACTGGGTATTTACCCCAAAGATACAAAAGTAGGGATCCGAAGGGGTACGTGCACCCTGATGTTTATAGCAGCAATGTCCACAATAG
>NC_138370.1:37807682-37839375 GCF_054177405.1 Leptonychotes weddellii | reverse complement strand
CTCCGCCATCTTGCTCCGCCCCCCCTCTTTTCTCTGATCTTTGATGAGTTCTCTCTTATGCAGCATTTCTGAAACAACCAGCTGCTCTTGTTCTTCCTGGGGATCCATAAGGTCATCATTCTTTTCATTGTATCACTAAGATGTTCTTCACCATTTTTACTTATATTCTGTCACAAACATATAGAGGTAATTCCTCAAGCCACATGGTGTGCGATGATTTCACTGCTCTGATGGCTAATGAATCTGTTTTTGTGTGTTCTTGGGGTTTTCAGAATTTTTTAAAGTTGTAGTTTTAGGATATAAACATGTAAGATTAGCTCAGTTGGTTCTCAAGACTTCTACTGAGATATTCCTAGGTACCTTCAGTTATGCCATCTAAAATCCATGTTATCTCCTTCCCATCCAGTAAGTCATTATTTTAAAATCCCCAACTTGTCTTCATACCTATATGGAAGCACATCAACAAAAAGAATATAATTTTTGCCTTCCTCTGCATTAACTTTAAAAAAATTTTTTAACTTTGTAAGTTTTATCAAAATATCATGTTGAAATTTAATAACATTTATTCTAAAATAAAAATGTTTCCAAAATATGTTTTCCTCATCTTTTAGGATGGATTGTTGGCTTAGAAAGGGAGATTGGAGACCTACTTATCAACCCACAGCTGTGCATACTGTCCACCTCAAAAATGCTAAAAAAGGTAACACTTCATATCAGAGAGTTCTTTGACTCAAGGAAGAAAAGAAACTACTCCAAAGAAGCTGGGGAAAATTGTAAATAAAAAATAAAAATATAATGACAGCTATCTTTCCTTCAGTTTGATAGATGATAGTAATTTACAACCTAAATTGTTGTGTCTTATGCAGCAGAACATTGTGGGGTAGCATTTTGGTGTCAGTTAAATGGTGATGTCATTTTGAGATTCAGTGTCTGGTTGGAGAAGGGAACATAATAACTAAGACTTTAATAAGCTTCTACATTTGACACTTGCCGAATGCCTGCTGGATGAAAAGTTGGTTAAAGAAATGAAACTGTCACTTTCCAAAAGTACAGTAACTTGACAAACTGTTTAGCTATAAACATGAAAATTGAGATCGTATCTCATTCGCAAAATTGCATTTTTGTTTTGTTATTGATGAAGCTATAGATATGGGCAGACACATAGGTTTGCTTGAATTCTGCAGATATTAGCATCTACTAATGATCAAAGATGTTTTATGTAAGTGCTTGGCAGCAAACACAAGTGGGATTGAAATGCTCGAAGTGTTGAATAATTTTTAAATGTCTCATGTTTTATCCTGAACCATGTTGCCATTTACAGTCATGGCACAATAGCTGTGGTGAATACAGCTGCTAATGACTAACACAAATCAAGGAAGCAGCACCAAACTCAGCTGGTAGTCCTATTCTTCAACCCAGTACACAAAAATGGCAGTTTTTCTTTGGGATGTCCTTGATGAAGCATGAAAAAAGTAGTAATGTTATTAAATTTTGACTTCAGAGTGCATGTCTTTTTTTTTTTTTTTTTTAAGATTTATCCTTTTATTTTAGAGAAAGAGAGAGAGCTGGGGGGGGGAGCAGAGGGAGAGAATCCTCAAGCAGACTCCCTGCTGAGCACAGAGCCTGATGAAAGACTCAGTCCCAGGACCCCAAGATCATGACCTGAGCTCAACCAAAGCATGTTTTTTTAAATATTCAGTGTGACAAAATCAGGTATGTGTAAAGCACTTCTGGCACAAACCAAAATGGTTGTCTCGAGGAACAGCACTTGTGTGATTGTTTGAGCTTGAGCTGAACTACCTGCTTGTTTCACAGAGCACCATTTTTACTTGAAAGAATGACTAGCCACAATTCTATGGTGATTTAGATTTGCATGTTTGGCAGACATTTTCTTGAACATGAACAAAGTGAGCCTGTCATTTGAAAAGAAAGAGTTATCAGCATTTGTTGCCAATGGTAAAATTTGAACTTTCAAGAAAAACTAAAAATATTGGAAAACTTGCATCTGCTACTATCAGCTTGATAGTTTTCCAGTGCTTAGAGACCTTGCTGTTGAGGTTAGTGATTAATAAATGTGATTTTTTTTTAATGAAACCAATCAACATTTGTAAGATTTGTATGACTCAGCGAGCTCATATCTTCCTAACAGCCGATGTAGGAAAATTACAAAATCATCCCTGAATAAAGATATATCGAAAATGCAAGATAGACCATAGATTTCAATTTCACTAAGCACAAAAAAGTGCATTGATAAGATTTCACATTCCACATTGCACTAACCTTTAAGAAACCACCACTTGTGGGACGCCTGGGTGGCTCAGTTGGTTAAGCGTCTGCCTTCAGCTCAGGTCATGATCCCAGGGTCCTGGGATCGAGTCCCGCATCAGGCTCCCTGCTCCGTGGGGAGCCTGCTTCTCCCTCTGCCTCTGCCTCTCTCTCTCTCTCTATCTCTCATGAATAAATAAATAAAATCTTTAAAAAAAAAAAAAGAAAGAAACCACCACTTGCTAAACTGTGGTGAAGTATCAAAGAATAGTAACAGTTATCTGAAACTGCTATTAAAATATTCTCTTTTTTTCCAACTATATATCTATATGAAGCTCCTACCACGTGTACTTCACATATTTCAAGTGTGTGGCAACAGACCGAATACAAGAGAAAATACGAGAATGCCACCATCTTCTAAGCCACACATCTTGATTTGCAAACAAGAAAAAAAAGCCAGTCTAAAAGAAGCCCCATTATTTTTTTTAAATATAGTCTTTTTTTATTAATATGTTATTTAAGTTAACACATAATAGGTGTACTATTACTATGAAATGAGCTAGGAAATAGTGTAAACTTTTCTCTAATTTCTGCCTTAGTAAATATCAATAATGTAACCTGCATAAACAAACCCACTGAGACTTCCTTCATAATTTTTATGAAGTAAGAGGACCCTGAGACCAAAAAGTTTGAGAACCACTATTCTTAGCTATCAACTGTCAAAAGTGTCTTTGGAGCTGAATGCACCCTGGGCTTAAGTCTTAACAATAGAAGATAAAGAAGAGAGAGGAAGAGATCATTCCGTTTTGACCTTCTCCCCATATTCTCAAAAGTGTCCTTCAGCTGTCCTTCATTTGCTTTCCTTTTACTTCCTGTGGCAGAAGCACCCCCTTCCACCACCTGCCCTCCACCCCGAGTCCTGTGATAATGGAAAGACAGAATGGACAAGAAAGGAGTACCTTTTATTGCCCCTGCTCCCAGTGTTGGGCATTTTTCTTTTCTTTCCCAACGTTTTCACTTCTATTAGGATTTTTTATTATAACACCAATGTGGAGAGGTTGTGTGGTTTACTGGAAAGGGCTGGTAAACCTAGGTTCAAATTCTGGCTCCCCACCTCACGACCTTTGAGCAACCCATTCAGTATGAGAGAGACTCAGTTGCCTCTTCTACAGAACACAGAGAGGAATAATTATTGCTAGGGTTATTGCTAGGTTTTCACAAAGAAAGTATACTGTAGAACATAGAGGGCAACCCGACAAATTTTAGTTCCTCTTCCTCTTTCTCCCACTATCTATCTTCTTGAATCACATTCCCACTGAGAAAGTCAAAGAGATCTGGGGACAGATAGGGGTGTAGTCTACAGAACACCCATAACCCCCATCTAAAAATGGAGAGTATAATGCTTGCCACCATCTCTAGCCTCTGTACAAGGGAGCCTGGGAAAAGACAAACTCTTTCCCTATGTCATATGCTTCATAATCATCAGGTAATTCTGCCCTTTTTTTTTTTTTTTTTTTTTTGGAGGCAGATGATAAAAGTGATTCCCCAAGAGATCATCAGTCTTCAGGTCAACATTCATGCCATGGGCAAAAAGCCTCTCTGGGTTTCATTCAGCCTGGGACCCAGAGTTAAACTGGTTCCTTGTTGAACACAATGTAACATTTTTGAGATGGGCATGTGGTGACCCTGGCTGACATCCAGATGTGTTTCAAAAAGACATGGATTCTCTACATAGGACACCAAGAGAGATGTGCACTATTAACTTGTTTTGGTCTCTAAAAGTTATCTGAGTGGCCAACACCCTGGTGGGGACATGACCCAATTTCTTGGGCAGGGCAGAACAAATTGGAACTAGAGCTGTGCTGGAGACAGGATTCCAAAGCCAAGCCCATGAAGCTATAGCAATAAATGGTTTTCCAGGAGAGTCTGCTTCAAAGACTCGTGTTTATGATTTCCTTTCCAAGAGCTCCTTGGGGAAAGGGCTATGTTTTCATGTGGCATTTTCCAACCTAACAAAGCAGCCCCTTCCTTTTTTGGTCATCCTGACCCTGTACTTCTCTCCAAGGCATTAGCAAACCATCCCTTGAGGAAGCCACTCTTGCCACAGCTCTGCTGAAGAGAGTCCGAGAAGCCAAAGGTGTAAATGTCAGTCCAAGGGCAGAAGACTGAAATCCCAGCTCAATCAGCATTCTACATGCTATACGTTATGTTAACCTGTTTATGAGGTTATAGAGTATGCTGCCTTCTATAAAAGAAATATGGGAAAATAGAAATATATCTACATATTCATTTACTTTTTATGAACAGGAAAAATAGGTATGAGAAACCAGAAACTAATAAAAATGCTTACCTGGAATGGGGTGGAGGGAATATAGAATGAGATTTCTTTGAAGCTATCTTTCGTTATAGCTTTGACTTTTGAACCATATTAAGGTTTACATTGCCGAAAGATAAAATTCACAAATGATGTAAAAAGCAAACTCTAGAACTGAATACAAACAGTAACAAATGACCTTAACTCTATGTCAAATCCAAAACAAATGTGTAGACAGAAAAACAATCATTTCAAGTAATTTAAACATTAGGGTATATAGTCTAAAAAGGATTGCAAAGAAATGGTGAAATTTACAATTAGCCTTGCTTTTCTTAGTGGTATTGGCATTGTAGTTTTATTCTTTTTAAAGTTTAATTTTTTTAGTAATCTCTACACCCAACGTGGGGCTTGAACCCACAACCCCAAGATCCAGTTGCATGCTCTTCCGACTGAGCCAGCCAGGTGCCCTGCATTGTAATTTTAAAACTATTTTGTTTGTGATGTCATATAGAGTAAATGTGTAAATAAATTAATGTTGTAGGGAGCCAGGGTTTTCACTACAAGGGGAGGAAAATAAAAGTATGGAACGAGAGAAGCTGAGGAAAAATTCTGCGTCATTCTATGTGAATCAGGTGTGTAAGTATGAAATGCCTATGTATTTCTAAATACCGCTCCCCCCCCCCCCAACAGGAACCAGAATTCTTTGAGAAACACTGATTTCAGGCCTGGACAGGGAAAGAACAAAAAGATCCTAAGGAGCATAAGCAAGAAAGAAAACAAGTGTACAAACACTGATGGAGACAGGTCAAAGGAACAGAGGAGATGTCTTGAGTGGCTTTCATTGTCCAAATTTGGGACAATAGGGGAAAGAGTAACAGTAGTAGTAAATTACTATCATTGAAAAAGTGCATAAGTTCACACTGATACCTGAAAAACAGAGAGAGAAAAGGAAGGAAGGGAAGGGGAAAGAAAAGAAATAGGAACAAAAGTGAAATCTCTTCTTGAACAAGAATGCTGACTAGTATACGTAAAAAGACTAATAAAATTAAAAAACCTTCCAATATAATAATTGATTCAAGCAAAGATCATCAATGTGTGTCAAAAACAAAATCCCAAGGTATCACCCCAAAGGTGACTGATTAATTGGGAGGGTGGAGAGAGTAAATTTGCTTTTCAATGGAGAAATATGGTGGTCACCACCTTCTCCAAATAGTCAAGCTTCACATCCCCAGTAGTGAGACAGCTGATATCTTATGCCTCATTGTGGGATACAGTGAGTACACACACCATCACGTGTGTGATATTCTTGCCAGAACTGTTTGACCTGAAGATTCAGGTCCTGAGGAAATGGTATAACCAATCTCAGGCCCTTCAAAAGCTTCAATGTCATGTAGAACAGAGAAGCACTTGAAGGTTGTTCTAGATTAGAAGAAACTAAAGGGACATATCATGCAATGAATAGCGAAAAGTTAGAGAGGGCATAATTAGGAATGTTTGAGTATGGACTATTGGGTGATAATATTAAATTTATGTTAATTTTCTTAGGTTTGTTAATAATATGACTGTGCATGAGAGTTATCTTTTTCCTGGGAGACACATGCTAAAGTACTAAGGAGTAAAGTGTGATGATGTGTATAGCCTACTTATGGACGGTTTGAATGGTTTGTCACAAAGGCACTGTGTTTATATAGAGAAAGTGATATGGAGGTGGTATAGCAAGATGATTGCAGTTGGAAAATCTAGGTAAAAAGTACACAGTGTTCATTACAGTTTTCAAAACACTATCGTGGTTCTTCACCCCCCTCCGGCCCGTGGATTTCAAATTTTTCTAAAAGAAAAAAATTATTAAAAACAAAAAATTTGCCAAACTACCACTCAGAACCTTCCCTGATTTCCCTGGACCCCCTCCTCAAAAGGCAGAATTCCTCTGCCACAATCTGAGTGTGCTTTGGGGGAGGAATCATGAAGGTCATCAAACATCCCCCAGCCTAACACCTCCCAGGATGCTCTGCTGAGGATACAGTCTTTGAGTTCCTCGCAGTAAACACTAGCCAAACATTTTACTTTACTCTAGTAAAATGTATTTCCTGAAGTGTATACCCATTGCACCCTCGTCAAGCCCATGGCTCAACCTTGCACATATGCAAAGTGTTTTGCAATAAAACCCTATTAACTAGAGCACCTGGAGTATTGATTTTTCCAGACAATTGATGTGGAACCCCTGGAAAACATTTTTTAAACATTTCTCCCCCTTTCCTCTGTGTTTCTACAAAAGTTTATTATCTTGCCTTGGCAAAGTCAGGCTAGATCAGTCCAGGAAAACCGAGTGCCACAAGGCCCTAGTACCATTACTGTCATATACCAAATTGTTCCAGTTGCTTGCAGGGGGTGGGGGGGCGGATTTGTACTGACCCCAGAAAATGGCACAATTAAATCCCTTCATAAATTCATTTTCCCTGCCACTACTATCTTTTCTGTTAAACAAGATAATAGCAGTTGCAGTTAGCCGGGGATCCAATTAATCCAAGTTTCAGTTTGTTTCTTTAATAAAGGACTTATGAGGAGTGTTCTAGAACATGTTTTGGCATTTCTGTAGGATCACACAGTCATCTTTTAGACTCTTGTGCATCTTTACTAACAAGTTTAGGATTTGGATGTCTCAAATTCTTAGAATGTATGAGGATGATTTAATTAGATAATGGGATTGAGAAATCATTTATCTGAGGTATTTCCTACTATTTTAATATGATTTTGTCAATGCCATAACATTGTTTAAAGGTGTTCAAGGACTTTTATTTCTGAGAACTGGTTGTATTTTCCTCTTGTAGCTTTATACTGTACTTTACAGAAAGACATTTTCTCCCCAAACTCAGCAGAGTCTGAGGAAACTGTGGCAGAAGGCAAACAGTCCAAGTACGGTCATCTCTAAGTGAAGGACACATGCCATTGTAGTGCCACAACCCGGGGTTCCTCAACTATGAGGGCTGCCCAGGGCACTGTAGGAGGGTCAACATCCCTGGTGTCTAACTGCTAGACGCTGGTAGCACCTTTCAGTCCAATCAAAACGGAGACAAACAGACATGCCTGTAGACATTGCCATATATTCCCTGGGGGATAAAATCATCCCAGGTTGAGAAGCACTGCTGCCATCCAAATAAGGGATCGAATCAGAAACAATGAAATAAAACGAAACCCCACACCATCTCTAGTTCTGACATTACAGCCCCCGTCATCATAGAGATAGACAGCATGGCATCACTGAAGAACGCTGTGTTAGACAGTAGAGACATGGGCTGAATCAGACTCTTCCTTGTAAATGTTGGGCTTCATGACTTCCCTGAGCCTTCTGCTTCCCCATCCATAAAGTAAGAATTGAGCCAACCTTACCTACTCCCAGAATTGAAGGTTATACACATGAAATACCATCGTGTGTGTTCGTCAGCCCGGGCTGCTATAACAAAATACCACAGATCGAGTGGTTTAAACAAGAGACATTTATTTCTCACAGTTCTGGAGGCTGTGAAGTCCAAGATCAAAGTGTTAGCTGATTCAGTTCCTGGTGAGAACTCTTTTCTTACCTTGCAGATGGGTGCCTTCTTGCTGAATACTCACATGGTAGAGAGAGAGCTTTGGTATCTATTCTTGTGAGGACACTAATCTCATTATGGAGGCCCAACTCTCACAACCTCATATAAACCTAATTATATCCCAAGGCCCCACCTCCAAATCCCATCACATGAGGACTTAGGGTTTCGACATATGAGTTCCGGAGCGGCAGAAACATTTAGTCCATAATAATGTGCAAGTGCTTTGTAAACACACAGGGTTAGAAGATTATGAGGGCACTAACATTTATTGAATGCTGGCCATGTGCCAAGCCATTTAATATTCTGTTTTATTCTCACAATCATCTGAGATAACAGTATTTCCCCTGATTTCACAGAGCAGGAAACTGAGGCCCATAGGAAGTAATATTCCCAGGCTGACAATGCTGGTAAGCCGAACACTTGGCTTGAAGCTTTAGCAGGGGCAACCAGACTCTCGTGTAGGATGCCAGGCTTCTTCCTTGAAGCACCTGATCATTAGAGACCAGGGATCTCTGTTATAAATGGGTATGAATTCTGCTTTATTATCTGATATTTTAAATATGTATATATATGTATATGTTTGTTCATGTTTGTGTTAGATACAGTAAATATTTATTTAGAAAAAAAAAGTCAATCATGCTATCCTGAAAAATTATAACATGTATCTTCCTCCTTTACCCCCTTCCTATACCTACTCCCCATCCTTGGCTCCTTTCTAACATTATCTACACTCGATATAGTAGTGTAGATAGAGTGATAGATAGAGATACAGATACAGATATAGATATAATTCTTAGACACAATTCCGGGATTTTTTTTTTTAACACAAAGTTTCTATGACTTTAAACAACTTGAAAAACTTTTAGCCTAGATACTATGGGATCCAGGCCTTCAGAATCCAAATACTACCAAACTCAGATGCCCAGATCCAGCTGTGGAACTTTATTGTTTTAGTGTGTTCACAAATAGAGATTAAAACACACACACACCTCGCTGTCCCAGGAGCTAATATTCTGCACATAGAACCAAAAAACAATCAGGACTTAAGCAACAAAACAAAGGCCTACAACATGAAGTGCTTGTCAAATACGAGGCGAGATAAAATATTATCTTTTCAAGACCAGTGCAGGGGAGTACGGTGAGGCGACAGCAAGCTCACAGAGTGAGGGATTCACATGGTCACACGGAGGGCCTGTGCCTCCAAATCTGGTTGTCTGGCAGCTCCATTCTCCCCAGCACCCGTGGATGTCTGCACTGAGCCAGGGGCTGGGAAGAAGGAAGTGTCATTCCATCAGGCAGTGTGAACACTGAGATCTTAACAAGCTGTGCCTTGACATTCATTTCACTTCTTGGTCTTCTCCTGTAAACTACCAGGAAATCCCCTTTAGCTTTCCCTGTGAGGAACAGTGATGTCTTCCCAGCATACTTCCCTGAGCTGCAGAATGGTTTTGACAACAGACAGGGTTCCCCACCCCATCCCCCAACAATTTCACTGCCCCTAAAACTAGAATGGTCTTAGATGAGGTGTGACTGAGAGGACACAGGTGAACTCCCCTGCCCCTCACAAATATCAGCAGTAAATTCCTAAAAGTCTACTATTAGCTACTCTTCCTGAGACCTACTGAATGTTATACTCTGAGAGGTTCCAAGATGAAATCATTAACACGCCTTGGAGTGCGTGAGAATATCTGATTCCTGGGAGACACCCTGAGCACCAAAGCTCTGGTGGTCCAGGGAAGTGCGAAGAGTCCTGGCAAAGAGTGGGGCCTGGAGGCCCCCCTTGGCCTTGAATCGGCTCTGCATGCAGGACAGAAGAGGAAGTTGGTCCCCACCAGCACAGTCCAGTGCCCCACCAGAGTACACTAGTCCTTTCCGGAGGATGCACCCAGAACTGGCGGGGAGACGAACAGTACTGCCTGCGAACTGCAAGGAGAGCTCCTCGCCCCACCCCCACTGCACTGGATGAAGTTCACCTCACCTCACCTCACAGCTGGATGAAGTTCTTTCATCTTTAAAATGAGTGGTAAGACTAAAGAAAATCTAAGGTGCCATCAACCTTCAATATTTTACAGTATTTTTGTCTTACTCTTCAAATGGTCCTATGCTTAACACAACAGAACCGTCTCCTCCCTCCTCTCCCCTGCAGAGATGCAAGGTATGGTAGCGTGAACAGTGGGTGTTCATCTGTTTACATCAGTGTTGCTCTCCCTCTACGGAGCTGCAAGCTCCTTGAGAGTAGGGACCTTGCTTTATTTCTTTGTTCCCCTAGCCTCTGGCCTAGCAGAGATGAGGTATGCAATCAATGATTTTTGAAAAGACATTTAAAGTATAAAGCTTAACGTGACTGTAGGATATTATTTTTATCTTTGTCACCCTAAATAGCCCTTGTCAAGGCCTTTCATAGATAGTGTGGGAAACTCCAGAGCCAAAAATCCAGCCCTTGTAAAACCTGTTTTGTTGTTTTCTCTCTTAAAAGAACATATTGCCCTTACTTTTTTAAGCCAAGAATGAAATAAAAGCTCTCTCTCAAGTCCTCAACTAGAATTCATTGTAGAGAGGACTAAATTGGGATGTACTAAAATCAAACTGCCCAACCAAAGTTAGGCCAGTGATGGGGGAGGTGGGTTGTATCCTATAACTGGCTCCCCTACCCCACTGCTACCCTGGCCATCTATTCCAGTGCTTTCTAGTCCAGAGTTCTCATAAGCTTTTTAGGCTCAGACTATACCATAAACAATTGTTAGGGAAAGCTGCTCTTCAGGTGAATTGCATTTGAGTTTATACAAAGCCTGGAGATTTGGGCTCTGGTCCAGAGAAGGCTGAGCTGAAAGCTATCAACCTTCTTTGGCTCACCCATCATCAACCAGCCTCTGCCATGCAGCTGGCTTTAAACAATCCAGGGAATTTGTACAAGGTCAGTTCCCAGGCAAAAGGAAAATAGCCAGTGATTGACCAGCAGTGAACAGGAGCCGTGATTAACAATAGCAAAGTCTTCAAGCATGAAGGTTTGGGTCGAGTTCAGATAATCACCCAAAGGTTGAAAGACATTCTCAAAACTTTGTGACGTTCCAAATTTAGACCATCACTTGGCTGAGAACAAGTTGAATGACGTTTGCTTGGATGGAAGCCAGAGTTCTGATTCCAGGTTGGACCCAAAGACAGGCAAAAGGTAAAGAAAAAAGATAAAGTCTAGCAGGTAGGTTTGAATGGATGGATTGAACAAAAGTCTGGAATGAGAGATGGACAGGCAGATAGATGGAGGATGGACAGATAGATGGAAACAGATATAATAGAGAGATGTATGTCTTTATTTGTGTGGCCAGCAACCATTCTGGAGCATTCCTATTTTATGGCAATGAGTAAACTTAGCTTTTACAGCAAAAAGAGGAATTTGGATCAAGAAACTCTGACATGGTTAAAAAAAAAAGATTAGGTAGATAGATAGATGATAGATGATAGATAATAGATGATGATAGATAGATGATAGATAGATGATGATAGATAGATAGATAATGATAGATAGATAGATAGATAGATAGATAGATAGATATGGATAGATGAGAAAGAAAAAGATCATTCTGTGGCCAACAGGCATTGTCCCCCTCCCTGCCCCCAGAGCTGAGTCACAGTGCTATCAGAGGCAGAGGAAACAATGGAACGGCCTGTGGAGATCAGCTGCAGTTCAAGATCCAGTCATTGCCCATGCCCTTCCTAATCATGATGCTGGTACAAATACCCTGGAGCAGCATCTCCCCAAAAGGAGGCATGGAGGCTGTTCGACATCTACTGTGCCTGGCAACCCAACATGGAGCAAACACTTACAGCTACATTTTTTTTCAACTGAAAGGAAGACTTTAAAACTATTATCATAATCTCTCATATTTTATAGTACTTTATGAGAGAGAAAATATTTTAGTATAGGTTATCTGTTTTGACCCAGTCACCCTGTGAAGCAAACAAAGAAGTCTGTTGTTGTTTGACTATTGGGTTTGGGGCTATTTCTTATTCAAAAGACAAAAAAACAACCCTAAGGAAAGGAAAGGCCTTGAGTAGGATCACACAGCTAGTTAGAGACAGGTGGCGCCAGAACTCAACCGCCCTGTCTTAGTTCATTGATTTATCCATCATGATGCATATGCGTCCAATGCTCAGTGGGGGCCACAGAAGGCTACGTTTAGAAATGTCTGACCCAGAAGTCATGCACAGCAGAGTTAGAAGCACGTTTACACACATTTTGTTTGTTTGCCTGTTTTGTTTTGTTTTGTTATATACCATGTAATCTTGATCAAATCATTTTCTTTGCTGTGAAATTTAGGCTACTTTTCCAGAGATTTCCTCAGGACTAACACAATCACACAACATTGCAAGAATGAGGCAAGATGTATATTCTGCCCTCCGATCCTGACTCAAAACCACTCATGTCTAATAAGTGTCAGCTGTGCGTCAGCTATTCCTAGGTAGCTTTTGTTACTTGATCCCTACAGTGAACTTGAAATGAAGATAGTATTTCTCCCATTTTACAGAGGAAGAAACAGAGATTTAAAGCGGTAGAGTAACTTGCTGGAGGCAACACAGCGACCGGTTGCCTCATATGGCCAAATACAGGGGTGAAATGAAGGGAATTGGTAATACGTCCTACAGAAATTGAGAAGGAGGTAAAATCGTGTCCCTCGACATAGTTCAGCCAGTGTGTGCTTGATACTTAAGCATTACAGAGGCATCTCCTAACAGCTTGAAAGTAAGTGGGACAAGGATCATGTTGCCATCCTTCCTTGTCTGTAGGAGGGTGTGGTGTGCCTGGGCTGGCTCTTGGGCTTTTTTTGTGTGCAAATGAGGACAAACGGGCTTGTGTTACAGAGCTCAGGAAGCCAGGATTCCAAACGGCTTTACACTGAACATGGCCAAGGAGGAAGAGACCCGAGACAGAGGGAGGACAGAGTGGGGGAGCAACTAGTCAGTGTGGGCGGGGTTTTAGGAAGAAGTCTGGGGAAATTTTGAGAGTGAAACGTGAGATTAAAGACAGCTGCTGTGCCTTGTGAGACAGTTCAAGAGCGAGAAGCAAAGAAATGCCTAGTGCCTTGTGAGGTGGTACAGCTTGTTGGTGCTCAGCCTCATGGGCTGAGAGTTCAAATCCTGCCCCCACCCCCCACTTAAACTTCAGGAAATCATGAGCTAGTTGTATAACCTCATTCATCCGTGGATTCATGCTCTGTGAATAAGTAATACGAATACAAAGAAAATGGAGGAGACAATCTGTATAAACTGCTTGGCATTTAAGCACTTAAATTGGTGTAGGGGATCCTACTGTCACCCACCATTAGGAGCTATTCAAAAGAATTAAACAATGATTCAAACTACACTTCAATACTTTCTTAGATTTGGGACTTGCGTTTCCTCAGAATGTGTCATCATGGAGATAAGATCACAGGAGAGTTACTATTTTAAACCGGACGGTCTGAGAAGGGTAAAATCAAACAAAAACACAAAGGAGGTGAAGGAGAAAGTTATGCCAATAACCTAGGGGGAAAGGGTTCCAAGCAGACAGAACATCAAATTCAATGGTCCTTATTAGATGGTCAAGGAACAGCAAGAAGCCATTGTTGGCAGAGATGTGAGCAAAGGGAAAAAGGGGAGGAGATCAGGTCAAGCAATGGCCAAGTACAGGATCAAGTAACACCTTGTAAGCCACGGTCAGACTGTAGATATCACCGTCTGTGCAATGGGGAGCATACACTAGAAAGCTCTGAGCAAGAGGGGGTACCTATTTTATATCTTCAGTTCCTCACTCTGGTGCCTATACATGTAATAGACAGCAGGATGAACAGTGTGGCCGCAGGGGGAGACTACTGAGTCTGAGGGCAGAGATGGGAGGGCTTTGGACCAAGGGGTAGCCATGGAAGTGAGAGGTGCATTCAGATTTGGAATCATTTTTAAGGGAGAGTGAACAAAATTTATTGATGGAGTGGATATGATGGATTCATAGAAACTGAAGTAAAGAATGGCTCCAGAGATTTGGGCCAGAGGAATTAATTGGGTATTACTACGTTTGTAATTCATACGATCATCCCCCCATATTGAACGTTCAGATTGTTTCTAGAACGTTTGGTATTTTAAGACAATGGTGCAATAAATATCCTTACACATGTATCTTTAAAAACTAGTAGCTATTTCTGAGAAATAGATTCCTAGAATAAGCTTCTGGATCAACAGGTAGGCATACTTTGCATTTTTAAGAAACACTGCCAAGTACTCTCTAGAGAGGTTGTAATTGTCTATAATCCCAACAACTATTCGTGAGAGTACTAGTCCCTTTCCTGTCAGCAAAGGACATTTTAATGGTTTAAGTAAGTGTTTCAGTTTGCCCATCTGATAGCTGAAACACAGTATTTCAATATTGTTTCGTTTCTCCTTGACTCCTAGTAAGGGTGTGTATCCTGCTTATCATCGACACACTGATCTCCTTTTCTCCTGTTTGTTCATAACCTCTACCTATTTTATGACATGGTTTTTTTCTTATTCATTTCTGAGAGCCCTTAGCATACAAAGAATAGTAATTCTTTTTTTTTTGCATATTGCACGTATTTCTTCTTCATTTATCATTTTACTTGGAACTTTATTCTTAGCCTGTGGCCTAATAAACTTTTGAGTTTTATAAAATCAAATATGTCCATTTTTATTTCATGATTGCTGGGTTTCCTTAGACATTTGAAAAAAGAACATGGTAGAACTATATATACCAGGACCTCATTTTCAGTAATAGTTCTTTAAAAGGTTTTTTTTTCAGTTATTTTATGGCCACTGTTCTGTTCTGGTTTTATATTTTTTCTTGAATCAACTTGGTGATGTATATATAGGTATAAGTAAATCATTCATTTATGTAGTATTTTCAGAATGACTAACTTAAAGTAGTCTATATTTCTTTGATGCTTTAACTCACCTCTTTCTTTGGGGTATATATCCCATTTCTTATTTCTCATATTAAATATTTGTATCTCTCTTACCTTTGTAACTTACATTAGACAGAGTCTGTCCTGTCTTATTATATTAAAAGAAATATTATTAGATTTATTAATCCATTATATTACCTTTAGGTATTCTAATTTACTAACATCAAATTCCAATTTTTTTCTTCTTGCTCTCGTCGGGTGTGTATATTTCTCTAACTTCTTCATTCTCAATTTAATTCTTCTTTTTGTTGTTTATTTCTGAAAGCATTCAGTGTCCTTTGAGAACAACACTGGTGTAAATTTGATAGTATTCTCCTTGTTAGTTCTTTCTTCAATGATCTATTATTGCAGTTTTGATTTCTCTGTCAACCCAAGAATTATTTAAAAGGTCATATTTTAATGTACAGCTTTGACTGGTTCATTTTAATTTATACTGCATTATGGTTCACGAAACTCCTCGTCTGACTAAGTCCAGGAGAAAGAACATTAGAAGAAACCAAATATGTGAACAGCTGTGGGTAAGACATATTGGAAAAAAAATATTGATCCACCACTCACAGTCTTGTCTCCCTGCAACAATTTCTGCTGGCTCCAAGGCACAGGAAAAGCACGGGAAAGACTACTGAGGTGCTCTTTGAAAGGATCATTTGGGATATTCAGAAACCTTCATCTGTTCATTCTCAAAATATACACATGGGTTTGATCACATTTCTTTCTGATCCTGCAAGTAAGGAAATAGAGCAGCAACTCTAGGCTCTAGTGACCCCTTTTCAGGTTTGCAAGGTCTGCTGCCAGCCTCACTCCCCAGCTCTCTATGGAAGAGGGGGTGGTGGTGTTCAGAGCAAGGAACAGTTACCTGTGACACAAGCAAGATTAAGATCCCCCAATTGCCTGACAGCCAGTGGTAGGTGCCACCCATGTACACTGAAACAGAGGGCAGAGGTCCGCATGCCTAACATCAGCTTAATGGCTGGGCCTAACAGGAGCTTGCACAGACCCCTGGATGAGGTGACCCAAAGTGGCCTTCTGGTATCAACAGTTTCCCCTTGAAATTCTGCCATATCCCTTTCTAAGGAAACAAAAACCCTGGCAGGGTATCATTTTAAATGCATGACTTTGTGCCAGGCTCTTTGTGAGTATAATCCAGGGGTCAACTGGGGGCCATATGCCCCTTGTATTCTGGACTTCGATTACTTGAATTCTTATACGCCACACGCAGGGCATTGGACCTCCGTTTCCAAGGTCTGGAGACCACAGAGCTGTCCAGTCTTGAGGTCTGCCGTCCCATCCACCCACAGGCAGAACCAGCATTTCGCCAGCGTCCATGGGAGAGCCAGCCACACCAGGCTTCTCCAATTATTTGGGATCTGGGTAAAGGTCATCATATCAAAGAACACAGCATTCTACAAATCATGCTCATCCTATTTGCTAAATTCTCTCTCTCTCTCCCTATTCCCCACCACCTTGCTCCTGAATGCCACATTCTCCAGTAGAGTCTCTTCTCCCTCTGTTATAAAAGTGTCTTTCTCCTTCAGAAACCTCAGCACCCACAGCTCATCCAGGCCCTGGAGGTTCAATTTCTATCCCAAGTGGGTTAAGAAAGCATTCTCTATGAAGGGAGCTCAGACCCTCTCAGAAGAATTCTAATGCCTGTTGCTACAGGGAAATATTTTTTAATTAAGGAGGAGCGTCAAGTTTAAGAAGCAGGAACAAACAACTCTGTATTGAGTTTCTGCTAGATGCAAGGTGCTTTGGAGAGTGGGGGGGACGGGGGCAGAGTGGAG
The DNA here is from genome assembly GCF_054177405.1 of Leptonychotes weddellii. Taxonomy (NCBI): domain Eukaryota; kingdom Metazoa; phylum Chordata; class Mammalia; order Carnivora; family Phocidae; genus Leptonychotes; species Leptonychotes weddellii. The sequence goes on along the minus strand of NC_138370.1, from coordinate 37,822,478 downwards.
GGGCGCTCAGCAGTACAAGGCATGCCTGCCCTGGATGCATAACGTCTAGGTGGGCAAGGCCAAAACAGGAAGAGGTCACTTCCTGCTGTGATCTTCAGGATGAGAAAGACTATGATTACAAATGTACCACAAATAAAGAGCCAAGGCCCAGGTAAGCCTCCCAAGCCAGGCAGCCTCCAGGGATTCTCAGTTCAGCACACATTACTCCACACATAGGTAAACAGACAATATTTTTCTCCTTAATGAATCATCACCACCCTTCAAAACAAAGTGGGAGTGAGCTTGGCAGGGAAAGGATAAGAGACATCAGAGCTGAAAGGCAGTCACAAAAGACCAAAAGAAATGATAGTTAAGGGTTGGTGAAGAAGCTGACCCAGCCTCCCTGGAAAAGAACCAATAATCAGACTATGTGGCCCCATCAGCAATTGAAAGATCTGGAAAGCTGGAAGCTCCGGCCATTTTTGCTTTGAGAATCTATCTGATTGAGTGTAGTGTGGAGGGGTGGGGTGGGCGGCTGAGGTTAATCAGGTACAGTTCCTCACCCACCCCCAAATCACACCTGAAGGCAGCAAAGCCAGAGTTAGCACTAACCACAACAGATCAGTGACTTTACATCTATTATTTCGTTTTCCCCATCTGCATGGCAGATGTGATGGTTTCTCAATTTACAGAAGCTCAGAGTGATGATGTCACTTGCTCAAGATCACAGAGCTACCAAGTGACAAAACGGGACTTCAGCAGTGGAGCTACCCACCTCCAGAGCCCCAGAGACTCACGAAATGATGGAGAAGGTAGATGCACACATGCATGACTCGAAAGCAAAGCTGACCCTTGTAAGTATGTAACCAAAGAATAAATGACACATGAGAGGACTACAGAGTCCTTTCTCTGCCTCTTTAAAATCTCTGCGGGTCAGGTCACAGGCAGCATTAAGAGAGAAGATCAACAGCCAGTAAGGAAGAAAAGCAAGGAGTGCATCTACACTATCAAGAACACAAAACGAAGGGCAGACAAGTGAGACACATCCACAGCAAAACTGCAATGAGACCTATCTCCCTGCTGGCATGTCCATTACTTAAAGCAACGAGAACAAGGACAAAGCATCCTCCAGTGCGTCAAGATGTAGTGAGAGGACACTGGACCCGGAGCTGGGAGAAGCGAGCTTTCAAGTTCCTTCTCCATCAACACAAAGTGTGGTCCAGGGAGAGGTCCACATGACAGGCTGACTGTGTAGGCCAGTGTCTCCATGTGAAAAAGGCTGGGTGATTTCCATGTTCCTTTGCCTGCCATTGAGCACCCAGGGCTGGAGCAGGATGCCCCGGACTCCATGGACAGTCATACACAGAGCAGAAGATTGCCCCTGAGCATGTGCCCAGATAGAGGACCTTACAGAGCATGAGCCTCCTCTATTTTTTCCACCTGACCACATCCTAATCGGCAGGGTGGTGCTATTGTCAGGCTGCCCATCAGATAGAACATTCCACCTCACAGGTCGATGCATTTCAGTGAGTCGCCAATAAACTGCAAAGAAATCCTTGCTTCCAGAATCAGATAGTCTGAAATAGCAGAAGTATTAACAGACTCTTATTTTTCGATGCAGCTCCCTTATGGAACCAAAAGCAAGCAAGAATCTCTTGGCATTTTCAACTAAGAGTCCCAAGTTTGGTATTTCAACTCCAGGGTCTTCTGTGGCCCGAGTAAATGTAATCAAATCTAGGTTTTCCCCTAGTAGCCTTATTATCATTCCCTCCGCGATGCCAATAATAATACTAATAATAAGTTCTTACGTCAGTACTTTTCAGCTTTTCAAATGGCTCTGACATGCTTTATCTCACTTGAGCTTAATAATAACCATGCAGCATAAGTAGGGCAAGTATTATTACCTCCATTAATACTAATAATAGCTAACATTTAGGTAGCCCTTCGCATTTACAAAGTGCTTTCATACATATTTTCCCATTGTGCTAGAGGTTGAGTTCCTGGATACCAGAACTGTGTCTTATTCATTTCCTTACCCTGCAGTAGTTCGCAGAGACCCAGGGACAGAGAAGTCACTCAATACACATGTAGGACACTGTAAATTAGGTTTATCCTAGTGAAACTGCATTAGCTCAGTAGGCAAATATTTTTATACCTAGTTTTCAGATAGGGAAATCGAGGCTCAGAGTTTCCATGACATGAACAAAGTCACATACAAGTGTCCAGACCAAGCAAACAGTAGGTTCTAGGTAAGCCCAACATGTTATGCTCTTTCCTCCATACTCCATACCAGTGCTTGCCAAACTTTAAAGCATAAATAGATTATTTGGAAATCTTACTAAAACACAAATCTGATTCAGTAGGTCCGGGGTAGGGCACGAGATTCTAAATTTCTAACTATCTTCCAGGTGATGTGGAGGCTGCTGGGTTGAGGACCACTTTTTGTGTGTGTGTGTGCTTTTGTTCCTTTTCCACTTTTCTTCCCCCCACCCCAAGCTTTACTGAGATATAATTGACATATAACATCATGTAAGTTTAAGGTATACAACATGATGGTTGGATATATACATATGCCACGAAATTACTACCACAATAAGGTTGTTAGAAGATGAATACGTTCTGGGGATCTAATGGACAGCATGGTGACTAAAGTCAACAACACCGTATTACATACTTAAGAGTTGCTAAGAGGACCACTTCTTGAGAGGCAAGTGGGCATAAGAGGCCAAGAGCAATTAAATGACTTTCCCAAGGTCATCCCCTGAGTTAAAAGTAGAAACAGAATTAGGAACTATTCCACTGACCCCCATTCTCCCCTAGTCTTGGTCTCGACATGTACCTTCATGAGTCAGTAAAATGGCAATCCAACAGTATTTCCCCCACTTACTCTCATCCCACTCATAGCTGGCAAAAGTTTCTGAACCTTTCACATTTAAAATATCGTCTTAGAGTCAAAAAAGGAAAAAAAAGCATCTTATTGTCTTTTAAGAACATACACCAAGAAGTGTACCTGGGTGAAACCTGCACTTCAGAAAATCTGGTTAGGCTCCCGTTACACCAGTTGAAATGGCTCCCTTTGAATCCTGCTGTCCTATTGATTTTATCCTTATGGGCCACGTTGCAGGTCCTTTAGGCAGAGATTCTTTCCACCTCCTTTGTCAGAGAGGCCTCCGATTCCCTAGTAGTCTAGGAAATCCCCTTCTGGAAGACACAGAGCAGGATCCGGCCCTAGGTCAGGCCATGCTTGAGTACCAGAAATTCTGATCTTGCTAAACTGGAAACACAAGACAGGAATTAGTAACCAGGCACCAGAAAGGGCTACAAGAGCTGGTTCAATAACCTCTCTGTGAACTTTATGTCTTTATCAGTCATGCTGGCCAATTCGCAGAGCTCAGGCAGAGCTCAGGGCTATGCAGAGACCAGGTATATCAGTCAGGGCTCTGCAGAGAAACAGAACCAATAGGATGTATATATAGAGAGAGACACTTATTATAAGCAACTGGCTCACATGATTTTGGAAGCTGGTAAGTCCCAGTATCTGCAGCGTGAGTTGGCAAGCTGGAGACCTGGGAGAGTTAATGGTTAAGTTCTAGTCTGAGTTAGAAAGCCTGAGAACCAGAAGAGCTGACAATGAAGTTCCAGTCCAAAGGCCAGCAGGCTCAAGATCCATGAGAGCTGATGTTTCAGTTTGAGTGCAAAGGCAGGAAAAAAACTGCTCTCCCAGTTTGAAAGCAGTCAGGCAGAACAGCTTCTTTCTTACTCAGAGGTAGATCAGCACTTTTGTTCTATGTAGGCCCTCAACTGATTGGATGAGGCCCACCCACATTAGGGAGGGCAATTTGCTTTACTCAGACTACCAGTTTAAATGTTGGTTTAAACACTCTTACAGGAACACCCAGAATCACGTTTGACCAAATATCAAGACACCCCATGGCCCAGTCAAGTTGACAGGTAAAATTAACCATCACACCAGGGGTACAATCCACATTCACACACTGTCCCATTACAGAGGAAAAGGTACCAAAACTCCAACACACTCTGACTTTTGCCACATATGCATTTCCTGTTTTGTAGGATCCCCTCCTACCCGAAGAAATTTTCTCAACATGATCCAGCGACAGACTGTGGGCCTATTAGCGATCGTTGCCCAAGGCATACTCAGGAGAGACTAGCTCTGAGTGACCAGCAGAGAGGTGAGGTAGAGTGGCACATGCCTATCACACAACAGCTGATTTCAGGGTGGGACCCTTTCTATGGTGTCCCAGGACTCATGCAGAAGGATAGATGCTGACCTTACCTCCAATCCACTGTTATCCTTGAATACTAACCCTTCGTCCCTAAACTCAACTCTGTCCTCTTCCTGTAGCTCAGAAAATGAGGGACGATTTCTCAAAAATTAGATGTGTATTTAAAAATGAATGATATGGGCTCAGGAGTAGTGGAGCAGCCTCTGAATGGGAAAGGAACTGCAACAGCAGGCTCAGCCCCAGGTCAGGGGAATCTCCAATGTGGTAAGAGACTGCACGATGTCCAGTCCCTAAAGACTGATGAAAATATATGCTGGACGTGCCCCCAGAAGCCCTCCTCAACCACGGTCCACCCTGGTCTACGCTGTCATCAGGAAGAGGCCTTGAGAAAAGAATTGCCAAGTTTCCTGCATCCAACAGGTAACAATAGAGGGTTCTAAAAAATAAGGTGTGTACACTAATGAGCAAAAGGAAAAAAGGAGGTCACCACATTGGGTTGGTCATCAGAAGTGGAAAATATATACTCATTGGGAGAAAAAAAAAAGGTAGCTCAGGTATTCTGCTTGCAAATGCTATTCCCAGTTCAACCCTGAAGCAGGCCTGCAGGAATCCCAACCAAGGCCACAAGCTGTGCACTGCATATGTGAAATATGTGACATTTAAAAACTATGCCAGGCGCCTGGGTGGCTCAGTCAGTTAAGCGTCCAACTCTCAGTTTCTGCTTAGGTCATGATCTCAGGGTTGTGGGATTGAGCCCCGCGTCAGGCTCTGTGCTCAGCGCAGAGTATGCTTCAGATTCTCTCTCCCTCTCCCGCTCATTCTCTCTCTCCCTCTCATTCTCTCTCTCTCAAATACACAAATAAAATCTTTTTTAAAAAATTTAAAAAATAAAAAAAACTATACTTATTATGTGCCAGGAATGGTACTAGGTTACTGGAAAAAAAATATAAAATAACATGCTAATCTGTTCCATTTGCAAAGAACTGTATCATTTCTTATATACACGATCCCCTTTCTGAGTTGTATATTGTAATCCCCATTTATATATAAACTGAGGCTTAAAAACTCTATATGAGATTCTGTGATCACAATGTAGCAGAGCTGGTGTAACTAAGAGAAGTCAACACATATGTGCAAGGGGCACTGAGATCTCTCCCCCAGTGATGGTGGAGTACCACAGAGGAGTTCCTAGCATGACTGAATGAGGCCATCTTGGAATCTTACTCAAATCATCAAGCATCCAGGACCCTGATGCTATACCCCAATTCCCTCACCATCATTCACCAGTCTCCTCTCTGAAGAGTTCTGGTATTAATCATATGACCATTCATGGTGAAAAAAAGTTAGTGACCTTTCCTGAGAGTAATTATATATTGTCTTCTTATAATAGCAAACTGAAGGTCATTGCACTCCCTCCTACTAAAGGAAAATATGATCTTCCATCAATGAAAAAAGAATCAGAGGACAGCTGGGAAAAGTATACAGAAAATCAGAAAGACCTCCTTAAACTGTATCATATGAAATTCGACTTAATGCACAAGACTCCAAAAATATGCATGTTCAACTATTTTAACTAGCATTCATTCTGCATCCGTTCACCAAGAATTTATTATCTTTTATATGCCAAGGATTGGGAATTCAGAGATGAGTAAGACACAAGTTCTGCCCTCGAGAATGGATGTCCTACGGAGGGCTGGGACACAGAAATACAAAGAAGCAGATAGCCACAATTCAAGTTCTACAACAGAGTTACGAGCTATGAACCTCTAGAAAGGAGCAACTAACATAGCCCAAGTGAAAAGAACATCACAGAAGAGTGAAATTCAAGCTGAGCTTTGAGGGATACGATGAATTATCTGGACAGAGAAGAGAAAGAATAATGTTCCAGGAAAGGAAGCTATAGAAATAAAGGTATAAAGATATGAAATGGCAGAACACTGCAGCAATGAGTGGGACATCTCCCCATACTCTTCATATCACAGCTTGGTGAATGGAGGGCCTCCTGTGCATCAGACACTATGGGGCATACTAAGTCCTTAACTCTGAGACATAAACTGAAGAAATATTAAAGCACAGGATAAGCAAACCACACCTCCAAAGAGAATTATACCAGAAATTATCACAAGGTAGTAAGTGGCAATTTATTAATGGGTGAAAGGGACACTAGCTGCTAGGAAGTCGTTGTTCACATTGAAACCACAGGACCATTCCTTCCTAATAGAAAGTGTGTGGCAGGCTACAGCTTAACATGTAGCTATGGGTCTAGAAGACAGAAGGTCAAGTTCCATAACCCCAGGTGACATTCTCTCAGTCATCCATTAGCAAGTACTGTATGATGTCTTCATGGGCTGAGCACTCTAGGTGGCACCACGGGATAAACAGAATGAGTAAAATACTTGGTGTCTTCTTCCCAGGATCCTATAGCTGAGTTAACACACAAACTTGAATCGAATATTGGAGAACAAAAGTGAGGCAGACTAGGGATAGAAGTGGAGCTGACAGTCAGGAAAGGTCAGAAGAGATTGCATAGAAGAGGTGGAATTTGAGCTGAGCTTTGAAGGAGTGGAAGGACTGAAGAAGAAAGAAAGAAGGACGTTCCACGCATGAGAAACAGACTATGTCAGGTACAGAAAAAGAAATTGTCCCGGAAAGTTCAGGTAGAGCAAGAGAAACCATTGACCTAGAGCAAAGGTTTTGTGTTGGAGGGTGATGGGTAGGACAATGAACAGGAGGCTAGATTTTCACAGGTACTAACTCACAGCCAGAGAAGTCTGGACTTGACTTTGTAGACAAAGGGGAGCCACTCTAGGGGCTTCTCAGATTTGGGTGTGAACTAACCACACAGTCTGAGAAAGATGACTGAATTATTACCAAAGAATGGTAATAATTGCCTGGGTGGCCTATGGAGTAATGTATCTTCTGTATACTTTGGTAAGTGTACTAATTAGGATTCTCCAGAGAAACCAATAGGAGATGGTAGATGATCAATTATAGATGATAGATAGATAGATAGATAGATAGATGATAGATAGATAGATGATGGATAGATAGATTTATTTTAAGGAATTGGCTCATGTCAATTGCGGGAGCTGGCCAAGTCGGAATTCTACAGGGCAATACAGCAGGCTGGAGACCCAGAGAAAAGCTGATGTTGCAGCTAGAGTCTGAAGGCAGTCTGGAAGGCAGAAGTCTCTCCTCCTCAGAGACCGCATCTTTTTTCCGTTAAGACCTTCACCTAACTAGTTGAGGCCCACCCATATTATGGAGGTTAATCTGCTCTCCTTGAGGTCTACTAATTTAAATGCTAATCTTCTCTAAAAAATACCCTTCACAGTGACATTTAGTCTGGTACCCAAGTGGGTGGCCTAACGAAGTTGACACATAAAATTAACCATCACAGTAGGGAAACCAGGAATCATTCTTATCCCTCCAACCCTGTCTCCTCCGCCTGCTGGCTCAGCTTCCTGGGGAGTCTGCAGCCCGCTTAGAGGGGATGATTGATCACGCTTGAAGAAACATCAAAAAACAAGCAGTCAACGAAAAGGGGGGCCAGATCTTCTGTCTCAGCAGGAAAATCTTCCATCTTCCTAAATCCATTCTTTTTTGAGGCTTGTACGGCTTCTCCTCTTCTGTTTGGCTGAGCAGCTCCAAGGTTGACCCTGAGAATCCACCTCTTGCAGACTCACCGCCAGTCTGCGGAAAACAACCTGGCAAAACATTTCACACAAAACTCTTGCCATTAGAGTTATGTTTTGCTTTGGTTTGGTTCAAAGATTTCTAAACCAGCTCTCAAAACTTCATTTAGCTTATAATTCACTGTGGTTTGACATGTCTTATGTGGGGGAGAGGGATGACTTTCATTTAATATTAACCAAGCAGCTTTCCACCACTTCCTCTTTTCCATTGTTTCACTTTAATAAACAATGGATTTAACAATTTGGTTAAAGTCGGCTGGGTTCTGAAACATTCTTCTAAGTATCCTGCCTCACACATGACCTGAAGATTTTATTCAACATCTGTTTAGAAAAAACACACACATACCAAACACACAAGACCCAAACAAACTATGCATTGTTTCCAAGTAATGGTCATAAAGTACTTGATGTTTCTTGAAAGGGAAATACTAAGCAAAAAAAATAAAAAATAAAAAAATTGTTTTCCCCCAAATTATTCAAGCTGAACGGAAAAAAAAGTTAAAAACATTGAAGTCAGATACATTAACCCACAGCTGGTAACTCCCTTTCTAGTTGGGGAGGGATCCGTGATGAAAAACAACCCTTAGAACTTCTTGATTAAAATAGAGCCGTCTCCACCAAAGTTACACTAAAACATCATGGAGGGTACAGAGAACTATAAAAACTTACTACTCCAAACTTAGGACTTAAGGACAATGTAATATCACACTCTGACCGGGCTTGGCTCTTTGAAACAAGGAGGAAAAGATATCTTACAGAAATAGGTGGGTGGAAAGAAGGAAGGCAGCAGTTCACTGCCTTCCAGGACTGAGCCTAAAGCACCATATGCTGGGGAAAGACAAAAGAAACCCTATCAGCAATGCAAGCCGGGAAATGTCATGCTTCCTCCTGCCCTCTGTCAGTTCCTGGTACACACTTAAAACGGTATCCAAAAAGTCCTAAAATAAAAGAATAAGCAAAGATATGCCAGGGAAGCGGCAAGCAATAAACTGGGGATAGCTATATTTACAATAGACAAATTAGGATTTGTAGCCAAAAGCATAAAACATTCCAAAGAGGGCTATGTGACAGTGCTAAGGGCAGGGTTCACAATGAATATGTAAATGGAGTGCTAGGTGTTTGTACTAAACTGAACAGTAAAATATTTTAGCTTTTTGTCTTTGCCTGAAAAATAAAGCCTACTGGACACAGATTTCTTTAATCACTCAAAGAAATATTCCAGCCTTACACTGAAAAAGACCTCCATATTTCTCAACATTTAGTAGCAGGAAATAGGGACAAAGTGACTATCCTGAGACACCAAGAACTGTGCTTTCTGTGATTCTTAGTTTGAAAGCTTGGAGCTATCTAACGATAAAGGGAAGACACTTTTGGTTCTGGGAGGTGCCTCAAGGAGCGTCTCCTTCATCATGTAGACGTACTTTATTAAAGTCCTTTTTATTTAGTCAAGGAAGCTCCAGATGCTGGTGAAGTCATTGCAATTCAAATGCAGCAGAATGAGATCTCAACTATTTTCTTGAGGGCTGCAAGGAGCCCTCTATTTCCATGAGGAATGGAGAATGTGCCTCCGGATTGGGTCTATCACCTTAAAGCAGGGGTCACACCTGAATGAACTTACATAAATTAGTGGGTGAGATGGGGATTGTGGAAGATGCAAAGCTCAAACCTTCAAAAGGAGCAGCTAGTACTCAACTCCAGCCTCATTACTGTGAAATGACAATGTAGTCCCAATGCTGTTAAACTGTCCAGCTATAAAGAAAGCCACAGATTCAGATTTTTATGCTAATCCACTGCTTCTAAGATGTACATTTTTTTCACATTTTAACATTTGTAAAACCAAGATACGTCTTACAATCAGTGGTGTCTGATGATTTTAATTAGCAGCAATTTTTTTCTTCCTTGGTGCTATATATAAAGTCATGGCACATCTTAAAATCAATCCTGGCATCTTAGATTTTATAGAGTATGGAATATAAAATCTCCAGATCGCAATACTTTGGTAACTTAATTCAAGCTAGATCAGTCAATCAATCAATCACATTGTGGAGGCCAATCAAAAAGAACTGTGGGCTGGATGGATGAGTCACCAGCTCACAGTCTTTTGTAGAAAGAGATCTTGTTACAGTCCTAGAAGTTTTTGGAAGGCAACTTGTACAGATTTTATTTGTGCCAAATAAAATTGTTGTAATTGATAGAAATGACCTGATTTGTCAAAGACTGAGAAACTTGAAACCCAAAAAGGCTAACATGGCCTAAGTTATATATAAATAAGATATAAGAGATCGAAATTTTATCACATATATAGAATATACCTTCTTGTCTAGTGATCAGAAAATACTAATAAAAGTTAATCTTAGCGGTGACTGGGTGGCTCAGTTGGTTGAGTGTCTGACTCTTGGTTTTGGCTCAAGTCATGATCTCATGGGTTGTGGGATCGAGTCCCAAGTCCAGCTCTGCACTCAGCAGGGAGTCTGCTTGAAGATTCTCTCCCTCTGCTTCCTCCCTGCCCTGATGTGCTCTCTCTAAATAAATAAATCTTTGGGGTAAAAAAAAGGTTAATTTTACATTAAGATCTTTTTAAGTTACTAAATTGCAGAAATCAAAAGCTGTCTAGACCAGGGGTCAGCAAACTATGACTGACAGGCAAAATTCAGCCTACCATCTACCTTTGTAAGTAAAGTTTTATTGGAATATAACCATTTGGAACACAGCTTTTTTTGTTGTTGTTTTTTAATACATCTCTCACTGCTTTCTGGCTACAATGACAGTTGAGTAGACAGAGTGGGGTAGTTGAAACAAAAACTATATATACCTGCAAAGCATATTATCTGGCCCTTTACAGAAGTTTGCTGACCTCCAATCTAAGCCAAAATCTATTATCACAATGGATTTCTAAAAAAGAAAGATAATTATACCAACCATTTTAATTCATGGAAGGAAACCAATTTAAAAAGTAGAAAACAGACTTAAGCAAATTTTTAATAAAATTGGAAATATAAACCACGGTCTCAAATTATTTGGAAAAATAATAAGATATAAGTATTACATAATGCAACAAAACTTGGGGGCCAGAGCTATTCTCAGAGGAGAATTCATACCATTAGAAGCTTTTCTGCAAGGGCCCAAATCAACAAAGTTATGAATGAAAGAGGAAACATTACAACTAATACCACAGAAATACAAAGGATCATAAGAGACTACTATGAACAATTAATTATGCACCAACAAACTGGACAACCTAGAAGAAATGAGTAAATTCTTAGAAACATACAACCTATCAAGACTGAATCAGGAAGAAAGTGAAAATCTGAACAGACCAATTGCCAGTAAGGAGACTGAATTAGTGATCAAAAATCTCCCAACAAAGAAAAGCCCACGACTAGATGGCTTCACTGGTTAATTTTACCAAACATTTAAAGGGGAATTAATGTCAATCCTTCTCAAACTCTCCCAAAAAATCAAAGAGAAGAGAATACTCCCAAACTCGTTTTGCAAGGTTAGCCTTACCCTGATACAGAAGCCAGTTATGGATATTATAAGATGGGGCACCTGGGTGGCTCAGTTGGTTAAGCATTGGACTTTTGATTTCAGCTGAGGTCATGATCTCAGGGTTGTGAGATCAAGCTCCATATCAGATAAGATTCTCTCTCTCTCTCCCTTTGTCCTTACCCACTGCTTGTGCTTGCTCTCTCGCTCTCTTGCTCTCTCTCTCTCCCTCTCTAAAAAAAAAAAGAAAGAAAAGAAATATAGAAATATGATGAATATAGATGCAAATATTCTTAGTAAAATACTAGCAAACCAAATTCAGCATCACATTAGAAAGATCATTCACCATGTGATCAGGTGGGTTTTATCCCTGGGATGCAAGGATGCTTCAACACACTCATTTGTGCTGGTCTCAGCCTATCAGTAGTGAGTACTAGAAATGCCTACGGGCACCCATCTGGGCCTGCAGTAAGCCCATGCAGACATTTCTCCTTTCAAAACCAATGACCAATACTTACTGATTGTAAGATGCACTTCAGCAATAACCATCAGGGAACTTTGGGGAAAAAAATAAGGTTTATTACTCACATATCTTGGAAGGCACATGGCATGCCTGGGACCCACACAGTGAGACTACAGAGAGAGAGAGAATGTGCTTGGGGTTATGCTTTTATTGGGACCCAAGGGCAGGGTGCTTAGCTTTTGCAGGTTTACTCTTTATTGTTGAATTTAAAACAGAAAAGCAGGAATTAAAGTGCAGGAAGGGAAAAACAAGCAATCAAATGGTCAGTTACCTAAGTCAACCAGAAGTCTGTAAAACAAAGGAAACTTCAGGGGTGGGGGCAGCTAGCTCTTTATCTAGTCCTGTGGCTTGCAACAGGTTGATTCAAGGTAGCTGTCTTTGAAGAGGATGCCTCAAAGATCAAAAGCTTCACATCAGGGTGGGGAAAGGGGAATTGGGGAATCCAAGGAAGGTGGTCAAAAGGCACAAACTTCCAGTTATAAGATCAGTGCTAGGGATGTGATGTACAACATGATGACTCTAGCTAACGGTGCTGTAAGATACACAGATCTTCCTCAACTTGCAATGGGGTTAAATATCAACCAACCTGGGCACCTGGGTGGCTCAGTTGGTTAAGCAACTGCCTTCAGCTCAGGTCATGATCCCGGAGTCCCAGGATCAAGTCCCGCATCCAGGTCCCTGCTCAGCGGGGAGTCTGTTTCTCCCTCTGACCCTCCCCCGTCTCATGCTCTCTCTCTCACTCTCTCTCTCTTTCAAATAAAGAAATAAAATCTTTTTAAAAAATCAACCAACCTATCATAAATCAAAATGCATTTAATACACCTAACCTACCAAGCATCATAGCTTAGCCTAGCCTACCTTACACATGCTCAGAACACTTACATTAGCCTAGAGCTGGGCAAAATCATGTAACACAAAGCCTACTGGATAATAAAGTGTTGAATATCTCATGTCGCTTATTGAATAAGGTTCTGAAAGTGAGCAACAGAATGGTTGGAAGGGTATGGGTTGCTCAGGATTGGCTGACTGGGAGCTGTGGCTCCCTGCCCTGCATCAAGAGAGGGTGTCAAACTGCCTATCGCAAGCCTGGGAAAAGATCAAAATTCAAAACAGTATCATTTCTATTGAATGTGTATTGTTTTTGCACCATGGTAAGATCAAAAATTCCTAAGCTGAATCATCATAAGGCAGGGACTGTCTGTATAGAAAAGTTAAGAGAGTAAATCCTAGAAGTTCTCATCACGAGGACTTTTTTTTCCTTTTTCCCTCTTTTTCTTTATTTTTATCATATGTATATGAGAAGATGGATGTTAGCTGAACCTATTATGGTAATCATTTCACAATATATGTAAATCAAACCATCATGCTGTGCCTTAAACTTATACAGTGATGTTTGTCAAGTATTTTTTAATAAAACTGGGGAAAGAAAAGGCTTCATATTGTGTACTTGCATTACAATAAAAAAACAACTGTCAAACACTTACACTGTAGAGACACAAATTAATAAATGTGATACATCACATTAATAGAATAAAATTTTTTAATTTTATTTTATTATGTTATGTTACATTAACAGAATAAAATTTAAAAATCATAGCACTGGAGGTTGTACGAAAACAATGAAACGTGGATCACTGCATCAAAAACTGGTGATGTATGGTGACTGACATAACATAATAAAATAAAATTTAAAAAATCGTATTATCATCTCAATAGATCAGAAAAACCACTTGAAAAAACTCAACATCCATTCATGATTAAAAAAAAAAAACTCTCAACAAATTAGGTATAGAAAGAATGTACCCCAGTATAATAAAGGCCATATATGAGCCCACAGCTAACATCATCCTCCATGATAAAAGGCTGGAAGCTCTTCCTATAAGATGAGAAACAAGACAAGGAACCCACTCTCACCTCCCCTATTCAACAGAGTACTGAAAATCCTAACCAGTGCAATCAGGCCAGAAAAAGAAAAAAAAGGCATCAGAACTGGGAAGGAAGAAGTACAATAGTCTCTAGGGCACATGACATGATTTTATACATAAAAAATCCTAAATACTTCATTAGGAACTTTTCTCACTAAATAATAAAAAAGCTTTCAAAATCTCAGAGAAAGATCACATCTGTACTGTTTAAAATCGACTAGACCATAGAGAACAATGAAGTGACTTGATGATTCATTTCATCACGTTACACTCACCCTTTCTGACATCTGGCCCCTCAAAAACAACCTCTTTAACAAAATACAAAAGCAAAAATCTGGAATAGAGTAGCAGTAAACGAATCCAATTATCAGGAAAAAAAATGTGTTTTTAATAAAATAAGTTTTATCCCACAAACTCAATAATAGTAATATTAGAAATCTATTAATAGGGGCGCCTGGGTGGCTCAGTTGATTAAGCATCTGCTTTCAGCTCAGGTCACGATCCCAGAGTCCTGGGATCCAGCCCCGCATCGGGCTCCCCGCTCAGCAGGGAACCTCCTTCTCCCTCTCTCTCTGCTCCTCCTCCTGCTTGTGTTCTCTCTCCCTCTCTCTCTTCTGTCAAATAAATAAATAAAATCTTAGAAAGAAAGAAAGAAAGAAAGAAAGAAAGAAAGAAAGAAAGAAAGAAAGAAAGAAAGATACCCCTTCCTTTTAAAAAAAAAGAAATCTATTAATAGAATTCAGACTATCAATGGACAAAACTAGAGTCTGCACATTGTGGACAGAAGTCCACTGATTTTGACTTGGATACATCTAAATAAAACCCTCGCTCTTAGGGCAATGAATTTAGATGAGATAGTATGAAAACAAGAGTGACCTGATAAACATCTCAGAAGGGGTAGAAGGAAGAAGACTACTTTATTTTTTTTTTTAATTTTATTA
>NC_138370.1:37743926-37807182 GCF_054177405.1 Leptonychotes weddellii | reverse complement strand
AGAAAATCAAGAAACATACTGAAAGAACACTTAAAATAAAGCGAATTATATAAGAAGTATTTCAAGTAAGTGGTTAAAAATTAAGGATTTTTTAAATGGTTTTGGGACTACCATCTTGAGGATAGAAATGAAATTGGCTCCATATTTCACAGCGTACATCATCAAAATAAATCTTAGATCAGAGATTACAATCTTTAAAAATTAAAACCATAAATAGTACTAGAAAAACATTTGACAGGATTTTTTATTGCAATCTCAAAATAAAGACAGTTTTTCTAAATATAACATAAAACTGAGCAGTCGTAAATAAGAAGATGGATAGAACCTCTGCTTCTGGCCATGATGGAGTAACTGGTACTGCAATAGCCTCTTCACCATGAACAACTACAAACCTGGACAACATAGATGAAGCGAGTCTTTTAAGGCTTCGGATAACAGGCAGGACAAAGACTGCCATTTCTAAGACAAGGGAAACTCAGGAGGTGAGCAGAATTCAGTAGTCCTGCTGAGCTGGAAAGGCAGGTATCAGAGTTCAGAGCAGCTGAAATGACGGAGTCTTCAGGGGAAAGTACAGGAGAGAGGGGGAGATATGCAGAGTGAGGAACTCCAAAAATCTGTGTTGGATACCTCCATGATGAGCCCTAGGCTGTACCTGCACAGGACAACTCCATTCAAGACTTACCAGATAGCAAGTACTACAAAGTTGAGAATGGAACCAAGATTCTAGAGTTTGGGCTGTGCTCAGTTAAGAGCAGTGCCAGAAAGTTCTGACCCTGCTGGGGTGGAGAGTCCTCATTAATACCCCAACATCAGGCTGAATTACCACAAAAGCTTGCCTTAGAAGCTAGGATGACGCCCTCGTGTAAGACTTACTCCAGACCTTCCTAGAACCAACAATGCCTAAAACCATGCCCTGACAAGACCTTTATGGAAGAGAGTTTGGAAGTGGAGATCCTTCCTGTTATAGGCAAGACTTCTTGGGGCTTTGGAAATATATACCCAGATAAAGCATAAAATCAAGCTAACACAAATTCAAAATAATCAGCTGGTAATTTCATTGCCTGCAAAATCATGCCTTAATAATTTTCAGAGAAGGATAACAGAATACAGAGTCTCTAAAGTGTATTATTCCAATTGTCTAATATTCAGTTAAAAACCATTAAAGATACAAAGAAACAAGAAAACGTGACCTATCACCAAGGAAAAAGGTAATCAATAGAAACCAAACCCAAGATGGCTCAAAGGGTATATTTAACAGACAAAGGCTCTAAAGTTGTAACAGGTTGTATTTTCTAAAGATGGTTATAGTAGTATCTCCCATCCTACATGCTCTTCTTCAAAGTCACTGTCCCACTCTCCCATGGCCTGACTTTAAAACTCTGTGACCAACAGAATGCAGCAGAAGTAACATTATGGGACTTCTTGGGCCAGGTTATAAGAAGCCCTACCGCTTCCATCTGTGTCTGTGGGAACACTCATGCAGCTGCTATGTAGGAGTTCAAGCTACATGGAGAGGCCACATGTAGGTGCTGTGTTTGACAACTCCAAGTGAGTTTCCAGCTGACAGCTAGCATCAACTATTAGTCATACAAATGTGTCATACTGGATGATGGTTAGCCCAGTCTGTTTGAAGACTGAGTACTAGAAATTAGTTGATCTATAGAACAAAAGGAAAAAAAGACTGAAGAAAAATGAACACATCCTTAGGGACCTGTGGGAAAACATAAAATGGTCTAACACATGTGTTATAAGAATTTCAGGAGGAAAATTGAATCAGAGGGGGCAGAAAAAAATATTTGAAGAAATAATGGCTGAAATTTTCCCAAATTTGATGAAGAACACTGACTTGCAGATCCAAAAAGGTCAGTAAACTCTAAACGGGATAACAGGAAAAGAACCAATCTTAGGAAGATCATTATTAAAATTGTACCAAAGATAGTGCCTTAAAATCATCCAGAGAAAAAGGACAAATTATATGCAGAGGAACATGGTTAAGAATGACTGCTATATATATTCTGATATGTTGTTCTCTGGTGTGTTAAATGAAAGAAGGAAAAAAAAAACCATGGAACAATGTGTATAATATGCTACCTGGTGGGAGGTGGATAGCGGGGAAAGCTCTGGAAGGATACACAAGATATTGATTACATCAGTTGTTCCCAGGAAGGAAAGGGGAAGGTAGAAATGGAATGCAAGGGACACTTTTCACCAAACAGCCTTTGATGCCTTTTAAAGTTTTAATCATGTTAATGTTTGATCTTTACAAAAAAATCAAAGTCAAAATAAATCAAAACAAAAAACCGACAACGGACAAATTTGACAAAATTTCAGATCTCTAAAAAGAAATGAAAAAGCTGAAATCTTGCAGAAAGTGAATAAAAAAGTAGCTTACTATCAATGGACTGAAAATCAAATAGGCATCAAAATTCTCACCTGCCACATAAGATACTAAAAGGGAGTAGAGAAATATTTCCATGATCTAAGAAAAAATTACTTCAAATATAGAATTCTGTATCTGACTAAACTATAATTCAATGAGGAGGAAATGTAGATGTTCTCAACATGTAAGAACTCGGGAAATTTACCAGAGAATCTCTCTGAGAGTTTGACTTAAGGATTTATGCCACCAAAACAAAGAAGCAAAATAAATGTGCCTTAAAAGAGGAAACTATGAAATATAAATTGTAGTTATTAGAAAATCCAATAAAAACCTATCACTAAAGCTAAATGAGTAGAGACCTAGAACCTTAACATAGTAATATGAATCTGGATCTAAAATCCCAGATTATAACAACTTAGAACATGGTAAAAGCGGATAAAGCAAACATTGTGGCATGCTAATATTAGTGAGGAAGAAGATAACCACAAGCCATCACTAGAAAAAACATGAGTCCAAATATGTTTAAAAATATTAATGGTACCATTTGGGAACTAGAATTGATCTAAATAATGATTCATTTTTAAAGGGAATCTAAAATGAAATTACAAATTATTGAGAAAAAAACAGTAAGTGAGTGTACTAGATGACAAAATATTTACAATATGGTCAAAATAGCTTTCAGGAAAATATGTAGGCCTAATGTATAATATAACAAGAAATTTTTAAAATAGATTAACTAAACTTCCAGTCCAAAAGGCTATAAAACCAACAGCAAAATAAAAGTAGAAAAAGTTAATAAAAGTAAAAATAGAAATTATCTAGAACAAAATACTAGAAGCCTTCATAAAACCAAAAAAAAAAGGTTCTTTTTAAATAATATAAGAAACAAATCTTTACCAAGTCTGATTAACAAAAAAACAGAGAAAATGTATAAATAATATTAAAAGCCAACAAGTGGTCTTAATCACAGGTACAGAGGAACTTTTACCAGTTCATGGAGAAATTTATACCAAAGTAATGAAAACATAGATGAATAATTTTTTTTCTTGGAAAAATATAAATTGCCATTTATACTCAAAAAAAAGTAGAAAATCCAAATAGAGCAATAAAATGAAAATAAATGAAAAATAGAGAAGAGGATTCACTTTGAAAGACATATTAATCTAGGAAATAAATTAAAATGACAATTTGATTTCGCCAAGTATTTTCCAATTACTGATATTCAGCACTGGTGAGTGTATGGATGAAATATTCATTCTCAGACTGCTCAAAGAAGTAGTATAAAGGAGGATGCTTTTTCAGCTCTATAAAATGTTATGTGCTTAGCCTTTGGCCCAGAAATTTCACTGTGAGGAATGTACTCTACAGAAAGGCTTACATGTGCCCCAAAAGGCATTTACAAATGATGTAGAATCATTTGTAATATTGAAACTATTGGAACAAGCTGAATGTCCCCCATTATGGGGTTGGCTGTATATTTTGCACATTAATTCTATGTAACAGCTTTCAAATAATGTCTATCTTTGTTATATTTCAGTGAAAGTTCCATTTAAAAATATTTTTAAAGGAAAAAAGCAAATTATGGAGCAATGTGTGCAACATAATCCCATTTAAATTTTAAAAGAATGAGAACATTGTATAGGACGTCGCGTCTAGCAGACTATTCACCAAACTGTTAAGAACACTTCTCAGCTCTTGCTTATGTTAACGTACTGGACTTTCCTGGTTGCGCAACCTCTTCTTCTTTATCATTCTCTTCTTGATCATTCCCAAAAAGAACTCCAGGTTTGTGCCTCAAGAGAAGATAACTCCATCCCTATTTCCTGCAATGAGCCTTATTGGTCTATTTATCCCCATGCCCTTCGCGGTAAAGGTGTGTCAGCAAATCACGTTTAAGTCATTAAATCCAAGGTGGTTTTCAGGTCAGGGTTTAGTTCAGGAATAAGCCTGTGACTCAGCTCAGTGCAACAACAAGCCAGAAGGAGTGTGGTGAGGGCTTCTGTAAAATAAGTTGACTCACTCTCAACAGTGAGCAAGAAGAAGAGCCGAACTATCACTTCAGAACACCAGGAAGTACTGATGTGAAGCCAGAAGCAAATGCAACCATTTTGTCTGCATGAGAGAAATAGTCTAAAGAGAAAAGCCACAGAGGAAGGTACACACCTAAGGGGCTCCAGAGTAATGAAGGCAGAGCCATTAGAATTTCTTACATTCCAGTTAGAAGAGTCAATACATACCTTGGTTGTTTAAGAGAGTTTGAATCAGATTCTGTTATTTGCAGCTGAAGATATCCTACTTTATACCCTTGACGTCTCAACAGCAGTTAACAGTTAACTATTTCCTTCTTCATGAAACATTATCTTCCCCTAATTGGGGGATTGCACCCTCTCATCTCATTGGACTTGCCTTTTGGGTCTCCTTGCAACCTCCTCTTCCTCTACCCAACCATGTAACGTTTGCTTTCCACAAACCTCTTCGTTTTGGGGGCTTTCTCAATTCTAACCCAATACTTTCTCCTTAAATAATCTCAACTACTCCCATGTTTTCTAAACCCTGACAACCACCACCCAATTTGTAAATCCAGCTCAAATTCCCCTCTTGACCAACAGATCCATATACCCAACCACTTATTCAAAATGTCCTAATTATTAGGCATCTTAGCATCTTAACACAGTCCAAAATTTGGGTCATCATTTTGCATTTAAACGCATGAAAAACTCTCTCCTCATGGTGTTCTATATCTCGGTAAATGTCACCACATCCATCTAGTTCAAGAGAGAAACCCAGAAATTACCTTTGAATCTACTCTCTCTCTCTCTTTCTCCACTGTTTCCCCACCCCATATGTCAATCACCCAGTGTTCCATGTGTCTCTTGGATCCTCTCATTTTTCTCCAACCCTACTATCCCTGCAGTCCAAATACCATTCATCATCAGTCATCTCCTATTAGTGTACCTGTTCTACCTGAGTGCTCAACCAATCCATTCTTCATCCTGTAGTATGAAATACACACTTTTAAAATGCAAATCTTACCAATGACGCTTGCTTAAATCCCTTTAATGGTCTTTCACTGCCTGTAAGAAAGAGTTGAAAAATCTTAGCATGGACTACAAAATTGTATTTGATCTAGCCCCATCCAACCGCTTTGGTCTCATCTAATATTGCTCTTCCTCTCCCTCCATCTTTCAGGTCCTTGGACGCACCAAACTGCATCTCAGGACGGCCATGCATCCTGTTCCTTCTCACAAGAGACCTCTCCCCCTCTCCCATGTCACACACTTCCACATCAGGGTTGAATAACTAGAGGGCATCATATTCACAGAGTAGGTAGGCTGCGTTTGGTGATCCTTAGGATTGAGCAACCCAATCACCCAGCCCCCACTATTGCCTAACTGCATCTTGTTATTGTCCAGATTTCAGCTTAAACACCTCCTCTTCTAGGAAACTCCTCTGACCACCCACCCAGGTTCAGTCTGATTACTGCCTCAAATGTTTGAACAGTAACACTCAGCACATTCGTGACTATTTGTTTATGTTAGCCTGTAGCTGCCACTTAGCCAAACTAGTGATATTAATAAAGGACTGAACATAATGTTATACATAAGAACGTGGTTGGATTTTTCCCCTCATAACATATCAAATGCCTAAGTAATATTTAACAACACATATTTTCTTCCTATCCCTGCTGATGTTCTTGGCTTAGAAATAGTGTGAAAGAAAAAGTAAAATAACATGGATAATCCTTTCTATGCCAATAACTTGCCTTTTAAATTTGACTTTTCATATAGTTATGAAGCCTAGAGAATAGATATGTACAAATTTCTATCTCCTCTATACTCATTCCTCCAAAAGAGGCATGGACAAAAGACCTCACCAGTGGAGAATCAACTATTTGGATGGCACACAGATGCCCTTCTACCAAAGAGGTACTTTAAAAAATTAGACTTCGGAAACTTTACCAAGCGTACACCCACTATACTACATATGAATGGAGAAAGGTGTAAGCTTAGAGTTTCCCCAGCAGTTTGGAGGAGTGAGAGCTTGGAACCCCTCAAGCAGTAATGGCTGTAACTCTAAAGGTCTTTTCTTTAAGGAGAGAGCAAGCCAAGAAACCACTGCACTCTCCCAGACTCATCAAAGCAGCCATTGTGTTCCTCCTCCCTTTTTCTCAAGACAAGAAAATAACCCTCAATCAGATTGAGCCATTCCCCAGCAAGAGGCAAAAGCAATTTCAGTGGGACAGTGAAAGAAACACAGACAAGCGTAACCCAGATAGTTTTGTTTTGCTGCAGTGTTTTGGGTAGTCAGCAGCAAACTCAGCAGTGACCACTAGAAGAAGCAGAGTAGGGAGACAGCCAATGAGGAGCTGAACCCAGCAGAGAACTTCCAAAGGGAGCAGCACTCCTAAACATCTGGGTGCAGCCTGGCCTGACAACTTGGACTCATTGGTAGCAGCAGAGGATTTTCTAAGCTGGAAGAGAAATACCATTCTGGAGTGCCTATGCTCCTTCCTTCCCTGCTTTGCTCCAACAGGCAGTTTGGAAGAGTTTTGTTCAGCTGAACGTACAGTTTTCAGGACCTAAAAAGAAACGCACTCCACTGTCTTCCTAAATATACTTCTAGCTGAATTGACTGTTTCAGTTTTCTCCTGGAGAATACCATTGGTTAGAATCATGTACACATGTACAGTCAGCCAGACCCAATGTTGAATCAAGACACTACTTCTTAATAACTGTGCTTCTTTGAACTTCACTTTCCTTGTAGGTAATGCATAATAACACCTGCATTCTGCCATTGTTTTGAAGATTAAATGAGATATTGAAGCCCTGTAGACCCTCAAGGAGAGGTAGATCTAATTAAGAGTATAGCTGTAAAGGAGGAACTTGAAGCTGCAGGGATACAAGCTGGTCCAGAGCAGGACCAAGGTAAACTGAGAGGAGGTGAGTGGGAGCTGGGTGGCTTACAACCAGCATTCCCCAATGTTGATTCCGAGGAACACCAGTCATGCAGGATGTTAGTATTACTCGTTAAAAAAAAGCTTTCTGAATAATACCTTTGGGGTACATTGGACTAAACAATGTAAAAGATTTCTTATTGCAGGATTTCTGGGTGACTTTAACATGCTGACGCTCATGGCGAACCCCTGGTGTATTTCATAGGACCATTACCTCTTGGAACACACCCTAGGAAATGTTGATTTATACTAATGGGTGTCTGGGTCCTGTCTGATAACTCCTTAAACCAAAGGCTTAGAAGCAACTTCTTCATTAGGTACTAGAGGATGGTACCTGGTGTCTATGAGCTCTTCAAGGCTTACAGATCACTAACAACTGAAGAGAAAATCTGCTGCTTCCAAAGGAAAATAAATACAATAAGAAAACTGCAGGGCGTGCCTGGGTGGCTCAGTCAGTTAAGCATCTGCCATTCAGCTCAAGTCATGATCCCAGGGTCCTGGGATCTGGGATCGAGCCCCGCATCAGTCTCCCTGCTCAGTGGGGAGCCTGCTTCTCCCTCTGCCTGCCGCTCCCCCTGCTTGTGCACTCTCTCTCTGTTGAATGAATAAATAAAATCTTTAAGAAAAAAATAAAATCTTAAAAAAAGGAAACTGCAAAAATTTGAAACAGATATTTAAGTAAACATCTATAAAATGCAACATCATACCAACTAGTCAATTGCTGTTTAACACATCATATATAATATAAATAGACTTTTGATGGAATACGGGTGTGCATCGTAGCATGCGTGCCATGCTGTGAGTCAGGGGTTCCGTTAGGACGAGAGCCTAGAGTTTAAAAGGCCATTAGTTACCTTAACAAGAGCCACAGCTTTAAATCATGTATTACAGTGTCTGATGTACACACAACACACACACACACACACACACACATACACACACTGGAGCTGGAGAGGTTCCAACCAATTAAGAACCAAAATCATAAACCAAGCCCCTGGCATAACAACAGCAGTTTTGGATTCAGTCACTTCACAGTGAGGTAGGTTGGAGGCTCTGCACCTTCCACCAACCCGCAGTGCCCAAGCACTCAGTAGGGTTTGGATTCTTACCCCGGTAGCAAAGCCTTCTGGGCACGAGTCACGGAACCCTGCAGCAAGGCACAGGTCTTTCTCAGGAAACCACCACCTCCCCGTGAAAAGCCATTCGGGGCACCTATTTCACAGCTGATGGCTTTGCATTTACCGCTTCTAAAGGAGCACGGCGTGTTCCGTTGGCTCTTTCCAGTTCATGGCAAAAGGCAACATTTTAAGGAGGTAGTGGGGGAAGAGGTTGGAGAGGGGCTGAAAGACAAACTCGGTTTCTAAATGTTTGCTAAAGACACTGCATTTATTTGAAAGAAGACACACAAGGAGAGGCACAAATTCTCAGTCTTGTTCCTGGGAGGGAAGGCATCTCCTCGCATCCTGTTCGGTCAGCCTGGGTTGAGATGAGGAGCTCATGCCTGAACACAACCATTGGGATCCTAAGAGAAGTCACTCCACGTCCATGCACCTTTCTCTGTGATCTGAAAAGACATCTGGAGTCATGGGATAAATCTAAACTATCCATCAATTCCTCTACTTTTTTGGAGGCAAATAAAAGAGAAAAGTTAACAATCCCAAAACATTGACTTTTCCATCAGATCAATCTGTTTTTCAATGTCTGTTTAATATCATGTTAGGATATTGTCTCATTTCCAATGTTTGGTTTTAACAGTGTGGCTCATTCTCGCTATTTTCTGTATTCTAAAGTCTGCTGTGAGTGATTTAAACACAAAATGAAGGATAAAGTGCACCCTCCTCCCCCCAACACACACACACACACACACACACACACAGAGGAAACTGCCCTTCCTTTGTTAATCTACAAGAGACCGGTAAAGACAATCAGGCACAACTATGTGAAGAAATCATTATAGACACAAATATGAGAACAAGCAATGAGAATATAATTAAAATTTGCTGTATGAAAAGAACAATATTCCACCAGGCCACACTATTCTGAGCTAAATTTCTCTGTGTTAGCACAGCGACTCCCCTGTTGACATTTTTGCCCTTAAGGATTTCACCACTTCCTCCAAAGCTGTAACTTTTTTCTCTCTCTCTCTTCCTCCCCCTTCCTATTATTGTCACTAGAGAGTGGGGAATGACAAGTTCAAGAAAATGTTTGCCTTGAGGCCAGAGTGTGTTTCCTTTGCACTTGGATTTCCATTTATTCCACTAAATTTCCTTACAATTAATTTTTAAATGGGCTGAGAGAGTTCATTTCCCAAACAGCTGACAAAAACCGTGTTCCATGAAAGCCAACGAAATGGCACTCAGTGACCATTTTTGCTACTATTATAAAACCCTTACAGTATAAATTCTGACTCTGAATTCTGCACTTTATTACTCTGATATAGTAGTCGGAATATGTTGATACTCCCATGATACCCACCCAGAGCCAGGAACTGGTTTATCTTAATTGCGCTTTAGCCTAAAGCATATTAAATGCAACTTGATTATAAAATGCATTTGAATTGCCACAATAAATATCTTGGCAAGATTTCCAAACATCAAGTAAAGAAATCCATAATCTCCTAGTCTGGCCCCTTTGCTGACTTGCCAGGTAACTTTGTATAAAGGCTGCTCCCTCTCCATATCCCCTTTTCTCAGCCAATAAACTAGTAATAATAGATTTGTCTAGCACTCAGGAATGGCTGCAAGACACTTCTTTATACTAGGATGGCATTTTGCAAATGGCAAGCTGGCTTTAGGCTAAATATGTCAGAATGATGCTTCCGCACAGGTTGTAGAAGCGGGGTTTTTTTTTTTTTTTTTTAATTTCTCCTTCACAAGCTCATTGGCGTCCTCTATCAATCTCACTCCAGAGCTAACGGTTTAACACTGTATTTACTGCCTCATGTCCAGGTCCGCGTGCCTCCACGCCTTGCCCCACACTGCACCGTCTGTTCTTTCACAGTGCTAACACCGTTCCGGGCACACAGAGCTTAAAGAATATGCACCGGTGGGTGGATTGGTTGGCTGGAAGTGGTAAGCCCTGATCTCTAACTGGAGGGGTCTGCGTTAAGCACCGGGCTGAACCTTTCTCAGACACGTGCAGTGGGACAGGTGTGCCCCAACCCCTGCACGTTACAGACTGCAAACGTCTTCTTCACCAAGGTGTTTGGGGACAGGACCAAGAAGCAGGAGAGCACTCAGGCCCCTACATCGACCTCCCACACTCCCCCCAGAAGACTTCCGATATAGGACAGGCACCAAAAACATGTGAGAAACAGAGTGAAAAGTTACTCATCCTTGACCTTTGTCTAAAAACCACTGGAAGAAAGAATGCTGAGTAGAAAAATGGGTCAAAGAAGTTTCATTTTCTTCAATGATGAGAAGCAATGCTCACTACCACCTGGAAATAGAATTCCTTTTTTAAAACAAAGAACTCAAAGTAACACATGTGTGTTATCACCTGCCCTGAACAGTTAGGTACAGGCATTATCCTCCCCTTAGCACTGGGGCAGAACAGTTCTAAAAAACTTCCCTGCAACCTACTTCCCTACTAGGCAATAAGAGGATGGTATCCAGAACGGTATAGATTGTAAAACTTCCAAATATGTACAACCATGCTAGTCTGCAAGCTCACCAGCTAAATTACAGAAGAGTGAGCTTTTTTATTGTCCACATAAATAAAGTTATCCCCCTTAAAAAGCATCCCCATAGCCTGAAACAATGGCCAATCTAACAGAACCAGGATTCACAACTTTTTTTTTATTATTTTAAAAGCAGCATCTCGTTGTTGGTTGGTTCGAGCGCCCTCATGTGTCTCAACAGAGTAATGTCACTTAAGGCCTTTCAAAGGGCTCCAGGTAATGACAGATTCAAGGACACACATCCCCTCTCTGTCCTTGTTCCGCTTTGTTTCAGGTGCCTCTTGCGAAACTGCAAATTTGCAGGTCGCCCCCTAGGACTACGAATTTGTCCTCCCAGATGTAAAGCGACATCATAACTTATACCTGAAAGAATGGGGAGCCAACGTTCACAGAAGTGGAGGCTAATTTCAACTTGCCTGCTCTGGTCTAAACATGTTCGGTCATCCTGCCTATTTCTTTTTCCTCCCCCTACCCAGCCTGAGGGGCACTCTAAGCCTGCATACCCCCTCCTCCAAGGTGGTGCTCACACAAATGAAGAACCCAGAGCTACCTCTACAATGAGCAAATCTCAGGAGACCTAGCTCCATCGTCCTCTCTATGACCATGGGCAAGTCATTCTTCTCTCCCTGGGTCCTGGGCTCTTCCTCTGGGAAAAGAGGAGAGCGGGTCTTTTCTCACAGATAAGAGGCATCTGCAGAAATGCCTGGCAGAGAGTAGATAGGCACCCAGTAAATGTTAATTGAATGCAAACCTATAAACTCTATTCCAACCCACTTGACGTATTACATTTCCAGAAAACAGATATTCTTCCTCAAATACAACATTCATGCGTTAAGAACTAGCTTGGGAATTCATGAAGAACAGAAAAAGGTCAAACATTTCTCTGCATTTCCCACAACACCTGACCTAGTGCCAGGCACTCAGTAACCCTCCATAAACCAGTGGGGGTGGCAGGAGTTTGACCCTTTCATATAGTTTCTTTCTTTCTTTGGCAGAGTTTAAAGAAATCAAAGACAAATAAAGAGGCAAAGATTCACTCAAGACTTTGAGACTGACCACACAGAAAACCTGGTATCTTTATATAGGACGAAAATAATCCCCCCCACCGCACACACACACACACACACACACACACACACACTTCTTCTTCCTTTTCCTTCTCCTTCTTTTTCTTGAGTTTTCTTGAGCACAGCCAGGGTATCATCACCCAGCCTTAGGTGTTGGCAGATTCTCCCACCCACTTCTTTGCACTTTTCCTGCTTGGGGGCAACAGCAAAGCCTCCCCTTCCTTCCCACCCACTGCACCTGGGGCACCTCCAACTCACACAGTCAGGCTGGGGAAGGTTCCTCATCTACCGGAAGTACAGTCAAGTCCTTTGGCCAGGTCAGTCTACTATGTTAACAGAAGCCAGAAAGTGCCTGCCCAACAGACATGCTAGATAATCTTGTCAACCATAAAAGCCATTCCCAATAAATGGGGCGGGAAAAGCTCGGATGTATATTGTCTCCATTATCATTAAACTAGGAGAAAGGTTTTGTTTTTTGTTTTTTCCCAAGGAGGTTCTTAGAATACTTGATAATTTCCTTTGTATTTAAAATAGCTCTCATATTTTTTTCTTCTCTTCCTTTCTCACTGCTACCATAGTTGTCCGGGACCTTATCGTCACAAACTAGTATTACTAATTAGTCTTATAACCTCCATTCTTTTCTTTTTTTTTTTTTTTAAACTCCATTCTTTTCTTCCTCCAAACCATCGTAAGTCTGATCAAAAGATCTTCCCCAAACACTAACTTCAGTGCATCCTTTAAGAATTCCTAGTCAAGAATGCTCAATGACTCCCTGTTCCTGTTGCTTGCAGGATAAAATTCGAACTCAGAAATCTGCTGCTCAGACTCCTCCATATTCTCTCATACCACCCAGGAGACTTGCAAAAGACCAGACATCACCTCCAGAGTTCCCAAGACTCCTCCATCATTGCTGTATCAAAGGCCAAGATAGGAGTAAAATGATCGTGAACATTCAGAGAGCCTTGAGCTGCCGTTTAGGTACAAATGCCCAACATAAACTTTACAACTGTTCTTCTTTGGGAAGAAACGTTACATTGGGCATTTCTCCTTAGACCCCAGTTCCTTTCTGTGACGTTCCCAAGTGCACTGATGCTCATGCTAGTTACATTCACACCAAAGTGGCTGGCCGCTGTTGGGTTTCTTCAGTTGACAGCTTATCTCCCCTGTGAAACACCTCACACACCCGGCAATGAACCTCCAGGTACGTGACAGTCAATGAGTGAAATAAGAAGGAACAATAATAAATCAACATCAGAGAAAAGACAAAACACATCCTGACACTTGTAGGAAGGACATTGTGTTTTGGTGGATTCCCCCAGATAATGGGGGAAAGAATGTGGATGGGAGAAATCATCACTCTACACCCTACCAAGCCAGTAGACCAACATGGGGAAAGGCCAACAAGGGAAACAAACAGGGCTGCCTTGAACAATGAGAAACAGCTAAGGAGGTAGAGAATGCTGAGGAACAGAAAGCAAGATCCTCAGGAGGGAAATGCACGCATCTCTCCTCTTGTTCTCCTTCTAGAAGAGAACACTGAACTATTATATTGCATTGCCATCTGTCTACCTCTCCTGCCTAAAGCAAAAAGGACAATCTCTGAGCTTCCCAGATACGAACTTTCTAAAAAAATGAAATAGTCATAGCTTTTTCCCAAATTCTTTCAAAGCAATAACCGCAGTTCACATCCTTCCCACACTGACCCTTCCTTGAAGCCCCTTCCATGAAGCCTTCCCCACATCTCTACCCAGTGTTGACCAGGACCTTCTCTTACCATCCAAGGTCCTGACATCCTGACCCTTCAGGAAACATGACTGAGGTTGACCACCTTTCCAACTTGACTGCAAACTCAACAACAAGAGTCCTTACTTTTCCTTCTCCTGTATCTCTTCTCTGTTACCCTCCCCCACTCAGCCCCCAGCACCCAGCCTAGAAGGTACTTGAGAAATGCCAATACTGTCAGTTAATCTAAATTGAAATGTACTTATTCTTTAATGAAAATGTGAAAATTCTCTTCCTTGCCTTTAGATATTTCCTTTATCCTTTATTTCCTCCATCCTTTTTCTAGCAAACTTCATGCTTCCCAAACAATCCTTTTGTGTAAGTGGGGCGGGGCTAGAATCACTCAGCACGCCCACTCCCCTCACACATACAGAGCTGAGTCTTGGTTTGTGGTTAGTAGAGTTGGCATTCTTTCCTCAACCTTTGAAGATTTTGGGATCTAAACTAAAACCACTGTCTCTGTTTCTTTGCAAGATCATCTTGCTCCTGTGTCTGTGACTCTCCAATGGCCCTTTCTTATTTATGTCCTAAAATTTTGTAAAGGTTTTCTTGCTTAATCCCTTCACTTCACTCCAGTCCTTAATGCAATGCCCACTTTTTTATTTTACCCTGATAAGTCCTCTCCTGGATCATCAGCCTCCTTCACAAGCTGGGGACATACCTCAGTGTTGCCAACTTATAAGGAAATATGAGCTTCTACACTAGGCATGATTTCTGATGCCACTGTAATTTCCCCATTAAGTCTACAGCTTATCAGTCTTCTCTCCTACACATTCTGGTCTTTTCCTACTCCTTCTTCCCAGTCCTGCCTGCCCCCATACTCCCTCCCCGCCCCCAAGAAATGAACTGGTTTACCTAGCAGGTTTAGTCTTGCTTTGGCCAGCTTATTGTTTCAATGTGATTATGAAGTCCCGGGGCTTGAAAACACAGTTTGTTAATTTCCAGGCATTCCCAATGTCTCTCTGTTGAGCCTGGAGGTGTGCATGTGTGTAGCTATGGTAGCTAACACTCCTAGAGTTTGCAATCTTGCCGGTGACTAAAAAGATGGACTCGAGGTTAATTTGTGTTACTGGAGAACCAGAGTTTTAGAGATGTAAGTAATTCTAGATTCCAACGTGGGCATTTCTCAGATTTGGAAACAGAGGCAGAACAAGGTAAAAGGACTTGACCACGGTTATAGAGCAAGTCAATAGAGGAATTGGGGCCACAGCTCAGAGCCATCCTATCCCAGTCCATCAGGGCCCTTCCACTCACATATGTCCCTCCTCAGGGGCTCATATATGTGAGTGAGAACTCCGGATGCCCAGATGCAACCAGAGTGCATCACAGACCCATATGCATGAATCAACGAGATGGGGACAGTGTTGTGCATGTAGCTTACAACACAGACAGTATGCTGGAAAAATCAGACCAAAACTGCTATAAAGAGGTTAAATTAGAATCCAAAGAGACCACATTCCCCATCCTGCCGATGCTGCCCCCCCCGTCCCCCGCTGCCAGTAGCTCATTAAAAAAAAAAAAAAATGGATCTCCCAAAGCACCTTGTTGAGATTTTCATATGATTTTCCTTTAGTTCAATCAATACACAGTCATCCCTTAATTCCGTGAAAATAGCTTTTCACACGTCCATGCACACACTGTCACACACACATGTAAAACATTGGCAGCAGGTACTTTTAATTTGCTGGAAAATATTTCTAAGAAGTCAAACAGCTCCAGCCCAATGAGCGTGCCCTCCGATTGGCTAGCCAGACCAGTTGAGGGACCTGATTGGTCCCTGATCCTAAGGACCGATAAGAACGGCTATAAAATCCCTGGGTGCAGCTCTTGGGCCCCCAGTTTGCAAAAGCCAGAGGTGCAAGAAACAGCCACTGCAGCAGGAGCAGCAAAAGCGTCAGCAGGAGCAGCATCAGCGGCAACAAAAAACCCTCATCAAATCCTCACCTAGGCTCTCAGTGTATCCAGATCCACATCTTCACTCAAGCCGGGAGAGGGAAAGAGGAAAGGGGGGGAGGAAAAAAAAAAAACCCAACAACTTAGCGGAAACTTCTCAGAGAATGCTCCAAAACTCAGCAGTGCTTCTGGTGCTGGTGATCAGTGCTTCTGCAACCCATGAGGCGGAGCAGAATGATTCTGTGAGCCCCAGGAAATCCCGGGTGGCAGCTCAGAACTCAGGTAAGCGGCAAACCCAGGACCGGTTTCTCCCCCAAAGAGCTGTCCTCATTTGCCTCTCGCTTTTGCAACTGTGTCTGTGACGGCTGATCTTGATAATAAATGTGCTTCATGCCTGATGGCAATAAACTGCCAGTGTAATCCAATAGCCTTAGGAAGTGGAGCTCCTTTGTTTAATAAATTGCATGCAACTAACGAAGAAGCTGGGCGCTCTGCTGAGGGTATTTCATTGCATAAGCCTAGCCTGATTGCCTGAAATCTGGCACGTACCCTCTTGGGGGGGGGGGGGAAGGGGGCGGGGAAAAGGCTTGAATGTTGGCATGCTTCAAAGCGCTCTCTATACTTTCCAGAAGCTGAAGCTGATCTTAAGGTGAGACATGATTTGTCAGATGCTGCTCCCCTTCCTTCACCCTTAAGACCCCATAACTGGACTTCCCTGCCCCTTCAGAGAGCACACAGAAAGCTCCCTCTGCAGACAGATGGACGAAACCGTAGCCCTCAAATCTGACAAATCCCGGGCAGATGCAGAGAAAACCCTACACATCCCACCCCTGACACTGCTCCTTCTCCTCCTCCCGGCTTCCTCATGCTTCATTAGGCTGCCCGTGCAGCCCCAGGCCAGAGGGACCCTCAAAAAAGAGTATTTGTGAAACATAGC
This sequence comes from Leptonychotes weddellii, assembly GCF_054177405.1. Classification (NCBI taxonomy): domain Eukaryota; kingdom Metazoa; phylum Chordata; class Mammalia; order Carnivora; family Phocidae; genus Leptonychotes; species Leptonychotes weddellii. The sequence goes on along the minus strand of NC_138370.1, from coordinate 37,790,490 downwards.
AGCAGTTTCTTCAAGGGGAAGGTGTCACTCTGGTTCTGACTCCTGGGGCAGTTAATTGTGTATTATCTTGGCCTCTAGAGGACAAGCGTCCCTAGGAAGCCGGTACTAACACCTCTGCCTTTTGACTTCACTTGTCCGGCTTGCTCCTCTAACATTGCTGCCCCCACTCCCCCAACTGTCAGCCGAGATGAGATCGCAGGTGTCCAAATGCTGCAGACAACCCTCCCCTGCGAAGAGCACAGGTCCCTGCCTAGAGGAGGGCTTTACTTCACTTCCTTTTGTACTTAGTTGCTATAGAAATGCAGTGATTCACAATTCGAGCTTGCCTAAAACAATAGCAACCCTAATGCATATTAAAACTGCTTAAAGCAAAGTTATAATTTGAACCCGTGGAAATATATAATTAGGGAAATGACTTGTAACATCCCAGAGGCTGCGGGTGGTGGGAGGGGGAGGGGAAGCCTAACCGAACCACGCTTTTGATCTCAGAGGAGAATCCTATGGTATGAAGGCTGCAGATCATTTCTTGCCGAGCTGCTTGCCAGAACACCCCCCTTCTGAAGGAGAGAAATTACTTTTATGGGAGATCTTATCCAGAATGTAAAAAGCCTCATGCAAGTTCTTTGCGGTTTTTCTTCCAGTCTTGCACAAGGGGTGCCTTGGCCTTGTTATTCCACACCTGTGTTTCTCTTTTAAAAAAGAAATGGCTTTTAATATGAGAGAGATTATGCATACCTCTAAGCACTGTCCTATGGTGGGGGTTGGGATGAAACATGAATGGACCAGATCCCTTTCTGCCAATGGGAAGGTAAGTTAAAAGCCCTAAATCGGAAGGGTCTCCAGATGAACTCCGGGCAAAGTCTTCTCTGCCATTTAGGCTAAAATTCCATTCTTATTACTCTGGAGTGCATTTTCGGAAGCCAAATGGACTCCCTGGCCCTTCCACTTCCAAAACCTGCCCACCAGCCATCGCCTCCTGTCTTCCCATGCTTTCGGGCTCTAAGGGATGCCCTTTGATGCTACAGAGCTGCTTCAAGCACTTGCATTCCGCAGATTCTGGCCTTACTTCTCCAGCCACCAACATTGTATGTAATGGTGAGACCAAGAGGGAAAACTCACGCCCTCCCTCTCCTTCCATGTGCTCTTGCTCTTATAAGCCAAGAGATCTGCCTGCCCCACTCTTTCCACTCCTACCCCCTCTGAATGGGTCCCTCTACTGGCCCCATCACAGACATCTAAGATATGCTCTTCTGACCCCTTGTCCTTGATTCTTGCCACCTTGACCCCTTTGAAACACCCTCACCATTTGACCCAGACTGCATGGATTCGTCTCTTTCAGCTGAAGTGGTTCGCTGCCTCAACAGTGCGCTGCAGGTCGGCTGTGGGGCTTTTGCATGCCTGGAAAACTCCACCTGTGACACAGATGGGATGTACGACATCTGTAAATCCTTCTTGTACAGCGCTGCTAAATTTGACACTCAGGTAATAAGACCTTGACCTTGACCCATGCCTCCCACGGGCTGCTTGTCTTTAACACCCTGTTAGACTATTGTTCTTGGGAGCCAGTCCCGTAGGGAAGCTGCTCTGCTTCTCAGCGTCCTCAGCGTAAATTCTCAGCTCCGGCGTGTGCACGCACACGCACGCACGGGCACACATGCGCACACACGCAATTTTGGCCAGAAAGTCGGTTCTGTACAGGACACTCCCCACCCATTCTAATGCACGAACGTACCATACTGACAGAGGCTGTCTTATAACGGAGGGGTGACGAGCAGAAAATCTTTACCTCTTCAAGAGGAAATAAAAACGTACTTCGAACAAAGAAGTTCTCCTCACTGTATGACCTAGCATACTAGCTTGTGAGTTATCAAAGTCTCAATCCCAAGAAGACAAAGCCATTTCACAGCTATTTTTAAGCTGCGGGGTGGTGGATTATGGTTCATCTCTTTTTTTCCCCTGTCTCGTTATTTCTGTGGAGCTCAATTCCGAAGGTAGGCAAAGAGAGTGGGGACATTTTTTTTATCCTGGTCGCGGCGTACAATTTTCTCACTGCGAGGACATGCAGATGGCCATGAGACAGTGCCAAGGCAAGCCCCCTTAAGTTCCACATGCTGTATGCCCTGTTCTCTCTGGTCAGCTCGAGCTAAAGCTTCTCCCCCTTACCCCTTGCCTGACAGGGAAAAGCATTTGTCAAAGAGAGCTTAAAGTGCATCGCCAATGGGGTCACCTCCAAGGTCTTCCTTGCCATTCGGAGGTGCTCCACTTTCCAGAGGATGATTGCTGAGGTGCAAGAGGAGTGCTACAGCAAGCTGAACGTGTGCAGCGTCGCCAAGCGGAACCCCGAAGCCATCACCGAGGTCGTCCAGCTCCCCAATCACTTCTCCAACAGGTACAGAATGAGTCCGCTTTTCTGCAATGGTGTGGGGGGAGGGGGGGAGGCGGGGCTTTGGCAGAGCCAGACACAGAAGGGGGTTAATTGCCACAGTCATGATCTTATTTTAGCTTGCAGCCTTCCCTGCTTTTGCAGGAAAAAAAAATATGTTTGTGATTGGTTGTGACAGCTTAAGCAGCCTGGATTTTTTTTTCTCACTGTTATAGAAAAAGTTTTTCCATGCAGCTAATAGAAAGCTTCATCTGCAGCATCCTTGGGTGCATTTTCGTTGTCAGTTTCTCACCATAAGCATGAAGGGAATTGGGAAGTTTATGGAAACAAGATTGTGAGACCTCAGATTTGGCTGAAATTACGGCTATGCACGGTACAATTGGTCATTATTAAAACCCTGGTCAAATGTCATAATGCAGACTTTTAAATCTGCATGTATTCTGAGTCAGTCCCAAGCCCAAGCACGTATTTCAGTAGGTGGCCCAGAGTAAGCCATGTCACTTCACTAGGACTCGGATTTCCTTTGTGAAAAGTGAAATGGCTGGACAAGATGACTCCCGTGTTCCTTTCCAGTCCTATGTTATTCCTTTCTCTAATCCAAGATTTCCCGGAATGGTGTTCTGGTGACTGCTCAGGCACATTCTCATCTCAGTATTCTCACATGACCCAAAGCCACTGAACTAGTCATACCTGAGCACCAGCCTCTCTGTGCCTCTGGCTACGGTCTTTGCCAGCCAGGAGAGGGCTGACATCTCATTCCACGGTCTACAAGGTTTCCCAGCAAGACCTGGGCTTCCCCCCATCTGTGATGAAGTTAAGAGAGGTGTCCATGGGGCTGGGGTGGAGGTATGACAGGTACAGTGGGGGCGGGACAAGTTCAGCCTACTGTGATGCCCCGCAGCCTAAAACTTGATTCCCAGTCCTGACGCGCTAGGATCCTTTGACTCTCCGGACAAATCTGCACTGACTGACAAAGATCAGTCGTATTGCATGTTACCCGACCACCTGAGAGCTAACACAGGCTTCCCTGGTTAATTTCCTACCAGGTGCTGCCACCCTTCTTCCAACAGTGGCAACAGCCCACTCCTCCCGGGGCTGACCAGTGATTGAGTCAGGCACACATGTGCAACTGGAAGACAGGAAAAGTAGCTCTTCCTTAGGGAAATGCCTCCTTAGGGAAATGCCCCTGACATTAAAACTTTGTGAAATTTCTGATCCACACTTACCTACACATTAAGTGCTCTTCAGAACCTCATGTCAATTTATAAATTTGTTGGTTCAGTACTTGGAAGTGACAACGGGTCCTAACTGATTTCCTCAGAATAAGAAAATCAAATCCAGCATTTATCTCAAATGGCCTATCTCTTTATATTGACCTTGTTCTTAAAATTCTCCTAAGAAGAATCTGGTTACACCTGAAGAGGAAAAAAAAAACAAAAAAACAAAACAAAAAAACCAACCCTGGCTAATTGTTGGAGACTCCCTTCACCATAAGGAAAAAAAAAAGGATTCTTAGCAGACAGGGGTTAAGGACAAAGTATATATTTGTGTGGTAGTAACTGGGGGGCAGGAGTATGGTGGCAGCACCATTATTATACGTCTAGATCTTTAAGGATCCTGTGACAATTTGTGACTTATAGCAAATAACCAATTTGGAGGCAATATGAACCTCTCTATTTCAACTGAGATCATATCTTCCATTATGAAGGGAGAGGTCTTATAGAAAGTATGATATAGATTCTGTACTGGTGATCCTAAATATCTAAGAAGAGACTAGTAATAGGAGTTTTTAATCCAGGCCACTATTCCTTTCAAGGGGGTGGGGGTCTCCTTTTTACCACCTTTAGCAAATGGTCACAAGGAGTCTTGTCATCTCCCTTTTCCATCACAGGGAAATCACACTTACTAGGAAAGTGGGGAAAAGTGGCCATCCTTTGAAGACCAGAATCTTCCATGCATCTCTTTCTTCAATTATTTCACTTCAACTGGCTAATATTATTCCTGCTCAGAACTGTAGAGATTTCCGGTTCCCTGCTGGGCTTGATTTGCTCTATTTAAGCTCCTCACTCTCCTGAAACATCCTGCTTTCCCAGCCTCTGCCCCACCACAGATACACACGAAGTTGTGCCAGTTGGCACGGAATTGTGAAGGGAAGTAGTTACAGGTTCATTCCACCTTCCTGTGACTTATCTAGCATGAGATTTGGGCCTGGGAGAATCCAAAAGCCTGTGACTGGACCAGGAGCCAGAACAGGGATGTTTTCCGTGAGAGAAACATGCTCAGAAGAGAAAGGAGAGCTGGATGTTCCCCCTGGCTGAATTTACAAACTGCTCTCTCAACCCTGAGGGAGAGCAGGCAGAATTGATCAGGCAAGCTGAGCAGTGTGAGGCTTGGGAAGAAATCAGACCAATCCAGATCCAGAGTGGGAAAACTGACGAAGCTTCCAGCTCTCTAGGGCATGGATAGGGAACAGGAAACAGAAGAATAATATTGATCAAGGGAAACAAAGGACTATTTATAAACCCTCACACAGAACGTTCCTAGGCAGTATGTGTGTATTTGGGTAAGCATGGCTGAAACAGTAGCTATGGAGAATATCTGATCTTATTTTTTACCAAGAAAAAAAAAAAGTCTGTGAGGGAATTTTCAAAGTGGGAAAAAGAAACATGCTTTAAAAGTCCTTTCAGGCTGGGTGATCAGAACCCTTAGCCCACCAAGTCCCTGCAGCACATCCCGCCATCCCCTATAAAGGTGAAGAAAGGAATCTCCTTAACTAGTCCTAAGTCTTCCTGCAGAAGATGGTCCTCAAGCAGACCTGCACCATCTTTGTTAAATTAAGAAGGAATATATATATCAAATCCCTAGAAACACAGAATGTCATAGCTGGAGATGATCACAGAAGTTATCTAGACTAAATACCTCATTGTGCTGATTTAAAGAACAGAGGCCCAGAGAGGAAAGGTCACCCAGCTAGTGAATGACAGAGCTGGGCCTAGAACGCATGTGGCCTTGAACCAAGCCATTTGATTCTTACATCAAAAATGGCAACCAGTAGAACCTATAGGAAATATCCACAATCCAAGCGGAATAAAAATAGAAAAAAAAAAAATAGAATACCAAGGAGAATTGAGTAAATGTGCCCCGTGGTGATCAACGATTGCATTTGTGTACTTTCTCTTCTCAAAGAGAAGGCATATCTTACCAACAGCTATAGTGACATGAACAGTTGGTACAAGATGGTGTCTAGATTAAATACATGACAATTGCCAAGTCAACTTTCGCTGGAGACGCACTCTCTTAAAAAATCTCACTTGGTGACTTCTAGATAGGAAAGGTCTGTCTCATTAATCCACACAATCCCAGAGGTCAGCGCCCTTCCTGTGTATTCCAGCCCTTAATGGAGAGGCGCGGGATTAAACTGGCACTCACTCTGGCCAATGATGTGGGCATCAAGGCGGCCGGACAGGTTGACAGGTTTCCCAGACTTGGAGGAGCTGCTAATGGAGCCATGGACATCTTCTATTCCAACAAGCACTCTTAGCCTGCCCTTGTTGGGTTCACAAAGCTCCACTAGAGAAGCTAAGGGTGGATTTGGGGACAGTCACTAAGGGTGGTCGGGCTGACAAGGCCATCATGGAGAAACACCAAGAACAGGCGTCCTATCTGGGCAAGCAGAGAAAGCAACAGAAAAGATAGAAGCCCTCAGACAGGGAGAGTGGGGCCCAAGGGACACATGTGGCCTTAAAGAGGTGAGGCTTAGTTTCCTTACCAGTGTTAAGACTTCATCACCCAGGCAAGAGCTTTCAATGTTGAGCTAAGGAGAGACGGTCTTCTGCAGTTCATCTGGGGGCAGGGGAGGGCAATCTGTTGTGGACAGTTCTTTCTAGAAATGGAAGGGTTAACTTCTAAGTGATAAAGTCCTGGTTGGGGGTCAGGAGGGTGAGAGATCAGAAACCTTATTCTGTAAGATCTAATCACCCTGTAAAACAGATGCAGAGATCAAGGGGACCCATGTCCTTGCAGAGCCCAAGAGTAAAAAGGTGCCTGGGGATCTATGTGGGTGTGTAGATATCTGAAGCTGTTGGTACAAAGTAGTTTATTCTCAGTTTTTCCAAAACCATTTTTCTCCCCATTTCCCCATCCAAGTGAGATCTGCTTTGACTCATGTGCTTTATAATTCCAAAGGGTTGGAAAATGTGATTCTGTGCCAGAGAATCCCAATTTTAACAACAGCTGGATATAATCCTCCCTCGGGGGAGGGGTAGAGCCAGGACTGTGTCCGAGACCCAGACAACGGCACTTTGCTTGGGGCTCCCAGCTTCATTCTGCTCACTCGCAGGAGGGTGACCGCTCTGCTTCATTACCCGTGTTCCACTCTGTTTACCGTACATCCTTGAAAGGACCTCTCTGGGGGGTTAAGTTATTCTGGAAGGATGTTTGATCCTGTGCTCTGTGAGGTGAGTTAAAAATAAACAGGTTTCTTTTCATGGAAGATCTTGTGGCCCCAGCGACCTGCAGGCTCCTCTGGGGAAAGAGTCTCTCCACATCAATACTGTAGGTCACTGTCATCAGGAGAGTCTCTTATTAGTGAACACAGAGCTAATGGGTTTTGACAAGTGCCACCTCAAAACGGAGCAAACACATCCCAACTCAAATTGGAAAATTACCTGAACTGTCTCCCCGATGAGCAGGACAAGGAATTCATAGGCTGTCAGTATCAGTCTGTGTCTGAGCCGTAACACTTAGCCGCAGCGTTCCGTTTGCCTAAAGAACTTGCACCTCAGACGAAGGTGACTGGTACCAAACACGAGGTTTTTTGGGTAAGACCCAACCACACCTACCTCTAATTTCTCTTTCTGAAATCCTGACTTATTGGAGAGAATTATTATTTCTCAAACTCCCCATTTCCTCCATGACCACAAAATAAATCACCAAATGGACAGTGAGCAGGCAACAGAGCCCTAGGACGCCGGCACATGAGGGTTACAAAGAACAAGGACACAGATCCTGCCTTCAGTAAGTTAACAGTCGAGCAGGGCATGCTGACCTGTGTGATGCTAACCAAGTGTCTGTAAAATGCTCAGAAAAGGAAGAGGCCAGCAGAAGCTAGAGCAGTAGGGGAAGACTTTGGAATTACTGAAGCAGCAACCATCAGGGACCCGCAGTCCCTCCACTTCAGGGTCCTCATTGCCTGGCATCTGGCCTTCTGACTACAATGTCCCTTGGAAGGAAGACTGAGAATGGGATCAGTCAATGGCCATTAGCAAGGCTAGCTGAGTATACGGTAGGGAAGTTAAATCGAATAGAAAAATGCACAAGACACTGAAGGCAGTGGCCTCCTTTAAAAATACAAGTTTAGTCCGAAACCTTCGTGTGCCTGTACTCCTGCACACACACCACCGAGCAAAAGGCGGATCGCAAAGATGCATCAAAATACCGGCAAATGCACGTGCGTGACTGTTCATCTAACAGTCTCACCAGGGCTGGGCTCACCTCATTACATATTTGACTAAGTCCTGCTTCTACCACTAACCCTTCACATGACCTGAGACAAGTCACTGCAGCTCTCCCACCTTCGTTTCTTCTTTATAAAATGAGATGATGATATACAACTACTGTATGACCTCTGTGATCCCCTCCAGCTATACGATTGTGTGTCTCTAAAACTGTTAGACATTGTTGGCAGCCAGTTCTTCACAAAGTGTCACCTAAGTCTCCTGAGCATTAAACTCGACAGCTGTCTCACGTCCCGTGGCAAACTAGGAAACGTTGCATAAAAGTTAGAGCCGAAAGCCACCTTCAGCTGATGAACCATCTGGATTTGCATGGTTAGGGCAACTGGGGATGGGTGTCGGCTGCAGCCCGGATGAAAGGCCGGGTCTTGCCTTGCCCTCCCTGATTGACTGTTGCATGTGCTCTCTTTCCTCAATGCAGATACTATAACAGGCTTGTCCGAAGCCTCCTGGAATGTGACGAAGACACGGTGAGCACCATCAGAGACAGCCTGATGGAGAAAATTGGGCCCAACATGGCCAGCCTCTTTCACATCCTGCAGACGGATCACTGTGCCCAAACACACCCGCGAGCTGACTTCAACAGGAGGCGCACCAGCGAGCCACAGAAGCTGAAAGTCCTCCTCAGGAACCTCCGAGGTGAGGCGGCCTCTCCCTCCCACATCAAACGCACTTCCCATGAGAGTGCATAAGCAGGGAGAGGTATTCACAGCCTCGCCAGACTAGCATCATTTTAAAGGTGTTCACACATCGACTTTGAGTGTACTGTGCCTGGTTTGATTTTTTTTTTTTTTTTTAAGTAGTTCCTATTTTCTATTCCCCTTCCAGAAAATTGCATGAAACGAGGCTTCTGTAATCAATATCCCAACATTCTGCGATGGCAGCATTCCCACAGACAGAATATGTGTGATCTTTCTGCCTCTCAGCAGGAGAAAGTACCCTCTTTTATCACGTTCCTTCCCCAGGTCCCCTCAGACTCCTCTCAAACACAAAGCATTTGCATAAGGCCCAGTCATTGTCATTGGAAGCTGTGGGGCCCTTTAAGATGGTTGCCCCAGTAGAGTTAGCTGATGAGAAGCGACTTAATTTAAATGCATGTCTTAAATGCCCATAAAGGTGTTAAATGGAATTCGTGTGATGAATCTGTGCTGGCCATGGACGAATATGAATGTCGTGTTTGAATTCTTGATCTGTCATGAGCTAGTGTCTTACGGTCTTGATCCTCCAGTGTGTAATTTCCTTTCCAACACATTTACCAAATTGCTCAACCCTGGCTCTTCAACCGGGCTTTGAGCCTGCATCTTCTTGCATCTAATGAAAAACAAAAAGCTAACATCTTTATGTACTGTAACTGCTCAGAGCTTTAAAAGTATCTTTAACAATTGTCTTAAAACCAGAGAATCTTAAGGTCTAACTGTGGAATATAAATAGCTGAAAACTAATGTACTGTACATAAATTCCAGAGGACTCTGCTTAAACAAAGCAGTATATAATAACTTTATTGCATATAGATTTAGTTTTGTAACTTAGCTTTATTTTTCTTTTCCTGGGAATGGAATTAACTATCTCACTTCCAGATATCCACATAAATGCTCCTTGTGGCCTTTTTTATAACTAAGGGGGTAGAAGTAGTTTTATTCAACATCAAAACTTAAGATGGGCCTTTATGAGATAGGAAAAACCAACAGGTTTGTCTGAAGGACCCCGGGTAAAATGTTAATCTCCCAGCCCACCTCAACTCAGAGGCTACTCTTGACTTTGATCTCTCCTGAAACGGCTCTGTCACATCCATCCGGGAATCACAGGAACCCAAAAGAGCATCCCCTTGGGCTTGGACCACTTACAGTGAGTGTGATAAGGCCTAGTCTATCTTGGGAAGTGGCAGTTCCTGACTCGCCCACCACCTTTCATCGGTGAACCGATGATGGCGTGGGAGACTTTCCCTTAAGTCAGTCAGGAACGAGTCAGTCAGCCTTTGGGTCTTCAGTTCCGGGGACTTGGGGCTGAGGGGGTATAAAGAACCCTGGGCTGTCCAGCCTTAATAGACTCCTCTTACATTTTTGTCCTGTAGCACACTGCCTGCCAAAGTAGTCCTGGCAGCTGGGCTATCTCTGTAGGATCGCAAAAAAAAAAAAAAAAAACCAAAAAAAAAAAAAAAAAAAACCAAAAAAAAAAAAAAAAACGAAAAAATACCAAAAAACAAAACAAAAAAAAAAAGGAAAAGGAAAAAAAAGAAAAAAGAAAGAAAGAGGGAAACAGAGCTGGTGGTTTGATTATTTCTGCCGTGATGTTTACAAGATGGCAACCACCAAAGCCAAATGATTAACCTATCTATGAACAACAGTAGTTTCTCAGGGTCACCGTCCTTGAACCCAACAGTCCCTTAAGAGCGTCACTGCCCACCAAAGGTCAATGTCGAGGGAGGAGGAAGGAGGAGGGGTAGGACTATAGGGGCCACTCCAAACTTGCTTAGGTAGAAACTATTGGTGCTTGACTCTCACTAGGTTAAACTCAAGATTTGACCAAACCGAGTGATAGGGATCCAGGTGGGAGGAGGGAGGGCACATCTCCAGAAGAAAATGAAAAGCAATACAACTTTACCATAAAGCCTTTAAAAGCAGTAACGTGCTGCTCAAGGACCAAGAGCAATCGCAGCAGACCCAGCAGCAGCGGTACACACACCGCCGCCTTTGTCCCCACACCGCCTCGAAGCGTGCTGACATCAGATTGTTAAGAGCATTTTTATACTCAGAACTGTCCCATCCCCAGGTCCCCAAACATATGGACACTGCCTTAGCCTCTTGGAAATCAGGTAGACCATACGCTAAGTTGCCTCTCCACTCCCCGCCCTTCCTGCCCCGGCCCCCCACCCCCAGGCCAGGCTGACTTCTCCGAACCAGAAAAGCTCTTCAAGTTTGTGTGTCGTGTCCGTTTCGCAAACCCACGAAGCCAGGACCCCAATGCGACAAGTAGTTCACGAGTATTCCTAGCGAAATTCTCTCTTACTTCAGTCCCAGTAGATTCTCTCTTTTTGCTGTGACCTCTTCAAACCGTGGTACCCCCCTTTTCTCCCCACAATGATACTTCTATATGTATCTATAATACATATATCTACACATATGGAAAGAAGCAGTTCTCACAGTGTTGCTAGTTTTTTGCTTCTCTTTTCCTCATCCCATCCCACTCCCTCCAAACCCCCCTTTAAACTTCCAAAGCTTCGTCTTGTGTTTGCTGCACAGAGTGATTCGGGGGCTGACCTAGACCAGTTTGCATGATTCTTCTATTGTGATTTGGTTGCACTTTAGACATTTTTGTGCCATTATATTTGCATTATGTATTTATAATTTAAATGATATTTAGGTTTTTGGCTGAGTACTGGAATAAACAGTGAGCATATCTGGTATATGTCATTATTTATTGTTAAATTACATTTTTAAGCTCCATGTGCATATAAAGGTTATGAAACATATCATGGTAATGACAGATGCAAGTTATTTTATTTGCTTATTTTTATAATTAAAGATGCCATAGCATAATATGAAGCCTTTGGTGAATTCCTTCTAAGATAAAAAAATAATAATAATAAAAATAAAGTGTTACATTTTATTGGCTTTTTTTCTCCCCAATGTCTTTCATTGTTATTTTTTGAAAACTTCTTGAATGAGACTTTCTGAACATGAAGTTAACAGCCGATTAATTTCTTTAAAGTCACAGATTAAGTGCCAATATGCAAACGAATGTAGTTTAAGTCAACACTTTCCAAATTTCCTTTCAAGACCATTTGGTGGCTCCCGTTACCCTCACAATAAAATCGCAAGCCAAACTCACAGACTTCAAAGAAGCTGTATGGTCGGGACACCACTCGGCTCGCCGGTCTCAAGACTCACCTCTCCTCCCAAGCAGTGAACTCCACGCTCCAGCAGCACAGCAGTTCTGCTAAGGCCTGTGCTCTCTTTCCCTTCCAGGCCTTTACTTACGCTGTTCTCACTTTCTAGCAGACCTTGCCCTCCACCCTGTGCTCAGACCGGAAGCACCCATGTTCAGTCACTGATGTGGTCCTAGCACTGCAAAAGCACACAGACGCAGGATATCCTTGATAACTTTTAGAAGGAGTTCGGGAGAGGGGAAAAAAGACAATTAAATCAGTGTGACAAGGGAGGCAGATGGTTCTGTGGCGATGAGGATCTGGCTCTGGGGTCGGACTTGGGGGATTTGAGATCTGGCTCTGCTACTTATTAATTGCATGATGTCAGATGACTTAATCTCGAGATGCAGCAGTTTCTTCCTCTGTGCAAGAAGGTAGTGATAACTATCCATAGGGCTCTTAAAAGAAAATAAGTGAAGTGCTTACATGTCCAATACACTGGATTGCTCACTAAGTGGCAGCTATTACCACCCAGGAAAGGGGATGAGAGCAAAAGGAGGGAACTTCCCATCTTGAAAAAGCGGGGAGAGGATTCACAGCAGAATGACATTTATCTGAGTCTTGAAGGATGGTTACAAGTTCAGTCACAGAAAAGCAGGGGAGGGCTAATGGGGTGTAGTTTTTTCAAGGAGAGTTCTTATATAGTTTGGGGTTCTTTTTTAATTAGTGGATTTTCTCTACATTGTAAATTCAAATGGGGACATTCTTCTCAATAGCCTCCAGACTGCATTTTCCTAAGTTCGGAGGGGCCCAGGACAGCTAATGAATATTTAAAGTTGTCGCTATGAGGCCAAAACTATGTTGGATTTGCTTTTCTCTGACCAGGCCCAGGATGAAGAATACATTGATTTCATTCTGAGCCTTCATCCTCAGTCTTCTGTCAACGTCCGTGTATGCAGAGAGGCTGCTTACTACACTTTGGTGTTTAAGAACTGAGACCTGAGATTTCCTTAACCCGAATGCAAACCCTAATTCCCCGACTATCTCTGTGCCCTTGCGCCAAGTGTCTGACACCTTCACACCTGGGTTTTTTCAGCTATGAAAATAGCCCTATGAAACAGAGATAAGAGGCCCTACCTCCTAGAGTCTTGAGCAATTAAATGAGTTATATATAAAGCACGTAAAGTGTCTAGCACATAGCAAGCTCCCCCACAAACAGGATTTATTGCTCACTCAACAAATGGAACTATACTATTTACGTGCATACTATCACCATCATTTAGATTTTACTCCCACCCCTGACATGAGTCTTGAGGTGCCACTTGGGCTTCTTTTGTAGATCACTAAACATTACTGTTTAATCAAGATCTTATGAGTTAGAATGATGGAATATTACAACTTACCCAAAATGGCAGATTATAATACATGATCATCAGTATCCCATCACCAAGCTTAAGAAATAAAATAGCATAGATAAGATATTCTCCTATGTGCCCTCCTGAAGCCATTCACACATTAAGAGCCCATGCAGTGCCCGGCTAGCTCAGTCAGCGGAGCATTTGACTCTTGTTCTCAGGATTGTGATTTCGAGGCCCTCAGTGGGTGTGGAGATAACTTTAAAAAATAAATCTTTAAAAAGAAAAAAAAAAAAGAGTCCATGATTAAAATGTTTTGAAAAGCCATGGCTTAAAGTGATAGAATTTTTCAAATCATTGAAATATACTTAAAATTTTTTGAATTTCTATCAGCCTTTCAAAAATGGAGTTGAAAAGATCATGGAACTGTCTGCGAATCTGTGGAATAAGAGAACAGATCAGGTTGTCCCTCCCAGGGGACCTGCATGAACGCCCTAAGAGCTACCAGCATAACTCCTGAATCGGTGTTTCTCAGATTTACTGTGCATACAAGTCACTGGGGAATCTCATTAAAATGATTCAGTCCTTCTGAGTGATGCCCCAGAGCGTACATTTCTAACATGCTCCCCGGTGATGTTGATGCTCCACGATGGATGCTTGGAGTGGCAAGGCTCCAGCTGTTTCAATATACCGGAGTCAGTTCCTCATTCCGAGAAACTCCACACGGCCACTACAAGGATGTCGCTGAAGTGCAAGCATGATCATTTCCTGTCCTTGCTTTGGTAGCTCCCCATTGCCTAGAGGACAACTGAGCATCTTGACTTCAAATGGAAGCCCCTCAAAATCTAGGCCCACCATTATCTTTTCTGCCTCATCACCTTCACATATTACTTCACATGTATCATTCCTTCTAATGAATATTCTTCTCCCCAAACTCTTTTTCATTGGCCAAAGCCCATGTCACCTGGGAAACTTTCCCCAGCATGGCCAAGCTTATAGCCAACTGCACTGCAGAGTGCTTGCAAAGAGAGAGGACTTGGTTATCCTTGTGTTCCGGTGCTTAACACAAAGCAGAATGAGCTAAGCATCTGTGAGTAGAGGAAGGAAGGAAGGGAGGGAGGGAGGGAGGGAGGGGGAAGGAAGGAAGGAAGGAAAGGAGGGAAGAAGGAAAGGAAAGGATTCCATTACCCACCAACTAATCTATGACTTTTCCTCCAGTAGAATGCTGAGCCTTAGCAGCAATAGCAGGGTATGCTGGGGCATGCAGGGCATGTTGCCATGGTGAGTAAAGAAATTAATTCCAGGTGCCATTTGGGTATCTTTTAAGTCTGCCAGCTTATAACAACACCACATAATTCTATTTCTTTCCAGCACTAGCCCTGATAAAAGTTTACACTTGCTGTTACTTTCTCCTGGTAACCTGAGCAACAAAAGACTCATCAACAAACATGTTTAGATATTTGCTAACTTTGTGCAAAGCATCATACTAAAGAGCTAGAACACAGAAGGAATATGACCATCTGCAAGGCAAACTACATTTTGTTTTCTTATATCTTTAGTTATTTTGTCATACAGTTATTCTCATAATAGCCCTCAATTCACTAATTCTTCTTCCCTATACTCAAGCTCTGCCATGAACTGAATTCCTCATGGCCCTTTGATATCTTACCCCAAGAAGAACTTGAGTGCCAGAGTGAGGCATTGGCTAAGCCTACCCCACCACTCTACTATAAAGTCTGAAGAGCAATGCACATCACTCCACTTTTCAAATAACTAACTGAAGCCCAATTATTGACTAAGTTATCAGCTGAATAGCTATGTACTACTTGACATCATACCTGGAGGCAGCGTGCAGCAGACTAAGCTGAGAACTCACTAATTCAGACCCCTGCCTGCCAATGAAATGCAGCTCTGCTCCCCACTGTGTAATAAGGGATTTGTGGCTTCCAGTTGAGGACAGAATGCTATTCTCAACTCTAGCACAGTTAAGTCATAGTGCAAGTATACTCTGCTTTAGTAAAACCAGATACAGTATATGTCCCACAGAGACCATCAGGGTTTCCAACATTTGGTCAAAATCTTGGAACCATTTCCATGACAGCCTGCTCATCTGTCTTGGGATTTCCTAGAAACACAGTCACTCCAGGCCATGGCTCACCCCCTCCGCACAGGCCTGAGCTCGTCCCTTCCCCATCCCCTATCCATCAGGAGACTTCTAGGATTATTTGAAAAGCCTGCAGCTTGCTAATCCTTTCATGCCTTATACCTGGTCATCCAAAGTCACCACTCAAGATCTAGCCAATGTCTAGCCCCTCCCGTCCACGTTTTCTTTTTTTTCAAATAGCTTTAATAGTATACAGTACAGATGAATTTCAGTTTTAAAAAATAATCAAATCAACTTTATTCATATAACTTTCTCATTGAATGTCCACATGTTTTTTAATGCTTTATGCCCCTTCTCCCTGAATGAACCTCCTACTACTATCCTCCTTCCAAAATCTGCCCATTCCAAGGTAATTATCTTCACCTTCTCTTTTAATATCACCTTCAGTTTCTCGTCTGAAACCCGATTCCTCAAAAATCATTGTCCCTTGCCATCTTCCCAAAATAGTTATTCCTCCAAATCTCAAGCCTGATGAGTAGGGCCCAGAGGCCACTTTGTCCCAGTGCTGTTCCAGACTGATTTTGCCACTGTTCTATAAAACTGCTGACCTACTAAGGCTTAGGCTGCTAGGTGCTGAATGTTTGCATCTCCCTGAAAATTCATATGCTGAAATCCTAACCCCTAAGGTGATGGTATTAGGAGGTGGAGCCTTTGAGAGATAACTAGGGTAGAGCCCTCATGAATGGGATTAGTATCCTGATAAAAGAGACCTGAAAGAGTTTGCTCAGCCCTTCTACCGTGGGAGCACACAGCGAAAAGACAGTCATCCACGCACAGGAAGTGGCCCCTCACCAGACATCACATCTACCATCATCTTGATCTTGGACTTCCAGCCTCCAGAACTATGAGAAATAAATTTATGATGTTCATAAGTCCCTCGGTCCATGGAATTCTGTTACAGCAGTCCCAAAGAACTGAGATAGGCCATCTGGCTACCCCACTTTCCTCCTCTCTTTGTCACTGTTACCCAGGCCAAGTATACTCTGGAATGATATGGAGAGGAACTGCCTTGTAGAAGATATTGATAACAGGCTCGTGATGGTCCTTTTCACTCTCAAGTCACCTCATCGGTCTGGACAAATTTAATATTCATGAGAATGCTTCATCCAGTGCTCAAATTCTTAGTCCTTCCTCAGCTCCACCTCATAGCCAAACTCTGGAATCAGGAGGCACACCCCAGTATGGCTGTGGTTTACTCTGATTGGTCATTATCATACCAAAATGTATTAAATATTAGCCTTTTCTGACAATGGTACAATTCAGAAATCTTAAATCCAGAATCTCTGACTGCAACATCCTTCCTTTATGGCTCTCCTATTCACTTATTTGCACTGTATCAGATCTTTAACCTTCCTCTGACCTCAGGCCCTTGACCTTTCTGCATTCTCCTGATCTCCCAAAACCTGTCCTATCTTTATCCTCTCTGCTCAGCCTTCTCCACATGGTTAATCACTTCAACCACGCAGTTGCATCACCCTCAAATAGCTTGCCCCATCAATCTCTGTCACACTCAACTGGAAAAATCCCAACCCTCAGCTAGAGAAGAAGATCAGAAAGCCATGCGCAGATTTGGTGTCACTTAAAATTGATCAGCTTCCAGCTTAATAGGACTTTCAGTGCTGCCTGGGAATCTTCTTCTCCATCCCTGTTCAGCTCCCTTTTCCACTCTCCATAGCAATGGTTAAAACCTTCTCCAGTCCCACCCAGCCACCTCCCTAATAATGCCCAGCAGAAAATCTTGCCTCCCACTGCACAGACAAAATAGAAACCACCACGGGAGATGTCCCTCAGTACCCTGCCACCATAGCCATCTACATATATCCTTTTATATATTTCCTTGCCACGAAAGGTGCAGAATCTCTCTTCCTGTCTCAGAATAATGAATCCACCTGAGGTCTGGATCCCAGCCCCGTTCCCCCTCATGCAAGATCCCTGGCCTTCAGGTGCCCCTCTCCCTTTATGCCTCCCTCCTCTCAGTGCTGTCTTTTCTTTCAGCTGCCTCTCTCTCTCTCTCTCTCTGACTCTCGTAACCACACCATCTTCTTTAAAGAGATGTCTGCTTTCATTTCCATTTCCTCACCTTCTATTCACTCTTTGATTCTTTAGAATCTGGCGTCCACCTTCCCTGAAATGACTCTAAACTAGGTCAAAATATCTCCTGTTGCTAAATCCAAAATCCTTATCTTATGTGATTCATCTGCTCCATTTGGCACTGATAAACATTCTGTCCTCCATAAAAGGCCCTCCATGACAACGCTTCTCAGTCTCTACTTCCCCTTCCCATTCCTGAGATGATGGAGTTGTTCAGATTTCTGTGCTGGCCCTTCTTCTCTTTTCCTCCTACGTACTCTCCTTTAGCACTATATCTACTCACATATTTCAATTCCTGTTTATATGTTAATAACTCCAAAACAGTATTTCCCTTGAAAATGATCCACATATCCAACACAAATCCAACTGGATACTTCCTCTCTGATGTACAATAGGCACTCAAAACGTAACATATCCAAAACTGAATTCTCCAAACCTCCTTCATTGTGAGAGACTTTCTCCTTATCTGTTTTCCCAAACTCACAGAATTACATCTCCATCCACCTGAATACGGTCTTTGACTCTTGCCCCCTTCCCCTCTTAGCAAATAGATTTCCTTCTAATTGTCTTTCTAATCTGTCCATTTATCCACATTCACATAGCTACTGTCTTAACTTAGGCCTCATTCTCAAAAGCCTCCTAAATTCTCTCTCAGCGTTCAGGAATGCCCTCCCTTTGCCCCCAAATGCATTCCCTCCTTTGCAGAGAGGAAATCTGATTCTGTCACTCCACTGCTTAGAAACCATCAATGGCAACTCTTAAACATCAGAAAAAGATGCACACTGCACACACTGAATATAACATAAAATGCTAGATAATTTGGCCACTTCTTGCTTTTCAGACTATCTCTTGCCAATCAATTCAAACCCATCCTACTTCTCTCACTGTGTGTTCCAGCCATGTATGTAGTATGTGCAGTTTCATGTGGCTGGAAGGTTACATAATAAAATGTTGATAGTAATTGTTTTTGTTTAAAGAGTTGCTTGCTGGGGCACCTGGGTGGCTCAGTTGGTTAAGCGACTGCCTTCGGCTCAGGTCATGATCCTGGAGTCCTGGGATGAAGTCCCACATCGGGCTCCCTGCTCAGCGGGGAGCCTGCTTCTCCCTCTGACCCTCTTCCCTCTCGTGCTATCTCTCATTCTCTCTCACTCAAATAAATAAATGAAATCTTAAAAAAAAAGAGTTGCTTGCCATTTTGGCTTTGTCTTTTGCAGCATGTTTTTTTTTTTTTCTACAATGTGCTATTTTTATAATAAGACAAAAATAAAATTTTAAAGAATCAAAATCGAAAAGCAAGCCTTAAACAAATCAGTCACTTACTGCTGTAAAACTAATTTATTTTTACCTTAAAACATCCAAAATATTAATACCATGGTCTCACCATATACATTTATATAAATGTCCTCTTCAAAGTAGCAAACGCCCTTGTCATATTTAACTGACAGCTCTTCATATATACATCCAACAATTTTGATACTTAAAAGATATGTGTCTGTTCCAAGAAAACTGCTGAATCACACAACTCAAGGTCAAGGCAATTCATATATCATGCAGCATCATTACCCAGTTCCTAGTAAGTGCCAGGCTCTGTATTCATCATGGTCCAGGACTAATAATCCCCTTCACTCCTACAAAATAATAACAGCTCAAAATTTTTACCAGTGTTTTTTTTTTTTAATTATGTTAAAGACTTTATTTATTTGAGAGAGAGAGCACAAGCAGGGGAGAGGGGCAGAGAGGTGGGTGAGCAGGCTTCTCGCTGAGCAGGGAACCTGATGCGGGGCTCAGTCCCAGGACCCTGGGATCATGACTCGAGCCAAAGGCAGACGCTTAACCGACTGAGCCACCCAGGTGCCCTTTTTCCAGTGTTTTTAATGAGTAAAAAACACTTCCTACCAGGTTACAAATTTGTTGTTCCTTTCCATACATTGATGAAGCCATCAGGATGACAAATACTTCGAGCTGTTTTCCCAAGTGGAAAAATAAATTCACACCCGATCTTTGCCCCCTCCTCGCTTTCTTGGCTGTGCAACTAAAGGCAACCATTTGCAGGGTAGCTTGCTGTAGGGGAGATGTTCTACCTGTGCTCAGGGACCAGAGCAAAACCAACTGTCTCGCTTTTGATCAAACCCATTCCTCAGTCCTCATTATTCTAGTGAATAACAAACTATCTTAATATCCTAATGAACTAAAATCACTTGCCCCGTTAGACTCTAGAAGGGAAGTAGCAGACCTGGAAGTAAAGTTTTACAGGACCCACAGTCACTCAGTGACAGACTGTCAGAGAAACAAATATGGCAGTCTCCAACCCCCAAAGCAGAACATATGCTTTGACAAGTGACTTAAGAGCTCCATGAAGAAGGACGTTGGGAGTCTGCATATCTCATAAAATCTGGGCTAGAAGGTGACCACACCCAAAAAAACCACTCCTACTCCAACCACCCCCACCCCATCCACCTTTTAGGAACATTTCATCTCTAACAACAAGAAATAAGAAGGCTGGGGCTCAGTGCACAGAAATGGAATTAGCGACAGTGTCTTGCTCTAAAGCTTCTACTAGCTGCAGTAAAGCCCGAGTTCGCAGCTCCGCCTCACCTCACCTTGCCTGCGGGAGCCCAGCATTGCCAGCACACACCCGTGGCCTTGGGCTCAGTGGCCGTGGCATTAGTGTATAATCCTCAGTCAACTTCTCTTGAACCCTCTGACCCTTCTCAGCAAGTGCTCCTGGGCTCCAAAGCAAGCCAATCCTCACCATCTTCACCGTCTAGTCCCTTCCCTAACTTTCTGCCCCCTTCTTTGTTCTCCTGTAGATCAACATGTTATATAACTTAACTGGGTTCTGAATCTTGTCTGGACCGTGCTCGCTTCGGCAGCACATATACTAAAATTGAATCTTGTCTGGACCATGGCAGACTCAGTATACTCGGAGAGTAGAAATGATCTCCCTTAAAATAAATTCATGGGGCCATTTAACAGAGTAGCTGCAGGGCCTGGCTGAGAGCTGGCATCTCCCGCTGCCAAAACCTAGTTTCCCTTTATCTTTCCTTTTGTTCCACTTTCTTTTCGTTTAAGGTTAATGTGGCTGGGCTTTTCAAAACAGGTGACTCTAGCTATGTTAATAAAGCAAGGTGTGATAGCATCTTCCATGACTTCAGATGTCAAACACTGAGGAGAAGAGGGAAAAGTACTTTTAAATGACCACATCCTCTTAATAACATTCCAAGGGAGAGACCGCTTATCTTGATTTTAATTTTTCAGTCTCCTTTTATCTCTTCCTCCAAAAATATGGCTGAGAGCAAGATCACCCATGAAGCACTTATCGGAAAGACATTAACTAACATTTGTGGGAGCCAGCTGGAGTATGGGGCAGATTGAGGGCAAGGACTGGAGGGGGAAAAGTGACAATGGTACCTGATGAGAATACGCTTTCTACTTTGTAAGGCTGGGCATCATTTATAAACACAGACTTGAACACATTGAAATATTAAAGTTATTTGAGTAAAGCATGGCCTGAAATTCACCTCTGAATTTCCTCTGAAGAAAGAGCTAATCAAGCAAAATGCTTAGGACAGACAAACTTAGGGAGAAAATGTTTAACTTATTTAGAAATTTAAATTGTTTTCAGTCCCCAAAGAAACTCTGATTTAAAACAATCATTCTTACCTCATGTTTAAACTGTGGCTTTAAGCCTCTGTTGGCCAACATGACAACATCTCCCTTTACATGAAAGCCAGACTTCCAGAAACTTCAGCATTGGTCAGTGTTGCTCAGAGTGAATGATCCATGAACCACCTGTACCGGAAGCACCTGGAGTCTTAGGCAGGTCTAGGCCCCATTCCCCCTTAGTCACCATCATCCCAACCCTTTTCCTGACCTTTCGAATCAGAATCTCCTCCAAGATCTAGTCTGGAGTCTAGAAGCCCTTCTGGGAAGGCATTTCTGGCAGCATGGATGGATATACGTGGTCAGGCAGAATTTGGCCTATAAAAGGCTTCTACCAAGGATTCAGCTAAAGACAAAATTGAAGAATCCTGGACTTCCAGTACTAGAGACCCAACTATTGATACCTGGACAATGACCAACAACACTTTCACTTACTAAAGAGAAACTATGGAGCCCAACGAGGCTTCTAGATCAAAGGTAAGCGAAGAAGTTAGGAATTAAAGACCAGAGACAATGACAATGACCGGGCAGAGGTTCAAGTCCAAAGACGGAAATCCAGAAACAAAGATCAAAACCCAGTGGCAAAGCAGTTGATCAATAACTATAGAAAGAGCTGTAGTTAGCAGCAAGATGGACATGGCGGTGTGCTAAGGTCTTCTGAGAAAGGGGCTTGTCCAAGGCAGCTTCGTCCCTGAGCTGGGACAAAACATGTCCGCATAAGCTCACAAGCACATCTGACTGACAAGAACAGATGAATACTAATTAAGAGCCCAAGCTACTCCCAACATCAAGTCTCCCTGAACTCAGCATCATACAGGAGTTTCCATAAAAATGCTTCATGTTAAATGTACAATGCCACCAACGGCTACAATTCATCATCACAGGGAAAGAGGACAGGGACACAGGCACTTGGGAGGGGAAGGCGCTGACATCACATTATATCGTCAGGCCAAGTTTTAACAAGGGCAAGGTAAGTCATCATTAGCCCAGTGTGCAAGTTCCAGCAATCAAAACACTCAAGCCCAGGCTCAGGGGAAGAGACACCTGTAGAGGAAGTACACTCATTGCTCAGTGTTGAGCAATTGACCAGCCCTCTCTGTGGCTTTCTCCAGCCTACTAAGTAAACCAGCATTGTAGGCAGCATGAAATGACATAAAAATCCCATTCTTTGAGAACCTAGCAGGGGCATTACACTAGCATACTATTTAATAGACCCAATAACACTGGGAAACAAGCCGCACTATCCCCATTTTACAGATAAGAAAGCCAAGGTACAGAGAAGATAAGGGATCTGCTCAAGAACCTTTCTGACAATTTTTCTTTTCTTTTTTTCCTTTTTTTTTTTTTTTTTGGCCTTTGAAAAAATATGGAAGGCTTCACAGGTTTCCATGTCATCCTTGCACAGGGGCCATACTCATCTCTGTATCATTCCAATTTTAGTATACGTGCTGCCGAAGCAAGCGCTCTGGCAATTTTTCATGCTCAAAACACTCGTCATACATTTTTCAGAAGCTGCTTCTTTTATAGTAAAAAAACAAATCATATGGCGATTTCATTACTTTTATCATGAAAAAGGGCTTTAGAAGTTGGGTACACATATGCATATACAAACATACACCACCACAGCCTCCATCTTATATTGAGTTTGGGAAAGAGAGAATTTCCTGTGGATTTTCTTGAATGTCCCTCTCTTGTTTGACCCAAACTCTGCAAGGAAACCACTGTGATTACAACATGCATAAAGCTTGCATTAGTGTTCCGAAGTACCAGAGCCCACTCACACTTTGAACCCAGTTCTGTCCAACACCCAACCATGCTTTTTCCTACGACACCATGCTGCACTGCTGCACTTCCACTTCCTTCTGCCCCCGTCTCCAGCTCTCTCCACTCACTGGGATGTTACCCAAACATCAGGACCCAGTTCAAATCCCGACCTTCTACAGAAGACCTTGTGTGAGCCATCAGCCTGTGCTACCCCCTTTCTTCTCACTTTATGGCAAGAAGGGACAGACTAAGCAGTCAGCACCAAGACAGGTGTTTGCAAGCAAAATCAGAGATGGTGCAAGGCTAGGCTGCCAGGAAACTAGAAAAAGGGAAACAAAACAGAGTGAAAGCAGCCAAAATAGAGTTAGGGCTAGTCTCAAGTCTACCTAGCAGGCAAGGCAATAGAAGTCATAAAGCTTTGCAGAAAACATTGAGGAGGAAAAGTCCATGAGTCAACCCCAGGGTTTGAGATGACTGGTGCTAGCAGGCAGACCAAGTATGGGAGCGGTGGTGACCTGGTCATTCCAGAGTCAATCCCAAAGCTGCCTTGAGTGCCAGACCTCTTTTGCCACAAAGGGGGAGCAAGGCGATGGAAACCCAGAATCTGACACCATGATTTCAACCAGCACCCCTCACCCAGAGGTAGAAAGTTTCCCTGCCTCACAATATGATTTTAGGGGCACAGGAAATGGCACTGACGGTTTCCATATTTACCACCACACCAATGCCTGAAATGTCTTTGGTTGTGAAACAGAACTTAATGGCTTTTATTAAGGATGAGCCTTGAGGTGCTATCAACTGGAAGGGAGGAATCAAGAACTCCTTCCCCAGGATCAGAGTGTTTGAAAGGGAAGAACTTGGCTCCAGAAAGGCAGAAAACACAGACATCGTGGAAGGCAAAGCGGTGTGCAAGGTGGAAAAAAGGAAGTCGGGCATTTCATAGTCTCCATTAGACCTGCATCAGCATAGCTCCAGATGCCCCTTCCTTCTCATCCGACTGAAACTGGCCCGGGGGCAGGGTGGTGGGAATAGTCAGGAGCCAATATCTGATAGAGGCTCCCTGTGCACCTGCACCCCGCCCACCACGTGCCACTACAGACGCCAGAAGACACGCGTAACTGAGAGTGAGCTGGCCCGGAGTTTGTAGCTTGGAGATGTCCATACTATTCCTGCTGTCACTGATTTTTCTCTGTGATGTTGGACAAGTGCCAAAACTTTTCTGTCCTTTCATTAATTCATGAACAATATGTCTAATCCCTGTCTCGTAAGAACGCTGTGAAAATTAATGAGCTTATAAAAAACTAAACAAAACTGATGTTAAAGTCTTTGTATACCCTAGAGATGCTATAAACACCAGGTGATCTAATTTAAAATACAGATGTGTATTTCCATTTATGTGAACGAATATAAGAACATTTAACTTTACAGAGCAATGGCTATTTGGTGATTCCAGAACAGGGGGAGGGGCAGGGAGGTCCTTACACAGAAGATAGAATATCTTGTAAGTGGAAGAAAATTGATGTTGGGTACTCAGTTTAACATTTTTAATATCAAAAACCTTCACTGAAGGCTTACAGTGTGCTAGGTGCCATCCTAGGCATATATTATCATCTCATTTAATCCTCACAGTAATCCATTGAAAAGGTTCTTAGTAGCTCCCATTTCACAGATAAGAAAACAGAAATCCCTACAGATTAAGTAACCTGCCAGAGATCACAGATCTAATCAGTGGTGGAGACAAGATTCAAATCCCAGAACTGCTGTTTCTTACTTATTTGTCTTTCCATTAAACAACTGCATCCCCAGCAAATATATAGACCCCCTAGAACATGTAATGTTTGTAAAGTATTAACTGGCAAAAACACAAAACAAAATGAAACCTGGCAGAGCAGCCAAGGGACAAAGCTTAGAAATCCAAATGCTCGTTAGTGCTAAAGACAATACATACGATAAGTTAGCCCTAAAATTAAATAAATCCAGAGGAGAATAAATAACACTACATGTAGGAAATTCTTATTTGCATTTGCCCTTCCACTCAGTTCATTCTGGTAATCAGATTTATGACAAGGGTTTCTAGGGGTGAGGAATACCATCCCCCATGGAGCAGGACATCACTTGCCTGGGAATCCAGCCTCGTCCAGCCCCATATCCCCTACAGCCTTGGGCAGTTCAGATCCCCTCTTGGGAAAATCCAGTACGACTCAGTCAACACTGACAGAGGGCCAAACACCAGGCACTGGCCCGACTGCCCCTTCCAGCTCGCAGGGTCCAGGCTTGAAGAAAGCCCCTCTGAAGTGGGCTTTAACAGTGCATTTGCCTGCAGAAATGACAATGGTCAATCCTTTTCCATGCCTCACTTATGGCTGCGAAGAAGAAGTGAAAGTGATTCTAGGCGATGCTCAACTGACTCCTCATCACAAACCCAGCAAGCCCGACTCTGACTTCCCTCTCTGCAGCCTGACGTCCCAGCCATCGGATGATTAACACGCCATCCTGTGAAGGGAGCAATCACCTCCCGGCCCCCGGGGAGTTGGTGACCCTGGGCTTCCTCCAGCCCACGTGGTGTCCACCTGTTTCCTCTCTCTCTGTCATGCAGTTCTCAAGACACTGCCTAAAGCCCAGAAGCAGAGAAGAACACAACCCTGAGCCCTACGAGTGGAGCTGAGCTTAGTCAGCCATTCAGGACAGTGCTGGGATCTTCCCTTTCCAGTCTCAGGGGGCCAAGCCCGAGGCCACTGGGGCTCCTCCACACCACCTGCAGACTCCATTTTCCGCCTCAGCCAGGAAGCATAGAATGATGGGGAGGGGAGGGGAGGCATACCATTCTCCCCAGAATGGAACTGAAGAGAAGAAAAAAGCCAAACGTGAGCATCCAGGGGGCCAGTTACACCTACATAACTCTCTGAGGCCAGCCCCAAGCTGATGGAAAATAGGTAGATGCCTACCAGGTGGCAGGATTTTAGGGATACTGAGACAGCGCCCCCTTAATGGAAAAAATTGCCTTGCCTCAGGCTGCCAGCTCAGCTCATGGGCTTACAAGTCTTTGGTCCCATTTTGTCTGACCATGGTGCACAGGCTGAGATAAGACCTGGGCTGCTGGCTGAGACTGGCGTGCTGTCCTGGGGGTTAGAGCTGACGTGGTCACTATGAGCAGAACAGGTCCAGGAGTGAGGGTCAAAGCATGGCTGAGGGGTGCCCACTGGGCCCCCTCCCATAAACCACAGGACCCAGAGCCAAAATATAAAACACTTCAGGCACTCCGGCCTCACTCACTGTGATTGTCTCACTTTCTAGTTCTTTCCTTACCCTCGCTGGGGTTTTTTTCTGGCTGCTCTATTTCAATGCCCACTCAATGCCTTTTACTTTTCTTCTCATTTCTAGTACCTTCTTTGCTGCCCTGGATCAACAGTGGGCTTTCGCTTCTATGGCACTAGGGCAAGGAAATATCACCAAGAGGCTTTGCAGTCAGACAGACGGGGGCCTAGTGTCCACTCTGCCATTCACTACCTGCACGCGCATGAGCAAGTTATTTTAAACTCCCTAATCTTCGGTTTCTTCGTCTGTCAGATGAGGTCACTAATACCAGCCATGTAGGGTTATTGAGAAGATTAAATAAGATAAAGGATGTGAAGTTCAGAGGCTGGTAGGATGTCAGGAATGGTCACACTCATCCCCTGGCTGTTCCCAGTCCAGGCCCGAGCAGCTGCCCAAGCACAGGCCAACCCAGCCCAGCCCCCTTCCCAGCCAGACTCGTCCAGACCCAGCTGAGAGCTGGGGGCACAGGAGAGCAGCCAGGCAGTGCCCGGCGGGGAGGTAAATACTGTCATCAGATCCAAGGGGGGGACAGGCACAAAAAGAAGAGGAAAAGCCAGAGGCCAGTGCTGGACGAGGGTCCACGGCTAGGGCTCGGAATAAGGCAGGAGTGTTTGGGGCTTAGTTGTAGTGGTGCTGACTCCACGGTTCTTCAGGGAGGCACAGGGCTTCGAAGGGAGCCGCTAGACGGAACATGCTTAACATGACATCCATGAAGAGTAATAGGTTATGCCCCCCTGGCCAATGGACACCTCAGGCTTGAAAGGGTTTCCCTTTCCAAGGACGAGGGCTCTAGACCCTGGAGGGGAGAAAGGAGAAAGGCATCAAGGGGCAGGACACGCTCAGAAAGGGGAGGATGTACCCCGAAGATAAACTGTTAAATTCTCAGTTTTCTTTTCCTTTGGAAAGAACTGCAAGTTTCTTCAGCACCAGGCAGTGGATGCATCTTGGGTCCCCCAAGATGCACAGGGCCTACATGGATGAATAAATACATATCATAACACAAGTTGCTTTCAACCTCTCTCGAGATTGTTGGGATCCCAGCCCCAGGCAGCAGCTCCTGATGGAGGCATCTGTCAGTCTCCCCCACTTACTTAAACCTACCCTTCCTCGCTTTTCAGTCTCAGGTTCCACAGCCCAACTCTGAAGAGGCAATCGTTGAGATAGTGGTCAAGATAGTGGCTACAAGTGCAGACACTGGAGCAGGACTAGGTCAGCTCAAATCTTCTTTCTAGTTTGGGATTTGGGCAAGTTACATGTCCTCTCTGAGCCTTGAGTTCTTCATCTGCAAGATGGGACATGGCAATTTCTCCCTCACAAGGTTGTGTGAAGGTTTTGGAGCTTAACACGTGCAAACTGCTCTATTAATGTAATAGAAAATATATAAACTATTAATATCTGCTTTCGACCTCTCTCCATGGTCTGACAACTCATTATAGACTCTTTGCTCTGAGTTTCTCAACCCAACTCCCCAGCAGATTGCTTAATCGACATGTCACTTCAGTGTAAGCATCAGTGCTGCTATTTTGTAAGAACTACTGCTCCCACCAGCTCCCCACTCCCACCCCACCAAGACCCCCGGCCCAGCAGGCAAGCTCCTCAGGCTCCCTGCAGAAGAAAAGATATAGACAGTCACTCAACGTGGTGTCACTTACCTTCAGTAAGATTAATAATAATGGTGCCTTCAGTAAGGGAACTTAGGGGCACCTGGGTGCTCAGTCGTTAAGTGTCTGCCTTCAACTCAGATCATAATCCTGGAGTCCAGGGGGATCGAGCCCTGCATCGGGCTCCCTGTTCAGCTGGGAGTTTCCTTCTCCCTCTCCTGCACCCCCCAACCGTCTCCTCCTGTTCTCTCTGTCTCTCTCTCTCAAATAAATAAATAAAATCTTTAAAAAAAAAAAATAAGGGAACTTAAATTGGACAGTAAGCAGCAAACATTCCCCTGAAAACTTTTGTATGCAGAGCATTTGTGCTTAACCTCACTTGGCTATAGTTTCTTGATATATAAATGTGAGCACTGGTGAAAACCTTTCTGGTTCCTAAACTTTCTGTGTTATGTGACCATTAAAAATCCAGTGAAAGCTATCAACTCCCTTTGAATCTAGAGTACAGGCCCTGGATTAAGAATTCCCGGACTAGAGGCACCTGGGTGGCTCAGTTGGTTAAGCGACTGCCTTCGGCTCAGGTCATGATCCCAGAGTCCTGGGATCGAGTCCCACATCGGGCTCCCGGCTCAGCAGGGAGCCTGCTTCTCCCTCTGACCCTCTCCTCTCTCACGCTGTTTCTCTCTCACTCGCTCTCTAATAAATAAATAAATAAAAATCTAAAAAAAAAAAAAAAAAAGAATTCCCGGACTAGATGATTTCTGACCCATATAAAGCAGGTTAAGAAAATAAGCTAATATAGAGAGAAATGACATTCATCTGATATGCATTGTTACGTCTATGCCGACCATTAAAATCTTGAATTACTTCTATTCTAAGTGGTAAATTGCATCTGTCCCAAAGCCTTCTTATCTCTGTACCCCTGCTACTCTGGACATTCTGATTCCTGCCCCAGACCTTAAAGGTATCCTCATCATCTAGCAATTAAAGGGACAAAAGGGAGGCCTCTGAGACCCTCTGCTAGCGGGCCAGCAACCATTTGATCAATTAGTGCCCACTGTTTTGAATACCATTCCTAGTATCAACTAAATCTTCAAAGAATGGTGCAGACAAAAATGGCTTAGGAGATCAGAAAATGTCAGAGAAGCTTCGTAGAGAAGGTGATATCTGAACTAGGCCTTGATGTAATGTAGGCTATAGATACCACAGAGAGAAGAACCCATTCCAGAAACACGGAGAGTTTCATGATTCTGAAACTTCTCAAGTTCACAGAGTGAAATGAAAAATTCAGAAAATAAAGGGAAATAGATGATAACAGCAAATTATCATAAAGCCCAGAGGCTGTGAATTTTGTCCTGACTCTACCTCATTCAACATCTCAGAGTTTCCAATGCCCATGCCATCTCCAAAGTTATTTGATAATAAGATAGGGAATTTAGGCTCCTGTATATCATTTTCCGCTAAAATTTTTAGATTTGGAGGTCAACACACAGAGTTCTTTGACTAGTACGCAAATGATCAACCATGATCACCCCCTCTGTTACATTTTTTTCCCCTAGTGTTAAGGTCAATAAAAATTTCCAATTTAAGCAGCCACTGTATGCCATTCTTAGCTCAAAGCAGGTGATAAGAATACACTGCTACTAGGGACAGCCCCTGGTTTGACTTAGTACTGGCTTTTTGGCACATTAACATGAACTAGAAAAGAGTAAAAGATATTACTGGATGGAGCTGTGCCTTCATCTATTCCTTACTTCCATTCCAAAGGGTCAAGATTGCAAAGAGAGGCAAAGATAGGGGAGGAGGGTGGTTAGTTAAAGAGAGGGCAAAAAAGAGAACAAGGGAGAAAGAGAAGGAAAGCAAAACAAAATCAAGTGTTGAATAAACATTTGTTGGCAGCTTAAGACATAAACAGACTTTAGGGGTCTTATGTTCATGAACCTGGGTTAAGTCGACACGTAGAGCCAGTCACCATGAAGGCTCCTGCCTGCTCCTGCCTGGGTTAAGTCGACACGTAGAGCCAGTCACCATGAAGGCTCCTGCCTGCACAGTAGACTGTGTTGCAGCACTCCAGGCAGAGAGGCAGGTGGACTAGCAGCACAGTGGAGTGTGAGGCGGGGTGGGAGGGGGGAGCAGGAGGGAGGGAAGGTGGGGGGCGGGGGGGACAACCATGAGTCTCAAAAATGGCCAAGAGAACAACGTGCAGAGGATCTCTATCTAATCAGCTGCTGCCAAAGCACTCCCCCCACCTCCCCACATACACACAGTTCAAGATTACTAGGCAGCTGCTTTTTCAAAAGCCCTACCTTGGCTAGAACATCAGCTCACCAAGTCAATAGCAGGCTGGGTTCCTGAGGCTAGAACTCAATCAAGATGGCAGGAACAGGAAGTTCCGGAGGGTAAGAGCAAGTCCGGTTGCATATACAGGATAATGAAACTCAAGAACCTGAAGTATGTGATAAATCGAAGAGCTCAGAGGCGAAGAGAGGCAGTAGCAGGGAGAAACTAAAAACAGAAGTGAATATGCATGACCGAAAGAACTGCCCCCACTAGAGCTGTGAGTGCCCAGGCTGCTTGTGATCCAGTTTCAGCTATGAAATGGTGGGGGGGAAGAGGGGCCTGGTTTCAATTCACAGGCTTAGGCACATAGTAAGCAAATTAACCTCTTCCTTCCTTGCTAGGAATGTCAACACACTCACAACTATTTGTCCGTGTACACACATACACACACACACACACACAAACACACCCAGTCTGAACCTTGGCACCTCTATTTTAAGACTGTCAACTCCTCATCTAGAGATGACTCTGGGCTACAAGTAGGAAAAAATAGATCCTAGGTCTTGATTTAATACCAACCCATTTGGGGACTCTAGAATAGTCTCTTCTCTCTAGCCCCTGGTTATTTCCCACTGTCAAGCTACACCTAATGTGAGCTAAACTTCTGGTGGTTTGGAGGATAAAGTGAGAGAATGCACTGTGAAAGTGCTCTGGAAAAGCATATGTGTTCTATCAATGTAAGAGATCATATTATTAAAACAGCTTTGCAGGCTGCTTAGTTTTCAGTTTTCTTTCAAAGCCAGACTAATCCCAAAACCGCAGCCAGTGACAACTCATTTATGATTATAGTCAAGACATGACTTTTGATTCCTAGATCAGCTCACCGTGACTTGCTTCAGGTACTTCTCCTAACTTCACTAAGTAGTTTTGTCTTAGAGTTGCCAGAAAAGAAAGCAAGACATCCAGTTAAATTTGAATTTAAGATAAACACCAAATAATTTTTTAATATATCCTAAATCACACATGGGACATACTTACACTAAAAATGTATCCTTTGTTTATCTTTAATTCAAATTTAAATGCACTCTATATTTTTATTTGCTGGATCTGGCAACCCTACTTTATTCACATACTGACATCTTATCTCCTCCTGAACCTAACAGTATTCAACATAGTAATGATGTCGGCCAACCTTACAACAGAAAGTGAGGCATTAGTTGCTAATTTGATTCTTCTTGAAAACAAAGAATGTTTTATTTTTAATTTAAATATTTTATAAACATGTTTCAACCTTTTTTTTTTTTTCATAAAAAGACTATAAATGCAAAAAGCTCAGAGATTAGAATGCCTAGCTCCCCAGCCCCCTTCTCATCATTCCCACATTCCAGCCCAGCCCCTCCAAATAACAAAAACTAATCTCAAAACAAAAGGAAAACAAAGAAAACCCTCCCCTGTCACCAGCACCAACTTCAGTCCTGGCTTCCCATTAGATCAGGGAGATATAAAGGCCAAAGTACTGACTGATTCTCAACCTCAGACGCACATTAGAATCATGGAAACATTAAGAAATTCAAATGCTGAGGTCACACCCCAGACCAATTACCCCAGAATCACTTGGGGCGGTACTCAGACATGAATATTTTTTAAAGCTCCTCATGTGATTCTAATGAGCATCTAGCATTGAAAACCGCTGCCTTAGCCTTTACCATCTCATTTTTATACCCAGTCCATGACCCTTAGGAAGCCTTAGGAAGATATAGGAATCAGGTGACTGGGGAAAGAGAGTAAGGCAGCAAAAAGAAACAAGATCTGGTTACACTCTGTCTGTCCTCAAATTCTGAATCTGGACTTGGTCTTGCTTCTATTTTACTTTGGCTACAGCCATCTTTGCCATGGAGCAAATATATCACCCAAAGCCTATTGCTAAATCTCCCCAATATCAGCAAATAAATTTAAAAGATGAGGTAAGAATATGAGTAATAACTAACACTTTTAGAATTTATAATGTGTTTTGTCCTCACAACCAGCCCTGTAAGATCACAGTACAAACAAAAATGCTAAGAGTCATGAAGTTTAAGTGACTTGACCAAGGTCACCCATTGTGTAAGTGGTCCAGTTAGAGCCAAGGTCAGGCTGTTTCTATGACACAATAATGTACCACTACATACAGCTGCTTAGGGTGTGCACTGTCCAATTCCAAGGAACATCATTCACTGTACTATGGTATGAATGGTGGCTCTGAAGTAGAACTGAGGACAATCTTCATAATCTGTCAGCCATAAACTGCCACTTCCTCTGAGTTGAGAGATTACTGATGGAAGTTCCAATGATCAGAGTTCTACAAAAAGGAACCTGATTTGGGCACAAAGTCTCCTTGAACCAGGTAGCAAAGCCACATGTTTTTGCCCCCCCCAAAAGAGGAGGAAGGATGAATGGGGGATAAGGGGAGGGAGTGAGAGCAAGGGTCAAAGACAAAGAGCATCCTCTCATGGCCATCTCATGCTCAGCATTTCCCAAATTCTCCCTACCCAAGAACTGTTCCTCCCCCGTAATAGCTCCTAACAGTTCATCTCAGCACTTTTCATGGCAATTCTAGCCAAAGGTCTGGAACTTATTTTATATCCACACCCATTCCCTCACTCCCTCACACATAGTAAAGTCAAGATGTCCTGACATTTTACATCCTAAATAATTCTCCTATCTCTCCCTGAGTGTCCAACCCTGACCACACATCATAGCTCAGGCCCCACTGTCTGTTCCCTGAGCTAATGTAATGATCTCCCAGCTGGTCTCCCTGAAGTCTATCTTCGCACTTCAACTTCATGCTCCACATGGCCATCACTGTGACAGCTCTAAGGTGCTAATATGACATATCCCTCCCCTGCTTAAAACTCTTCAGTGGTTCTCCCAGGACTGATAAATGCTTGCATGACATAGGAAGATTTTTACGAGCTGCCTGCCTATTTCTCCAGTCTCACTCTACTACTTCCTACCTTGCCTATTATGCTTTGGTAAAATCAAACTGCTTGTAGTTCCCACCTTATGTCAAGTGATTTCACACCAATATACCTTTACCCATGGTGGACCTCTAACCTGAGCTCCCTTCTCCCCCGCTACCATGCCTTCTTTATTGGATAACATCTTCCCAGTCTTCAAGGCTCACTCAAGTGTCATTTCCTCCAAGAAGGCTTAATTCAATACCCAGCATGGGTGAAGAACCTCATTTTTTAGTTCCCATAGCAACTTCTATTGTGATTCTTATTACATTGTATAAAAAGTGCCATTTTTGCCTATCCATGTGATCTTCTCCTTTAGAGACCACATACTGATAACCTAAAGGCTAAATGCAACCCCAGACGTTTTTCTGCTTGCCTGCAGTATATATTTTTAAAATTCTGTAGTAATTGCCAATATTTAACAAATGAGCAAAATAATGTTCAACTTTAATCCAAGATAGAGTAACAAAGACCACATTTAACCTCTTTGCCTGAAACAATCAAACTAAACAAAAAACAAAACAAAAGGCAAAAGATAAGAGAAAAAGTTTCCAAGAAACTGGACATCAGGTAATGAAGGACAATGATCCCTACAAGATGGGAAACACATGAGGTAAGGCCTACCTACCACTGCCTCAGTATACTGCCTTGAGAGAATTTCCAGGCCATGATATAGGGGAAGGGGAACCTGTGCAGAGCCCAGAAAACTCCTTGAACTGAGGAAATTGAGCTGACCAGGGTACTTAGAATTCACAGGACAGAATATCAGAAAAGAGAGAGCTGTACTGGCAAAGAACCCTGGATACCTGTAGATGGTCCTCATGGAGCATTCAGCAGAATATTGACCAATACATGCTTCTGAAAAGGGAAAGAACAGTCCAAAAAGATTAGGGGAAAAAGTTCCCAGTACTCATATAAGACCAGGAATATTGCCTGTTTTCGACAGCCAGACTGAAAAACCTCATATTCTCAGGGCACTGCATAGAGTACTCAGAAAGATCTTACCTCAGTAGTGTGAAATTATAAGCCCTAGACCAAACATTGCTCTAGTGCCACCTAACAAATCTTAAAAGCAAGGCCCCAAATGAATCAAAGTTGTTCCAAGTATCTCCACTGTGTGCAAGAATAAAGGTTAAAAAGATTTGTAAGAATACAAAGATATCCAGAGCACCTGGGTGGCTCAGTGGGTTAAATGTCCAACTCTTGATTTCAGCTCAGGTCATGATCTCAGGGCTATGAGATTGAGCCCTGTGTCAAGCTCCATGCCGGGCATGGAGCCTGCTTAAGATTTTCTCTCTCTCTCCCTCTGCCCTTCTCCCTCTCTCTCCATCTCTAAAAAGAACAAAAATAAAAACAAACAAACAAACAAAAAGAATACCAAGATATCCAACATGGTAAAAATCACAATGTCTGAAATACAAAAAAAATTACCAGGCATGCAAAGACACCAAAAATATCATGGCTTGTAAGAAGGAAAAACAATCAATAAAAACCAATCCAGAACTAATACGGATGTTAGAATCAGTAGACAAGGACATTAAACAAACATAAAATGTAACAGTAGTCCATATGTTCAAAAGTTAAGATATGTAAGCTATAAAAATGACACAAATATAATGTTGAGAGATTAAAACTACAATGTTAGAGATGGTAAAATATGATGTATGGGATTAATGGCAGATCAGGCATTACAAAATAATAGAGAACTTAAATACATAGCAACAGGAACTATACAAAAAGAAACACGGAGAGAAAAAAGGAAAATATCATCAGCTGGACAAATTTAATGGGACTAATAATATACATATTGTGGGAATTTCCAAAGAAGGAGAGTGGGAAAAAAGAGTTGAAAAAATAATAGCTGACAAAATTGTTTTCATTATTTTGAGCAACAAAATAAATTAAGAAGCATCGAGTTATAACCCAAAATATAAAATAAATATGCATGAATCTATACTGATATTAATAAAAAACTGAATGAATAAATAAATGGGAGATAATAGATAAATCACAAAAAATTCCAAATAATTTATGGAAATACTCTGCTCTGAAGGGGTGGGGAGGCACCTAACTTTACAGTGGAGAAACCTGACAAATGCTACCTGAAGCCAGTGAGCAAGGTTAACATGACCAGTGAGAAGTTTTGTTGATAGTATATCTTTGACATGATGTGACTGACATGATTATCCCTGTGGGATTCCTTCCAAGCACACATAACCTCAGTCTAACCATAAGAAAAACATCATACAAATCTCAACTGAAAGACATTCTACCAAACACCTGACTAGTACTCCTCAAAACTGAACAGGTCATCAAAAACAAAGGATGCCTGAGAAATTGTCACACTCAAGGAGACTAAGGAAACATGACACCTAAATATAATGTGGTATCCTAAGTGAGATCTTGGAAGAGAAAAACAACATAAGGTAAAAACTAAGGAAATGTGAATCAAATATGGATTTTAGTTAATAATATATCAATATTAGTTCATTAATTACGGTAAAGGTACCATACTACTAGTAGAAGTTACTAATAATGAAACCTGGGTATGGCATACATGGGAACTCTGTTTTATGTCTGTAACTTTTCTGTTTACCTAAAACTACTCTAAAATAAAAAGCACATTTCACTTGGGAAACAAACAGACAAGAAGACAGCAGAGCAACTTCTTTAAAGAAATGAAGTAGGGGCACCTGTTTGGCTCAATCAGAAGAGCATGCAACTCTTGATTTTGAGATTGTAGGTTCGGGCCCTGTGTTGGGTGTAGAAGTCACTTAAATAAATTGTTTTTTTAAAAAAAAAAAGTCCTCTCGGGGCACCTGTGTGGCTCAGTCAGTTAAGCATCTGACTTTTGATTTCAGCTCAGGTCATGATCTCAGGGTCTTGAGATCAAGCCCCATGTCCATCCTATGTTTGGGATTTTCTCTCTCCCTCTCTCTCTGCCCCTCCCCCACTAAAAAAATTCTGAAAGAAAGAAAGAAAGAAAAAGAAAGAAAGAAAGAAAGAAAGAAAGAAAGAAAGAAAGAAAGAAAGAAAGAAAGAAAAGGAAGAAGAAGTAAAGGTTGGCTTGGAAGATGCAGAGTAGGAAGACCCTAAGCTGGCCTTATCCCATGGATGCAGCAAGGTAACACTCACATCTGTGTAAATAACCCAGAAAACAACCTAAAGACTGGCAGAACAAACTCCATGACTAAAGGTAGAGAAGAAACCACACAGAAGAAAGTAAGAAGGGTGAAGACACAGTCTGGGAGCAAAATGCACCAGGGCCATTCACAGTGGGGAGGGAGCTGGTGGCATGAAGAAGAGTGCAAAACAGACTTTCACACCAGGAAGCCCACAAATAGGGAGGACGAATCCCTGTAATATTTGCATTTGAAAGTGAGAGGGACCGAAATTCATGAGTTCTTACAACCAGTGGGCCTAAAAGCCTGGAATTTTAAAAATTGGCAGCTCAGCTCTGGGAGAGCCCAGAGGGTACTAGGAGGCTGAGTCCCTGCCCTTAAAGAGACAGCATGACAAAGAGTTCATGCAGATATAACATAGAACCAGCAGTTTGAAAAACACCAGGGGCAGACAGGAAGGAGAGTGGTTTGATCATCTCAGAGCACAGCCTGGAGAGACAGGGATCACTGAGAGACTGCCTCCAGGAAAAAAGGAGCTGGCAGGCACCATTTTCCTCCCCCATCCACCAGTGTAAACAATGGCCACCTAAGCACAGCACCAACACTCATCACCTAACTTGCTTACACCAAGCCCCACACCCCTGTGCTGCAATGGAACCACCCTTCCCAGCCACACTCACCTGAGTTCCTGCACTACTGACCCTTCCCACAGAAGACCAGCACAAACTACAACAACACATCTCCTGACCCACACATTTTGCAGGATCTTAGTTCCTTCAGCAGTGGGGGCAAAGGGCAGGTCTTGTATGGAAGGCAGACTGCTGCACATCTGGTTAAAATGCACCCCACCCCGGCTAAGGACCAAACACTGCCCACAACAGGCAAAGAGAGCCTTGCTCTCTGGACTGAAGAAAAAAGAGGCCAAGACTCAACAGCAGAGCACATACAACACACATAGGAGACACTCGCTGAAGGGCCATGCCCTAGGGAACAGGGTACACTGCACTTCTTTATAAAGCTATTATTGTTAAGAGCAAGAGAAGAGACTGACATTTCCTTTTTTCTTAAGATTTTTTATTTATTTACTTGATAGAGAGAGACAGAGAACAAGCAAGAGGAGCAGCAGGCAGAGGGAGAGAGAGAAGCAGGCTCTCCACCAAGAAGGGAGACTCATGCAGGGCTTGATCCCAGGACCCCGGGATCATGACCAGAGCCAAAGGCAGTCACTTAACCAACTGAGCCACCCAGGCACCCTGAGACTGACATTTCTCACACACAGAAATACACATAGAGGGGTGCCTGGGTGGTGCAGTTGGTTAAGCAGCTGTCTTCAGCTCAGGTCATGATCCCAGAGTCCTGGGATCGAGCCCCACATCGGGCCTCCCCCTGCTTCTCCCTCTGCCTCTGCCTGCCTCTCTGCCTACTTGTGCTCTCTTCTATCTCTCTGTCAAATAAATAAATAAAATCTTAAAAAAAAAAAAACAGAAAGAAAGAAACACACATAGAAAGTCAAATAAAATGACGAGACAGAGAAATATCTCTCAAATGGAGGAACAGGACCAAACCACAGTGAGACCAAAGTGAAATGGATATAAGTAATATACCTGATAGAGAATTTAAAATAATGATCATGAAGTTATCACTGGACTTGGGAAAAGAGTAGAGGACATCAATGAGACCCTTAACACAGAGATAAAAAAGGAACCAATCAGAGACCAAGAACACAATAAATGAAATTAAAAATACACGTGATGGAATAAATATCAGGCCAGATGAAGCAGAGGAATGAGTTAATGACCTGGAAGATAGAGTAATGGAAAGTAACCAAGCTGAGCAAAGGAGAGGAAAGAAAATTATGCAAATTGAGAATAGTCTTAGGGAACTTAGTGACTCCATCAAGCATAATAACATTTGCATTATAGGGATTTCAGAAGAAGAGAGAAAAAGAGACAGAAAATTTATTTGAAAAAATAATAGCTGAAAATTTCCCAAAGTTGGGGAAAGAAACAGATATCCAGATCCAGTAGGCACAGAATCCACCCAAAAATTCAACACATGGAGGTCCACACCAAGACAGAGTAATTAACATGACAAAAGTAACGATAAAGAAAAAATTTTTAAAAGCAACAAGAGAAAAGAAGTCAGTTACACACAAAGGAAACCCCATAAGGCTATCAGAGGATTTTTCAGCATAAACTTTGCAGGGAGTGACATGTTATATTCAAAGTGCTGAAAGGGATAAGTCTGCAGCCAAAACTACTTTATCTAGCAAAGCTATAATTCAGAATAGAAAGAAAGATTAAGAGTTTCTCAAACAAAAACTAGAGAAATTCATGACCACTAAAACAGCCCTATAAGAAATAGTAAAAGGGACTCTGAGTGGGAAGGAAAAACTGTGAGAGTATGAAAAATAAAAAACACAAAATCAGTAAAAATATTTCTGTAAATCAGTCAAGGAATTCATAAAAGAAAGGATGACACCATTACCTAAAATGTAGAGGAGAGAGGAGTACAGAATGGGTTTAAACTTAGTGATCACCAACTTAATATAGACTGCTTTATGCAGAAGATGTTACATAGAAATCTAACAGTAACCACAAATCAAAAACAAGTGAAAATTAAAACACAACAGTCCAAAATCTTTGGGATGCAGCAAAACTGGTTCTTAGAGGGAAGTTTATACCTCAAGAAGCAAGAAAAATCTCAAATAAACAACTAACCTTACATGTAAAGGAGTTAGAAAAAGAACAATTAAAACCCAAACCAAGCAAAAGGAAGGATATAATAAAGGTTAAAGCAGAAATAAATAATATAGAAACTAAAAAAAAAAAAAATAGAACAGATCAATAAACCAGGAGCTAGTTCTTTGAAAAAATTAACAAAATTTATAAAACTCTAGCAAGACTCATCAAAAAGAAAAGAGAGAGAGAGAAAGAGAGAGGGGAGTGAAATAAACAAAATCACTAATGAAAGGGGAGAAATAACAACCAACACCACAGAAATACAAACAATTGTAACAATATTATGAAAACTTATATACCCACAAATTGGACAACTTGGAAGAAATGGATAAATTCCTGGAAAAAATAGAACATTTGAAGAGATAAATTACCAGTAATGAAATTGAATCAGTAATCAAAAAACTCCCAAAAAAACAAAAGTCCAGGACTAGAAACCTTCACAGGTGAATTCTACCAATCAAACATTTAAAGAAGAGTTAATACCTATTCTTCCTAAACTATTCCAACAAAGAGGTAGGAAAACTTTCAAAATTCATTCTATGAGGCCAGTATCATCCGGATACCAAAACCAAATAAAGACACGACAAAAAAAGAGAACTACAGGCCAATATCTCTCATGAATAGAGATACAAAAATCCTCAACAAAATATTAGTTAACCGAATCCAAGAATACATTTTAAAAAAATCATACATCACAGTCGAATGAGATTTATTCCTGGGATGTAAGAGTGCTTCAATATTCACAAAGCAATCAAAGTGATACGTCACATCAACAAGAGAAAGGATAAAAACCATATGATCATCTCAATAGATGCAAAAAAAGCATTTGACAAAGCACAACATCCATTCATGATAAAAACCCTCTGCAAAGTAGGTCTAGAGGGAACATACTTCAACATAATAAAGGCCTTATATGAATAACCCATAGCCAACATCATACTAAATGGTGAAAAACCATTTAGGGCTTTTCCCCTAAGGTCAGGAATGAATCAAGGATGTCCACTCTAACCATTTTTATTCAACATAGTACTGGAAGTCCTAGCCACAGCAATTAGACAACATAAATAAATAAAAGGCATCCAAATTGGTAAGGAAGAAGCAAAACCCTCACTATTTGCACATGACTTGATACTGTATATAGAAACCCCATAGGACTCCACCAAAAAACTACTAGAACTGATCAATGAATTCAGCAAAATCGTAGGGTAAAAAAACAATGTACAGAAATCTGTTGCATTCCTATATGCTAATAATGAAGCAGCAGAAAGTGAAATTAAGAAAACAGTCCCATTTTGTGCAATCCCATTGCACCAAAAACAATAAAATATCTAAGAATAAACTTAACCAAAGAAGCAAAAGACCTATACTCTGTAAACTATAAAACACTGATGAAAGGAACTAAAGATGACACAAAGAAATGGAAAGATGTTCCATGCTCATGGGTTGGAAGAATAAATATTGTTAAAATGTCTATACTATCCAAAGCAATCTACTGTAATCCCTATCAAAATATCAACAGCATTTTTCACAGAACTAGAATAAACAATCCTAAAATTGTTCTCTCTCTTTGAGAAATCATGAAAAAGAAAAACAAAACTGGAAGTATCACAATTCCAGATGTCAAATTATATTACAAAGTTGTAGTAATTTAACAAGTATGGTACTAGCATAAAAAAAGACAGATAGTTCAACAGAACAGAATAGAAAACCCAGAAATAAACCCACAAATATATGGTCAATTAATCTTTGACAAAGGAAGAATGAATATACAATGGGAAAAAGAGAGTCTCTTCAACAAATGGTGTTGGGAAAATTGGACATTCACATGCAAAATGAAACTGGACCACTTTCTTATACCATACACAAACATAAACTCAAAATGGAGTAAAGACCTAAATACGAGACCTGAAACCATAAAAATCCTTGAAGACAGCTCACACAGTAATCTCTCTGACACTGGCCATAACAACAGTTTTCTAGATATTTCTTATGAGGCAAGGGAAATAAAAGCAAAAATAAACTATTGGGACACATCAAAATGAACAGCTTCTGCACAGTGAAGGAAACTATCACCAAAACTAAAAGGCCTACAGAATGGGAGAAGATATTTGCAAATGACATATCCAATAAAGAGTTAGTATCCAAAATATATTAAGAATGTATACAACTCAACACCCAAAAAACAAATAATCCAATTAAAAATGGGCAGAAGACACGAACAGGCATGTCTCCAAACAAGATATACACATGGCCAACATACACATGAAAAAATGGTCATCATCACTTGCCATCAGGGAAATGCAAATCAAACCATAATGAGATATCACCTCACACCTGTCAGAATGACTAAACTCAAAAACACAAGAAACAACAAGTGCTGGCAGGGATATGGAGAAAAAGGAACCCTCTTGCACTGTTGGTGGGAATGCTAACTGGTGCAGCCACTCTGGAAAACAGTATAGAGTTTCCCCAAAAAGTTAAAAATAGAACTACTCTGTGACCCAGTAATTGCATTATTTGAAAAAACAAAACAAAACACTAGTTCAAAGGGATACATGCACCCCTATGTTTACTGCAGCATTATCTGCAATAGCCAAATTATGGAAGCCCAAGTGTCCATTGTTAGATGAATAAAGAAGATGTGATATATAATATATATATGTATATGTATACATACATACATATCAATGTGGATAGAGCTAGAGTGTATAATGAATGCTAAACAAAATAAGTCAGTCAGAGAAAGACAAATACCATATGATCTCACTCATATGTGGAATTTAAGAAACAAAACAAACAAGCAAAGAAAAAAAGAGAGAGAACAAATCAAGAAACAGACTCTAAGTATAGAGAACAAACTAATGATTACCGGACAGGAGGGGGGTGAGGGCATGGGGGAAATAGGGGATGGGGATTAAAGAGTACACTTATCATGATAAAAAAAAGAAAGAAAGAAAATTCCTTATTAAAACAAAAAGAACTGGAGGAAAAACTATTGTCCCCTTAGAATTTTTTTCTTTTTTTTCTTTTTTTTTTATTCTTATGTTAATCCCCATACATTACATCATTAGTTTTAGATGAAGTGTTCCATGATTCATTATTTGTGCATAACACCCAGTGCTCCATGCAGAATGTGCCCTCCTCAATACCCAACACCAGGCTAACCCATCCTCCCACCCCCCTCCCCTCTAGAACCCTCAGTTCCCTTAGAATTCTATACCCAGCAAAAATTTCTTTCAAAAGCAAAAGTGAACTAAAGATGTTTTCAGACATTGTAAAATTGAAATAATTCATTAAAAGACTCCTACCACAAGAAATGTTAAAAAAAAAAAAAGTTCAGACAGAAGAAAGTGGAAATGTGTATCTCACAGAGGCATAAAGAGCATAAAAAATGGTAATTGTATATATAATAAATATGTAAGAGTTTGTTCTATTACTTAAATATCTTTAAAGGTAACTCTTTAAATAGAAATTATGATAATGTATTGTGGATTTAGAATGTATACATAATCAAAATGAACTAGAAAAATAGAGATAAAAAGATACCATGTTAGGTTCTTATACATGAAGTGGTACGGTATCACCTGAAGGTAGTCTGCAATAAGTTAAAGATGCTTACTTAATCCCTCAAGCAAACAAAAGTAATAAAATAAGTTGTAGCCATAAATTATCAAAGGAAATAAAAGTAAATCATAAAAAATACTCAAGTAATCCAAAAGAACATAAAAGTAGGAAAAGGGAACAAGGGATAGATGGGGGCAAATATAAAACATACAGCAAAATGACAGACTTAAACATATCCACAGTCTCACAGAATACAAATAGTCTCAACACAGTGTCTAATAGGATTTTTTTTAATGACTCAACTATATGCTGCCTACAAAAATGCAATTTAAATATAAAGACAGGAATAAATTAAAATTCAAATGATGGGGAAAAATATACCTTGTGAACATTAATTGAAAGTTGGAACAAGAAAACAAAATCAGAAAGTATGTGAAAACTTGTACAACATTATCAACAAATTTGATCTGACATTTTAGAAAAATCCACTGAATGACAGTAGAAACACACTCTTAGCAAATGCACAGGGAACATTTTCCAAACAGACAATCTTCCAGGCCATAGAACAAGGCTCAATACATTCAAAAGGATTCAATTGACATATTGTATGTTCTCTAACAACAATGTAATTAAATTAGAAATCAGTAACAGAATTATCTCTGGAAAAATCTCCAGATATTTGGAAATTAAGTAATGTACTATTTTTTATGATTTTATTTATTTATTTGTCAGAGAGAGAGAGAGCACAAGCAGGGGGAATGGCAGGTAGAGGCAGAGGGAGAGGGAGAAGGAGAAGCAGGCTCCCCGCTGAGCAGGGAGCCCTATGCAGGACTTGATCCCAGGACCCTGGGATCATGACCTGAGATGAACGCAGCCATTTAACAGACTGAGCCACCCAGGCATCCCTAAGTAATGTACTTCTAAATAACTCGTGTCATAAAAGAAAAATTAGGACGTATTTTGAACTAAGTAAAAATGAAAATACAGCATATCAAAATTTGTTGGATATACCCCAGAGAAATTAAAACTTAACAGGAACCTGCACACAAATGTACATAGCAGCTTCATTTATGGTAGCCAATAACTGGAAATAACCCAAATGTCCTTTAACAGATGAACGGTTAAAACTGTGGTACATCTATCTATACCAGTAATGAAAAGGGACAAACTGAAAGCTAAGTGAGCAAGATGATGGATTGGAAAGCTCTAGGTCCTCATTCCCCCATTAAATATCAAATAAACAGCAACCTACAGATCAAAGCAGCTTTATCTAGAAACAAATTAAGAAGCTGCATCAATCAAGCAAATGCCTAAGGGATGTTGAATGGCAACAAGGAAAGTGGACATCCTTGTCTTGTGTCTGACATTAAGGGAAAAGATTTCAGTCTTTCACTTTTGAATATGATGTTAACTATGGGCTACTTATAAATATCCTTTATTATCTTGAGGAAGTTTTTATTTTTAATTTTCTGAGAGCTTTTATCACAAAAGGGTGTTGGATTTTGTCAAATGCCTTTTCTGTGTCAATTGAGATGGTAATGTGGATTTTTTTTCTTGATCCAATTAATTGTTTTTATGAACCATCCTTGCATCCCTGGGATAAATCGCACTTGGGCATGGTGAATAATCCCTTTGAAATGCTGTTGGATTCAATTTGTTAATATATTTTTGAGGATTTTTACATCTATATTCATAATAAATATGGGTCTGTAATTTTTTTTCTTATAATGTTTTTATCTGGCATTGGAATCAGAGTAATGCTAGCCACATAGAATGAATCAAAAAGTATTCTCTCCTCTTCAGTTTTTTGGAAGAGTTTCAGAACAATTGGTGTTAATACTTTAAGTGTTTAGGCAGAGGATCATAGGGGAAGAGAGGAAAAAATGAAACAAGATGAAACTAGAGAAGGAGACAAACCATAAGAGTCTTAATCTCAGGAAACAAACTGAGGGTTGCTGGAGCAGAGGGGGTGGGGGTGATGGGGTGGCTGGGGGGGATGGGGTGGCTGGGTGATGGACATTGAAGAGGGTATGTGTTGTGGTGAGTGCTGTGTATTGTGTAAGACTGATGAATCTTTCAGGGGTATACCTGTACCCCTGAAACAAATAATACATTTTATGTTAATAATAAAAAAATACTTTAAATGTTTGGTAGAATTCACTACTGAAGCCATCTGGCCCAGAACTATTCTTTCTTGGGAGGTTTTTGATTACTGATTGAATCTCTTTAACTGTTAAACATCTGATGAAATTTGCTACTTCCTCTTGAGTTAGTTTAGTTAATTTATGTGTCTCAAGGAATTTCTCCATGTTCATAGTATTCTTTTATCATTTTTAACCTCTGTCAGATCAGTTGTAATGTTTCCAGTTTCATTTTTATTTAGGTTATTTTTGCCTTCCCTTTTTTCATTGTCATTCTAGCTAAAAGTTTGTAAATTTGGTTGAAATTTTCAGAGGACCAACTTTTGGTTTTATTGACTTTCTCTGTTGTCTTTCTATTTATTTATCTCTACCCTATTTTTTAAATTATCTTCTTTCTTCTGCCAGACTTAGGTTTAACTTGTTCTTT
Organism: Leptonychotes weddellii; assembly: GCF_054177405.1. Classification (NCBI taxonomy): domain Eukaryota; kingdom Metazoa; phylum Chordata; class Mammalia; order Carnivora; family Phocidae; genus Leptonychotes; species Leptonychotes weddellii. Next base: position 37,745,505 of record NC_138370.1, on the reverse strand, counting down.
TTCTAGTTCTTTAAGGTATAAAGTTACATTATTGATTTGAGATGTTTCTTTTTCTTTAACATAGGCATTTACAGATACAACTTTCCTGTGAGCACTGCTTTACCGCATGCTGTATGTGTTTGTATGCTGTGTTAGTACTTTCATTCACCTTTAAGTATTTTCTAATTTCCCTTTTGATTTCTTCCTTGAATGACTGGTTGCTTAAGAGTGTGTCATTTAATTTCCACATATTTGAATTTTCCAGTTTTCTTTCTGTTACTGATTTCTAACTTCATCCCGTTATGATTGGAGAAGATACTTTGTATGATATCTACCTTTTTTTAATCTATTGAGAGTTGTTTTGTGGCCTTATACATGGTCTATCATGGAGAACATTCCCTGTTCACTTGAGAAGAATGTGCATTCTACTGTTGTTGAGTGGAGTGTTCTGTATATGTTTCTTAGGTCTAGTTGTTTTATTGTGCAGTTCAAGTTCGCTTTCTTATCTTATGTCTGGTTGATCTGTCCCTTATTGACAGTGAGGAATTAAAGCTTCTGACTATTATTGCATAACTGTCTACTTTTCCTTTCGATTCTGTCAATTCTTCCTCCCCATAATTTGAGAGTCTATTAAGAGGTGCATAAATGTTTATAGTTGTTATGTTGTTATACTGAAACTTTTATTAATATGTAATATCTTTCTTTGTCTCTTGAACCTTTTTGGATTTAAGATCTATTTTGTCTGATATTAGAATAACCATTCCAGCCTTCTTTTGGTTACTATTTATATACAATATGTTTTCCATCCTTTCAATCTGAACCCATTTTTTAGTTTGGATATACATATAAAGTGAGTCTCTCAAACCATAAGAGACTCTTAATCATAGGAAACAAACTGAGGTTTGCTGGAGGGGAAGGGGGTTGGGGAATGGGGTCACTGGGTGGTGGGCATTAAGGAGGGCACATGATGTAATGAGAACTGAGTATTATATAAGACTGATGAATCGCTGAACTCTACCTCTGAAACTAATAACACATTGTATGTTAATTAATTGAATTTAAATTTTAAAAAAAGAAGAAGAAAATTGAGTCTCTTGTAGATATTATAGAGTCAAATCATATTTTTTATCCCTTCTGCCGATCTCTCCATTTCGACTGGAGGATTTAATCCACTTACACTTATATTACTGATAAGGAGATACTCCTGCCATTTTGCTATATGTTTTCTGTATGCCTTATAGGTTTTTTGTTCCTTGTCTCCTCCAATACTGCCTTCTTTTGTGTTTATTTTTTTGTAGTGAAACAAAAATTTGGTTCCCTCTTCATTTTTTATGTATATTCTATAGATATTTTCCTTGTGGTTACCATGGTGGTGACATTTAACATCTTAAAGTTATAACAATCTAATTTAGAATTTTACCAATTTAACTTCAATACTATACAAAAACTATGCTCCTGTACACTCCTGTCCTCATCTTTCTGTTATTGATGTCCGAGATTGCATCTGTATACATTATGCACCCAATAACATCAGTTAATAATTTTATGCAATTGTCTCTTAAATCATATTCAAAATGAAAAGTGGGGTTACAAGACAAAA
>NC_138370.1:37688669-37743426 GCF_054177405.1 Leptonychotes weddellii | reverse complement strand
GTTGTTGCTCTTCTTTTCTTTGATCTCCTGTTGAGTTTGTAGGTGTTCAGAATGGTTTGATCCCGATCCAGCTGAATTCCTGAGAGGAGACGAAATCCAGGTCTCCTACTCCTCCGCCATCTTGCTCCGCCCCTCTATCTAGGAATGTCTTTATCTGGGAATTTATCCCTCATTTTTGAAGGATTATTGCCAGATATAGATTTCTCAGTTGAGTTTTTTACTTTCAGTACTTAGAACATAAAAACACCCTACCTTCTGGCTTTCCAACATTTCTGATGAGAATTTGGCTGATAATCTTATTGAGGATCCATTGTATTTGCTGAATCACTTTCCTCTTGATGATGTTAAGATTCTCCCTTTGTCTTTGACTTTTGACAGTTTGATTATAATATCTCTCATAGTGGGTGTCTTTTAGTTTATTCTACTTGGTGTTAATGAGCTTCTTGGATTTGTAGACTATGTCTTGCATCAAATTTAGGGAGTTTTCAGCCATTGGTTCTTCAAATATTCTTTCTGCCACTCTCTCTCTCTTCTCCTCCTGGGATTCCCATAATGTGCTTATTGATCCATTTGATGATGTTCCACAGGACCCTTAGGCTCTGTTCACTTTTCTTCGTTCCTTTTTCTTTTTGTTCCTCAGAACTTGGTAATTTCAACTGTTCTATATTTAAATTCAGTGATTCTTTCTTTTGCCTGCTCATATCTCCTTTTGACATCCTCTATTGTACTTTTCATTTCAGTTACTGTACTTTTCAGCTCCAGAATTTCTTTGGTTCTATCTCTTAATTAATATCCTCATTTTATTCACTCACTGTTTTCCTATCTCTATCCATGCCTACCTTTAGCTCTTTGAACATCTATAGGAGTTGTTTTAAAGTTTTTGTCTAGTAAGTTCTGAGACTGGGCTTTTTAGGTACATTTTTTGTCAATTTGTTTTGTTCCTTTGAAGGGACTATCCTTTCCTGTTTCTTTGTATGCCTTATGATTTTTTTGTTGTAAGCATTTGAGTCTTATAATGTGGTAACTATGATAATCAGATTCTCTTCCCCCAGGATTTGCTATTTTTCTGTTTCTTAGAGGGTGTCTCTCTGTGCCAGGATAAGCCTGAGGTGAAAACAAGTTCTTCTCAGGTCTTTTCTGAGCTTGTGTATTCCCATGGGCATGTGTGATGGCTTCTAAGTTTCCCTAAATACCTAGTTGTTTTTGAATGTCCAAAAGAAGGGTGGAGCCCTTTAAATATCCTAGAAGTCACTGCAGCCCATGGGGCTGGAACAGTGGCAGCCAGCATCCATGCTCATGCTTCAGTGACCAGAACAGCAATCCACAACCAGAACACAGACCTCCAATATTTGGAGGAGAAGATCCTTGTTACCTACCCTCACTACAGAAAGCAGAACTACAAACATAGGTTGCCATTCCCACAGCTACCTAACACAGGCTTGGGGAAAGGGAGCAGGTAGTCACATTGTGCTGATGGCTAAAATTGACAAAAATTAACCGTAATTTACCAGCCAAGCTGTTTCCTGAAAAGTTGCAAGCATTCAAATAAACTCCAGAGTTCTGAAATATTTCCTTCAGACAGATCCTGCCAGTTCTATTGTCGTCCAAGTGGAGACACAGATTCCTGGTGCTTCCTACTCTATTATCTTCCCTCACATAACTCTCAAAGGGAAATTTCTATCACTAACTGCCTAGATTAGAAAAGAAAACTGTCTCAAATCAATGACCTCAGCTTCCACCTTAAGGAGAAACTAAAAAGAAAAAAAAAAAGCAAGTTAAATTCAAAGTAGGCAGAACAAAAGAAATCATAAAGATCAAAGCAGACAACAATGAAAGAGAATATTACACCAAATCAATAAAAGAAAAAGCTGGTTCTTTGAAAGGATCGACATAAATGATAAAACTCTAGCCAGACTAGGGGAAAAAATGGAGGCAATATGAAATTACCAATATCAGGTATGAGCGAGTTGATTCTACACATATTAAATTTGACAACTTGGATGAAATGGGCAAATCTTTGAAAGAAACTATCAAAGCTTACTCAAGAAGAAACACTTAACCTGACTAGTTCTTTTTCTAACAAAAAAATTAATTTTTATTTTAAAACTTTCTCAAAAAGAAAACTCTAGGCCCAGGTAACTATACTGGTTAATTATCCCAAATATTTAAAAAAGAAATAATACCAATTCTATACAAACTCTATGAGAAAATGGAAGAAAAGGGAACACTTCCCAGTGTACTCCAAGAGGTCATATAACCCTAATACCAAAGCTGGACAAAAACATTACAAAAAAAAAAAAAGAGAGAGAAAGAAAGAAAAAGAAATATACAGGGATGCCTGGGTAGCTCAGTCAGTTTAAGCATCTGCCTTCGGCTCAGGTCATGATTTCAGGCTCCGGGATTAAGCCCTGTGTCAATCTTCCTGCTCAGCAGGGAGTCTGCTTCTCCCTCTCCCTCTGCCCCTCCTGACCCCTGCCCATGGGTGCACTTTCTCTCTCTCCCTCTCTGTCAAATAAATAAATAAAATCTTTAAAAAAAGAAAAAAGAAATCACAGACCAGCATTCTTCATGAACATAGATGTAAAATTCTAACATAAAGTTTATCTAATCATGTATAATTATATATAAAAATGATAACACATCATGACCAACCAGGGTTTTTAAAATTCAAAAATCAATCTACTCAATTCACCTATTTACAAAATAAAACATACAAATCATATGATTATCTCAAAAGACACAGAAAAGACATTTGTCAAAATCTAACATCAATTCCTGAAAAAAAGAAAACACTTCTCAAAACACTAGGTTTAAAAGGAACCTGATAAAAAGAACCTAAAAAAATTCTATAGTTAACATCTTACTTAATGATGAAAGACTTTACACTTTATACCTAAAGATCAAAAACAAGGCACTCTTCTTGTTTCCATTTTCACCACTTCTACTCAACATTATATAGAAGGTTCCAGCCAGTGCAATCAGCAAGGAAAAAGAAATAAAAGGCATCTAGATAGGGAAAAAAAAAAATACAACTGTCTTTATTGCAGACAATATGATCATCCATGTAGAAAATCCTATAGAATCTAAAAAAAAAGAAAATGTGACTAGAACTAATAAGTGAGTTTCATAAGGACCAAGATACAAATCAATATAGAAAAATCAATTGCAGGGCACCTGGGTGGCTCTGTTGGTTAAGCGTCCAACTCCTGATTTGGGCTAGGGTCGTGATCTGAGATTGAAAGATCTAGCCCCACATCAGGCTCTGTGTTGGGCATGGAACCTGCTTAAGATTCTCTCTCTCCCTCTTCCTCTGCATTTACTCCCACCTCTCTCCCTCTCTAAAAAAAAAAAAAAAATTTAAATCACTTGTGTTTTTCTATATATAGTAAGATATATATAATATAATATATATTATATATTATATATAATAAGATTATATATAATATAATAAGTATGTAATAATTAGAAATTTAAAAATATTAAATGCCATTTATAATAGCATCAAAATTATTTGAGGCACCTCGCTGGCTCAGTTGGAACAGCATGAAACTCTTGATCACAGGTCTAAGTTCAAGCTCCATGTTGGGTGGAGAGTTTACTTAAAAAAATAAATAAAATCTTTAAAAAACAGCATCAAAATTATTAAAATACTTAGGGAAAATCTGACAAAAGATATATAAGACCTATACACTAAAAACTATAAAACACTGATGAGAGATAATGAAGAAGACCTAAATAAATGGAGAATTACACTTTGTCCATGGGTCAGAAGATTCAATATTGTTAAGATGTGATTTCTCCCCCAAATTCATCTACTGAATCAATGAGACTAAAATCAAAATGTTAGTGGATTTTTGTTGAAATTGATGGATGACTCAAAAATTCTTATGGAAATGCAGAGGACCTAGAATAGTCAAAACAATAGCCTGGAGTTTTGTTTGTTTGTTTGTTTTAAAGATTTTATTTACTTATTTGACAGAGAGAGACACAGCAAGAGAGGGAACACAAGCAGGGGGAGTGGGAGAGGGAGAAGCAGGCTTCCCACTGAGCAGGGAGCCCAACGCGGGGCTTGATCCCAGGATCCTGGGATCATGACCTGAGCCAAAGGCAACCACTTAACGACTGAGTCACCCAGGCACCCCTGGAGTTTTCTTTTTGAGAAGGTTTTAATTACAAATTAAATTTCTTTGTTAGGCACAGTCTTTCAAGTTAATTATTTCTTCTTGAATAAGCTTTGATAGTGTATATCTTTTAAGGAACTTGTCCACTTCATCTAAGTTGTCAAAATTATTATCTGCAGAACCAACTCTCTCACACCTGATATTGGTAATTTTGTACCTCTTCCATTTTTCCCTCATCAGTCCGACTAAAGTTTTATCAATTTTAGCCTTTCATAGAACCAATTTTGGAAATTAAGAATAGAGTTGAAGGACTATAACTAAATAATTTCAAGACTTGTTATAAAGCAGATGGTATAACACTGATGCAAAGATAGAAAAACAGATCAATAAAATAGTGTCTAGAAACAGACCCACATTATCTTCAGACAATTAAATTTTTGACAAAGGTGCAAACAACAGTTTAGTCAGGAAAGAATAGCCTTTTCATCAAATGGTGCTGAAAAATTATATGTCCATATGCCAAAAAAAAAAAAGAAGAAAAAGGAACTTCAATACATAATCTCAAACCACATACAAAAGACGAATCATAGATTTAAAATGGAAAACCTAAAGTTATAACACTTCCAAAAGAAACCACAGGAGAATATCTTTGTCACATCAGGTCATGTTTCTTATCTACCAACAAGAAGATTATACATAAAAGGAAAAATTGATAAATTATATGTTAAAAAAATTGAAAACTTCATCTACATTTTAAAAATCCATGTATCAATAATATTTTCTACATTTTATGATGTTTTGACATTTTGGGGAGTCTTGCTGGCTGAGAAAAGACCACCCCTTCCAGGACAAGCTAATTTCTAAGAAAATAAACAACTGGTCAGTGAACCTCCCTTTCATATACAAACCAATCAATCCCAAACCCAACTGCTTCCTATATTTAATACCAAGCCAGTATTTCTCCTGCCTGATTCAACCTACAGTCAGGTACCAGATCACTAAGGACATTTCCCATGCCCCGAAGCCTGCCAAAATTATTCAAACTACCCAATTGTTAGCTGTTTCCCCTGCCTTGGCTTTCCCATGGAACCCCAATTAAAGCTGTAGCCTATGTCTCCCCCTTACTTCTTACTGCCCCCAACAACACTAGAGCTTCCACATGTGGCCCTGCATGGTGTGCTGTTGCCTCTCATTTCTAGGAGGACTGTGAGTAACATTAAACTTCTATTTCAATGGCATTGACTTCTCCATGTTGTCACTCTGTCTTTATAAATTAAGACCTGGGCATTAATCAATCTGCTTTTCAGAAAACCCTGTTAAGAAAATGAAAAGAACAACTGCAGACAGTGAGGAAATATTTGCAAAGCATATATCTGACAAAGAACTTGCATCTAAAATAGATAATAGATAAACAGATAAAAGAATATAAAAATATATAATATATTACCATACTACCAAATATATATACCAAATATATACATTCTTATAACTCTCCAAATTCAATAAGAAAATAATTCAATAAAATAATGGACAAAAGATTTGAATAGACATTTCACCAAAGTAGATATATAGAGGGCAAATGAACATACAAAAAGGTGCTCAATATCAATGATTAAAAAAAATGCAAATTAAAACTATATAAGATACCACTATACACCCACTAGATTAGCTAAAATAGAAAGCCTGACCATACTGAGCACTACAAATTCTCACAGTAAATATCCAGAAAAAAAATCTCAAGTTTCCAGCAGGGGTAAGGGGAAAAGAACCATTTTTCAACATGCCAGAATGTTCTTCCTAAGAAGCAATGCCCTCAGGAGAAATTAGTTAACCAGAACCTGAACTGCTGGAGTATTATCAGAGCCTAACTGACCTGGGGGAGGGGAAATCTCCAACTCTAGCTAGCTGTAGCCATCTCTTCCCACCTAATGGGGAGAGAAAAACTAAGAAACACTTGTGAAGTTCACAGGCAGGAAGTAGGCTCACTAGAAGACTGAGACCAGATCATGGGACTACAGACTGCTTCCCCTCCCTCAATAACATCACCACATTACCAAAAACTTATCTAGAGCTGTCCCTTTGTCCTGGAATATCATACCCAACTATCAAGAAAAATTTACAAGCCATATCAAAAGACAAATACACAATTTGAAGAGACAGAAAACATAATCTGAAGAGAAAAAACAGGCATCAGGACCAGACATGAGAGGAATGTTGGAATTATCAGACTGGGAATTTAAACCAACCATGATTAATATGCTAAGAGTTCTAATGGATATTTAGACATTATGCAAGAACAGATAGGCAATGTAAGCTGAGAGACAGAAATCCTTGAAAAGAACAAAGTATGGTATACCCATGCAATGGAATACTATGCAGCTATAAAAATGAGTAAACTATTGATCTCACGACATGGAAATTCTCAAAATAATTATGCTTAGTGAAAGAAGGCAGACCAAAAAAACGGAATACATAATGTATGATTCCATTTATATAAAATTCTAGAAAAGGCAAACTAATGTATAGTGACAGAAGGTAATCTGTGGTTGCCTGGAGAGGTAGGGCAGGGAGGAGGAGGAAGCAGGACTTACCAAGAGGAAAGAAGAAACTCTTTGGAGTGATGGGTATGTTCATTACCTTGATACATGGGGCAATGGTTTTACTGGTGCAAACGCCGGTCAAAACTTATTATATGCCATTAATATATGCAATTCGTTGTATGTCCAAAAAATGGAAGCATTTATATCAAAATCTAGATTTCCAGCTTCTCTTGAAAAACTGGAGTATTCAGAAACACTAGGCCCAGGTTCCTACATGGCAACAAGAAGCTACAGCCAGAGAGCAACCAGTCTTATACTTTGGGTCACTACAGACCAAATGACTCCTTTTTTCCCTAGATATATGCTATCGTCTTCATTTGTTATCTTCTGGGTCTCCTAAGACACGCTAGTGTTTGAACTCTGTACCATCTTTGTATTTTTAGCATAGCTATAGTGTCTGAAACATTGTAAAAACTCAACTGAAGTTGCTTTTTCCCCAGCTCATGAGAGGAAACAGTTAACTTCCAAGAAAAAGCAGAAATTTTCATTTTTATATCTCTTCAATCAATTAAAAAGCACTGTTCATCTTCTTTATTGTTCATGGGAAAGCAAAATGAGACAGCCACTTTGGGAGACAGCTCAGCAGTTCCTTCCCATAGGTTACAGCAGTTGTGCTCCTGTGTTATTTACCCAGCTGATCCGAAAACATACACTCACACAAAACCTGCAAGTGAATACTTACAGCAGCCTTGTTCATAATCACCAAAAACTGGAAAAAACTAAAATTTCACTCCATAGATAAGTGAACAAACAAACTCTTGTACATCCACATCATGGAATACTCAGTGATTTTTTTTAAATGGGCTATCAAGCTACAAAAAAAAAAAAAAGAGTAATCTCAAATGCTGAGTGAAAGAAGCCAGTCTGTATGATTCTAATTATATGACATTCTTGAAAAGGTAAAACTATGGAGATGGTAAAAATATCAGTGTTTTTCAGGATTCAGAGAGAAAGAGAGAGGACTGAACAGGTGGAGCACAGAATTTTTTACAGTGGTGAAATTATTCTGTATGATATTGTGATGGTGAATACACGATACTGCTTTTGTCAAAACCCATACAGAGAACATAGAACAGTGATGCATGCAAACTAAAAAAAAAATCATTCAGGAGTTTGGGGGATAGTAGAATGGAATGCACAATATGACAAGACACTCTAACTGTACTATAAATTACATAACAACCTCATCAAAGGGGCTTGGGGAAAAGATACTGACATTAACAGACTTTGGAAGTGAATGGAGTCTGCAAAGCCAAAGGCAAAAGAAACCGTACATAAGCACTGTACCCTAGTTGACAAAGTTGTCTCCCATGGGATATAATTTAACTAACTTGATATCACTATAAATGTATACTAGAGTCAAACAAGGAAATAGATGGCAAGATGGGAGGAGCCAGGTTCTCACTGCTGGAGTGGGAAGTTAAGGATAATCAAGGGGAGGTGGCTAGAATGATTCATCTGGAAATAGCAGTGGAGATGTCAGTATGAACTTACGTTTAGGTTAACATAGACACAAATGGTCACATACAAAAATATTTATAGATATGTGTATATAATGAGTCAGCACACACACATATACTTTCTTGCTTTGTCAGCTGGCAAGGCTTAGAAGCAGCAACACTTGAGTAGAACAAACACATTCAACATCCAAACTCTTTCTCTTGATGACCCCTTCCTACTTCCCTTGGACCCTCCATTTCTCTCTTAAAGTGTGCCTTTGAGATAATCTATTCCAATTTCTTCTGTTTTTAGATAAGAAAATAGGATCCCAGAAAGATGAATTTTCCAAAGTCATATAGCCAATTAATAGGGAGGCCAGCACAGAAACTCCTTGCTTCTATTCCAGTGATTTTCATTTACAAGATAAATCCAAACTATGGGGTGCATGTTTATTGCATTTTATCATAGAGGAGAGCTTTGGACCAGCTCTTCCCCCTAAGTATTCCCCAGGACCCTTCTTGGGGCTAGGAATCAGTGTTGGAGATTGTCCCCCAGTTTCTTTTGTATTCATTTTAGTGAAAACCAATCACCAAAGATTTTCTTTGACAGGTGTTGCATTTTCTTATGAGCATAAAAGAAGAACGAATGGATTAGTTTGTTAACATTAGGCTCTTTAAAACGAGCAAACAGAACAGAAAACATTTCAACTTGGCCCAAAATCAAAAGAAACTGATTGACTGATGCTCTTATCTACTTTTTTTTTTTAAGTTTCATTACATAACAAGGGAAAAATCATCTCAAATTTTCCTGGCCCTCACCCTTCCTGCTTCTCTTCGCTTTCTTTATAGTTAAGCAAAGACGCTCAAAAAGTTGGCTCTTAAAAGTGTCCTTAGAAAAAGAGCCTGGTTGTGAAGTTGGTAATGCACTTTGCTTCCTGCTTTCTCTGGAACTCTCCAGATATTAAAAGTCAAATTTCATATAAATGGGCACTGTCTCAATCGTTCCCTTTGTTTGACTTGATTGGAAGTAATTACAATAATTCAGAGTTACCCATAAGTCACTTTTTTCCAAAAGCACCACCATCCTCTCTGTTCCACATGTTCATAATGTAACCTGAGAACAATGTTTTTTTCCCCAGCATCTTGCATCAGCTAGGGCCCTCTTTTACCCCATCTCATTCCCCTCTTCCCCAGCACACCCTCCAATCTCCAGTCCATCCAAGCTAAAATTTCTCTCAGTCTCTCTCAATATCTCTCTCTCTCTCTCTCCCGCCTACCCCCACCATACCTCTCTCACACATGCATATATACACATGTACACACACACTTTTGTCCCATGCTCACCATTGCATTCCCCGCCTAGATGCTTCCAACACTTGGTATATTGCAAATTCCACCCATCCTCCAGGCATTGCAAATTTTTCAGCTTTTCCAAAACACCCTCTAATTTGCACAGTACTCTGCAAGTCTCTGTCAATAAGAAAGATTAGTTCCACAAAAAGCTAGTAATTTTCATTGATCCCATCCCAAAGATACTAGGACATTTCATCTCACCTCAAGCAACTGAAGATACAGAGAATGTCCTGTATCATTCCAATCTCAACAATACATTGTTAGAACATAAATTACATATTACACTTCCATAGTCTCTGACTCCCTATACCAGTTTAGAGGAGGGGTAGACAATAGAAGGAAGATGAGAAAACAAGAGCCCAGGTAATAATCTCGACACCCTTCAATTCTAGGCCTAAACCTAGGAGAATAACTAGGACCCTGAGTCCCCTCAAAATGAAAGGGCCTGGGGCAGAAGTACAAATGAAGCCCCATGTACCATATGTTTAATATTTTAAAATTCTAAATCAAGCTAACCAACTGTTAAATAAAATACGTTCTCTCCTCTCATCTTGATGAGTATACCATCACAACAAAAAAATTGAAAAATATGCATAAAAGTAGAGTTTTCAATGACAAAGTCAAAAATATCAACAATGACTGAATATAATTATTATTGCTCTTGCCTGTGGTGTTCTGATGCTGGGTTAGCACTGATCAGTAATAAAGTCATACATGATTCATAATTATTATTTATTTATTCCACAAACTTTACCTTCTTTTCCTTTACTTCAGTAAAATCACTATTGGTATAGAGATTTTTTACATGTTTTGGATTCTATTGACAGTAATGATATTTTAAAATAAAATATAATTGTTTTAAAGTTTACAAAATTCTAATAGATTTTCAATAAAAGTATAAAGTAAATGTCAAAAAAACTTTTAGATGTTTATAATATATGTTTCAAAAAGTCATTTCTTCCAGAGCATTCAAAATGGTCTGTTAGAATTAAGAGTTGAAAAACAAATTATAATAAAAGTATCAAAGTTTAAATCAAAATTATTTCAGTAAAACTAGATTTTAGGAGCGCCTGGGTGGCTCGGTTGGTTAAGCAACTGCTTTTGGCTCAGGTCATGACCTCGGGGTCCTGGGATTGAGCCCCACATCAGGCTTCCTGCTCAGCAGGAAGCCTGCTTCTCCCTTTCCCACTCCCCCTGCTTGTGCTCTGTGTCAAATAAATAAATAGAATCTTTATAAAAAAAAGACTAGATTTTATTTAATTTTTTAATGTAATTACATCTTACTGTGACATATTTTATAAAAATAAACCTATTCCCAATTCAATGTCCACCTAGTTGCCAATGAATAATTGGTATCACATTTCACAATGTTACATCTAGACCCACACATACACAAATTTAAGAGTATTTTTGTTTAAAATTGCAAAACGTTCTTCAGCTGTTATGAGCAAATGTTGCAAATATTACGCTAATCCATGAATAACTCTGAAACCACAATTTAAACCTGAAGAGGAGCAAGAAATGGATACTGGGTACTACTGGAAAGTGATACTTTATTATGCAAGAATCTATTGCATTCAAATTATCTGAGAAGAGGATTTGACAAATTAATTAATTCTGGTTTTTCACATTTACGTAAGTGCTCCTGTCATTCACATCCTCCCCACTCATCTAAGCAGTGTCCTTCTCTAAATCCTAGTGACACCGCCCACAGACCCTTGCAGCATTTAAACAATCCCCTCCAGCTTTGAGACTTCAGGCAGGAGACATGAAGAAATACTTTCCCGGGGTCTGTCATGAGAACAAATGTTTAAGTTATATCTCATGCCCAGCACTGAATACCAAATCCCAGGGTCAGAGGCATTCATGTTTTCTTTAGCAAAGTTGTTTTTGTTTGTTTGAATGCCCCACCCAAGACTAAGAACCATATTCTTCTGATTGGTATCATGCAAAAAATCAGAAATACTGGCTCCACTAAACAAGAACATGATCCTATAAAGAGGGGGATCATTCAGAATGTAAGAAAGAGCTCTTGAAAAGTAAAAGCATGATAGCAAAAATTTTAAATTCAGCAAAAATATTGGTAAATATTCCAGAAAGTAGACCAAATAGAAAAAGAGAGAGAAAATTGGCGAGGTGAGTAAGGAAATGAGAAAATTAATCCAGGATACACAATGGCCCACTAATAGGAGTTCTGGAAGAAGACAATAGGGAAGAGAGCAACAGCTATACAATAATAATAACAACAATATAATAATTCATTTTCAGAACTGAAAAATAATAGTTTTCAGACTGAAAGGATCACTTAATAAGCAGTGCAATGAATGAAAACCAAAAAAATCCCATACAAAGGTATTTCGTGTGACATTTCTGAATACCAGGAACAAGATAAGAACTTAAAATTATGCGAGAGTAAATATATGTTCATTTACAAAAAAGATCAATGCCATTAAATTCTTACTAGCAACACTGGTAGCTAGAAAACAGTATAGCAACACCATCAAAATGTGAGAGAAAATCGATGCTAATCTAGAATTATGTACGCAGCCAAAACTATCAATCAGGTACATGGGTGAAATAAAGATATTTTAGACCTTCAATATACCCCAAAAACTCTCTCCAGGTATCTTTCCCAGGAAGCTACTGCCTGACCCACTCTTCCACAGTAAAGACTTAAGCGAGAAAGAAGACAGGGGATCCAAGTAACAAGGCTCCAACACAGGAGAGAGGAGAAGGAACCCACAGAATGATGATGAAAAGAATCCTGAGGATGGCGGCTCTGCAGGAGCTAATTGGCCAAACCAGAACAGGGTAAGCTCCCTGGAAGGAGGTCCTCAAGAAGAACATCTGACATATTCAGAGGAAATTTGCTGATTTATTTCAGAGGAAAGTTTGGGAGATTTCGTGATTGCAACCAATAAAACTTAGCGAATAAAAAAGTGGCAATAATTAATTCCAGAGAAAAAAATTAAAGCTATTTTTTTAAAAAAAGAAGAAAGGTTTCCTTGAATTCTATGTAGGTCCACTGCAAATATTAGTTATATATTAAGAACAATGTAAATACTGAGGAATGACTTAACCAAAAATTTTGAGAAATCCACGGTAGAAAAACGGGAGAATAATGGGAGCGGAAACATGTGTGCATATGTGTGCATACGTGCATGTGTGTGTGTGTAAAGGTAATATATCATTGAAAAAATTAGAAATACTAATATAGTACTATATAATCACAGTACTTGGGAGGGAAACCAAAGAAACGTGTAAAGAGTTGAAAGTATTACCTTAAGAATGTGAGAATTGGAAATGAAGGGAAACGTGGCAAAGAACTGTTGTTTTTTCATTATGTATCTAATATTATTTGTTGACTTTTTAAACTCTGTACATGTTTTACTGTGATAAAATTCAATTAAGAATTAGGTTGCATGGGAGGGAATGTGTAGGATGAGATTGTTTGTGACAGATTGTGAAATGACCAGCGGTGAAGAGTAAGAATATTTCTCAGCAATAAAAAGTCCACTTTAGATTCAAGGTCACAATTTTTAAATGAGATTAGCCAGTGTGATGACATGCTTTCCTCCAGCTACGTTTCTCCAAGCTCACATATACAGGCGCTAAACAAAGAATTGGATTTAATCAGGGTTGTGATTTGGCCAAATGAGTATGATAAAATAAGAGTGGAAAGAGAATCAAAGGTATTTGTAAGGATTATAATAATTGAACATGGAATTTAAGACAGGGAATGAGGATCAAGGGGATGAGATTCTTGGTGTTGGGTTGCTAGAAAGAGTGAAACAGAAGAATAGTGGTGTTGGTCAGAGAGGGGGCGGGGCACGAGACTGAGATTATGAAGATGTTGCAGTTATTGTTGATGAAGAGGATGAAATATAACCAGGGGAGTGACTGACTGAGGATGGGTGAAGGACAAGATAAAGAGAAGAGCTCAAGGAAGTGACGGGATGGGTCTCACTTTGAGTCAGTGAGCACAAGTAAGAGGAGGAAAAACTGAAGGGGACAGGTGTTGACTCCCACAATGACAGGAGTCATCTTCATATTTCACGTCTTGATAGTTAAGGTCCTGAGTTTATAAATTCAGGATGAAAAGAGTTGTTCTACTCAGTCTACTATAAGCTCTGTACACATCCAGGGGAAAGAGGCAGGGAACAGAGAAAATCCTTGCAGATGATAGCAACAGTGCCTTCAGTTTAGAGGTTCTTTGGTGGTTTTTAATGTCCTAAAAAATAAGGTACTTGTTTGTTAGCTTTTATTCATTTCAAGGGATGCTTATTGAGTACTACTGTGTCTACTCCATTCTGTACCCAAAAAGGATCAAACCCACCCAGTGTGAGTACATGAAAGCCTAGTGCCAAGTCCTATCTTCCAAACTTGGCTCTCCTATCCCTTAACTCTATGCTTTAGAACCTTATTGCCATTTCACGTTTCCCTACCCAAGCCACCATCCTGTAACTCTTCAGTGTAATTCATCTGGTTATCTTATTTTTGAACCTGAACAGTGACCGCTTCCTATTTTGGAACATTCTCAACTTCAAATAATACATTCTTACTGGCCATCCCAGTCCCACAAGTGGGCCACGGCATTTGGTACATGAGTCACGGTGAGGGTGCACACACACCCTCTTCCAGACACTTGTTTCTCTTTCGCATTCTCATTAAACAAGGGAGAGGTACTGAAAAAATAACCAAGGGGTATAGAGAGTTCCACTGGATTTTGATCCTATGGCAGCATCTTTACTTCTGGGGATCCAGATGAAGATGAGTAGGGGTGCCTGGGTGGCTCAGTCGGTTAAGCATCTGCCCTCAGCTCACATCATGATCTCAGCGTCCTGGGATCAAGCCCCATGTCGGGCTCCCCGTTCAGCGCAAAGTCCGCTTCTCCCTCTCCCTCTGCACCACCACCCCCCACCCCGCTTGTGTGCTCTCTCTCTGCTTTCTCTCTCTCTCAAATAAATAAATAAATAATCTTTTTTTTAAAAAATGAAGATGAATGATCCAAAACCCCCGCCACCAGGGTATGTATTCATGTACCATGTCCCCAGCCCCAAAGATAATCTTTTGCATTTCACCAAAAAACATGTATCAAGCATCTAGTGTGTGCCTGGCACTGTGCTGGGGGAGGGGGGGGGTTACAAAAATAAACAGGACACAGTCAAGCATTCCACTAATCCTTTAATACTTCAATATTACAAGTGAGTTTTAGTACCAATTTCCTTTGCTTTTGGAATTGCAATCTTTGTCTAGTAAAACAGAAAATGATTTTTTTGTTCTCTACCCTGATTTGGTTGAAGTCATAAAAAATTCAGTACAATCTAACCTTTACTGTCAATGATCTCAAAATCTTTCTACAATCTTACAATTAGCTAAGGAATTTAGCTAATTGTAAGATTGCTAATACAGCCTAAAAATAAATTTTAAGCAATTTAGCTAATAGCTAAATACAGCTAATATAGCTAATATTAGCTAATGTATATCTAATACAGCCTAAAAATAAATTTTAAGCAATTATTTTAATATTGAATTTACAGTTTTTTCTCATGGTTCTTTCAAGAGTATTTTAAATTATTTTCTCCAAAGAAACTGGACTTAGCCAATTAATATGCTCTTTTTAAGTCTGCCCTTTAGCCCCCCCCCAAATTAAAATTTATGTTCAGGGACGCCTGGGTGGCTCAGTTGGTTAAGCGTCTCCCTTCGGCTAAGGTCATGATCTGAGGTTCCTGGGATCGAGCCCCGCATCGGGCTCCCTGCTCGGCAAGGAGTTTTCTTCTCCCTCTGCCTCTGCCCTTACCCCTGCTTGTGTGCGCTCTCTCTCTCTCTCTGTCAAATAAATAAATAAAATATTTTTTAAATAAATAAAAATAAAAATAAAATTTATGCTCATAAAAAATCTATATATGAATGCTCATAGCAGCTTTTTACATTGGCCAAAAACTAGAAACAACCCAGATACACTTGAACTGGTGAATGGTTAAACTTGGTACAATCAGACCACAAATACTACTTAGCAATTAAAAAAAAAAAAAAAAACTACTGATACACACAAAAACCTGGATGAATCTCTAAAGAATTATGTCAAGTGAAAAAAGCCAATACCCAAAGGTTGCATACTGTTTGATTCCATTTCTATAACATTCTTGAAATGTCAAAATTATAGAAATGTAGAACAGATTAATGGTTGCCAAGGCTTAAAGAGCAGATGCCGTGGGAGGGACATGGGTTTGGCTAAAAAGGTACAATGTGAGAAATGCTTGTGATGATGGAAATGTTGGTATCTTGACCATATCAACCTCAGTATCCTGACTGTGATATCGTACTATAGATTTGCAAGACATTACCATCGGGGAAGCTGGCTAAGGGGTTCACTGCATCTCCCTGTATTATTTCTTACAATTGTATGTCAATCAACAGTTATCTCAAGATAAGAAGTTTAATTTTTAAAAATCTACTTGGGAGAATATATAGAACTTTAACGTTCACCATATACTTCAAAGAGCCCTTTGTTAGGGGCAGGGGGAGCATAACACAAAAATAAAAACAATATATTCCTTAAAAAAATTAAGGATAAAAATAAAGAGATCTGCCTTGATTTTTAACTTTTCACATATCTTATTTCCCCAGGACAAGAACTACTTTTTTTTAATTCCAATGTAGTTAATGTAGAGTGCTATATTAGTTTCAGGTGTACAGTACAGTTATTCAACAATTCTCTACATTATTCGGTGCTCATCAAGATGTACTCTTAATCCCCCTATTCCACCCATCCCCCACCCACTTCCCCTCTGCTAACCATCTGTTTGTTCTCTTTAGTTAAGAATCTGTCTTCTGGGGGCGCCTGGGTGGCTCAGTTGGTTGGGCGACTGCCTTCGGCTCAGGTCGTGATCCTGGAGTCCTGGGATCGAGTCCCGCATCGGGCTCCCTGCTCAGCGGGGAGTCTGCTTCTCCCTCTGACCCTCCTCCCTCTCATGCTCTCTGTCTGTCATTCTCTCTCTTGCAAATAAATAAAATCTTAAAAAAAAAAAAAATCTGTCTTCTGGTTTGTCTCTTTTTTTTTTTCCTTCGTTCATTCATTTTGTTTCTTAAATTCCACATATGAGTGAAATCATATGGTATTTGTCTTTCTCTGCTTGGCTTATACATTATATTTTCTTTTTTTTTTTTTTTAAAGATTTTATTTATTTATTTGAGAGAGAGAATGAGAGACAGCACGAGAGGGAAGCGGGTCAGAGGGAGAAGCAGACCCCCCGCCGAGCAGGGAGCCCGATGCGGGACTCGATCCCGGGACTCCAGGATCATGACCTGAGCTGAAGGCAGTTGCTCAATCAACTGAGCCACCCAGGCGCCCCTACATTATATTTTCTAGATCCATCCATGCTGCAAGATTTCATTCTTTTTATGACTGAATAATATTCTATTGTGTATATATACCACATCTTCCTTATTCACTCATTTGCGATGAGATTCCTCATCTATTGATGAACACTGGGCTGCTTCCATAATTAGGCTGTCATAAATAATGCTGCAATAAACATCAGGGTGCATGTATCTCTTTGAATTAGTGTTCTTATATTCCCTGGGTGTGTGATATCACCCAGTAGTGTGATTGCTGGATCATCAAGTAGTTCTATTTTTAATTTTTGGAGGAAACTCCATACGGACTGGGACTGTTTCTTAAACTTTCCTCATATTGTTCACAATTCCCAACATCATGATGGATACACAGCATAGCCTTAGTACATGTGTTTATGGAGTTGGGTGGGGGAGGTGTTGTTTTGTTTGCAGTAAAATACTCTTCAAGAAAGATATAGAGAATATATTTGTTTTCTTAAAAAGCTTTATACATTCTCTAGTAACTGCACTGTGGTTATGCAAGAGAACATTCTTACTCTTCAAATAAACACACTGATATTTAGGGGTAAAAAGTCACAATTTCTCCAATTTACTCTCAAAAGTACACGAAAAAAAATAGGGAGAGAGAGAGAGAAGGCAAGAAAGCAAAAAAGCAAAGGGGGAAAATTTTCAACAGTTGGTGAAGTGGTAAAGAAGGGTGTATAAAAGTTCCTTGTACTATTCTTGGAAGTTTGCTGGACCTTTTAAATTATATAAAAATAAAAAGTTACCCCAGAAAGTCAATATCTAGAAAGAAGTATACCCTAGAGTGAAAAGACCTATATTGCTATGCACTTAGAGAGCATGAGGGAAAACTTTTTTGAGTGCTGAGTTCCAGATGATGGATGAGGTGGTGAGCCATCCGTTGTTTCAGTAGGGAAAGAGCCCCAATGGTAAATGAATTTTCTCTCTGGGTAGGCTGGGTTTGGCTCTCAGACAAACTCATCAGTCAGGCTTTAAGGAGCTCTGGGAAAATCTCAGTGCACGTGTTCGAGCACTCTCTAGGACTGCTTCTGGAAGCCCTGCCCTGAGACAGGTCCACCCTTGAGACACTGTCCTATGGAAAAGGAAATCAGTGGAACAATGAGTTATAATTACAAGGGAGACGAGATGGCTGAGGGGCTGGGAAACAGCTGACATCTCTTTGCTTCTGAAAGCAATTCAAGGTTGGCTCCCAAAACCTCAGACTCTGCCTTCTCTCCCCCGCGTAAAGTCATCAGCAAATGCCAAAATGTATCAGCTCATGTGCTCCAGCTCCTGTATGTTGATGGGAATGTGCAAGTCAGACACTAGCATCTGGGCCCCTTCTGCAAGTATCCTGGCGTTTCAGCTCCCCACTGATGCAACCTACTGAACTCTTCCGCCGTGACCTATGAAGCCCAGGGTGGGTTTACTGTAAACTGGCAAGGAATTAAAATCCAGAAGCTGCAAGGGAATGAACAGATGCTCAGAGAAAGCAGGGGAATGCCGAGGCCTGACCACAATTGAAAATGTCTGAGTCAAAAGTCAAGAAGTCATTCACATGCCAAGGGCCATTTCCTCCACCTCGCCCCCACCCCGTTACGCTGGAAGTCTAATTCTCCACAGCACATGGTGAGTCAGGCGTGAGTACTTTGATTAGGGCTCAGCTGATGTCATTCAAGAAAGCAGGGGGGTCACCCACTGCATCAGAGGAAGAGACATTTGACTGAGACAGGTCCACCCTTCAACCCTCTGGGGAGCCTGACATTTCCAGGACACGGAAAACAAACTTCCTCTTAAGAAGGAATATGCTTTCAGTGTGGGAAAAAAAGAGAGAGAGAGAACCAGAGAGGGTCAATACATGCTCACCCTTGGCTGAAAGCCCACAATCAGGGAAATTTCTGTCCTTTCAGAAAAGGTGAAAGCATCAAAATGTCCTCTGGTTCAACGGCAGATCCAAGACGCTGCACGTACACAGAGAGAAACTCAGTCTTGGCTCAACAGGGTAGGCTGTGCCAAGTAACCTTCTAATTCCCTTTCAACTGAGCTCTTTGTTCTCCCAAGAGTTAACACTTCATACACGGAACAAGTATCTACCGAGAGGCTACCTAGTGTTTGGCAACAGAACTATACTCTGTGCTGAGGAGAGAGGATTCAGATAATCAAGAGGACCAATGATATAAGCCATTGTTGTTGTTACAGCTAACACTGAGTTCTCTCTCTGTTCTGCCCCTCGTTTTACATGGATTATTTCTTTTGAAACTCCACAGTCTCCTGAGATGTGTACCATTATGTTTTCCACTTTATAAATGAGGACACTGAGACACTAAAACTCTAAGTAATTTATCCAAAATCACACAGCAAGTGAATGGAGGAGCCAGGGTTTGAATCCAGTCTAGACCAGCACTATCCAATAGAACTTTCTACAGCGATCAAAATGTTCTTTATCACACTGTCCAATATGGTAGCCACTAGCCTTATGTGGTAACTGAGTACTTGAGACGTGATTGGTGCAACTGAAAAACTGAATTTTAAGTTCTCATTTAATTTTAATCAGCAAATTTAAATAGCTACCTGTTGCTACCATACTGGACAGCACCGATCTAGACTTCTCAGAACCAATGTACTTGACCATGTGCTAAATGACAATATGTAGGATCAACCCTCACCTTCTTTTAATCAATGGGAAGCCAGCTTACAATATACATCAACGTCATCCTTGATCATGTGCCTGAGGGAGTGCGTGAAGGAAAAGCATGGGTGGCACTTTGGCAGGACGAGAATTCAGACACACCCAACACTCTCCTGCAGGCACTTAAGGCACGTGTCTTTGGACATACTAAAGGCATGTGTCTCACTTGTCAGTGATGTCCTCCTGCCACTCTTACCCCCATCCAGCCACCAACAGCCTCCCTACAACTTGACCTGTGGTCCTGTAGCTGGGTCAGGTGGTCCTGAGAACACAAGCCCCCAGGATGCTCCTCCTTCTGACAGGCACTATGTTCAGCACCAAGGAGGATGCCAGAGAAAGATCTGGCCCTGACCACCTGCCCTCTAGTAGCTCACACTCTAAAAGTCAGGGATGTGCGTGCCTGAGCTCCGCAAGGTACATCGCAAGACAGCGTGAATGGATGCAGGATGAATTTGGGGTGGGGGACATAAGGACAATACATTTGGGCTCAGTGAACAGAGATAGTATTTTAAAGGAAGAGGGACTTGTGCTGAGCTGCAAAAGGAAATTAGAGGAGGGGCAATGACCTTAGAGGTGGAGTGGAAAGCATGAACACAGATTGGGGTGAGTGAGCACAGGGGTGGTGAGGGGCCTGCGAAGCCAGACTGAAGAGAACAGCAATGCGGGATAAGCTTGCAAGGTCAGGCAGTGGGCAACACTCTGGTTAGGCCCTTCTCATTTCAACTCTGGGAGCTCTGTTAATAACAGCTTTGTTCTCAAAAAACCAGAAAAGAACCTGAGTGATCATTTCAGCTGTCAGTGGGTCCTGAGAAATGTATTTAAATATATACATTTCAGAGACTGACCCTAGGGATTCCATGGCACAAGGGTGTGGACATGGGGTCTGTCTCGTTCGGTTTTGTCTTATTTTGTGAACCAGTGAATGGGATCATTCTGATGCTTCTGAGCCCTCACGGATGTTTGAAGCACAGATTTCAAGGAAGGACACACTCAGCTGTCAGAGGTGAAGGAGAGTTTACCTCATTTTCAAAGGTGTCCAGGCAGAATGACCCAGACTCTCTGGGGAAGACGTTCTGAGAGATTACAAGCTTGCCTGAGGGGGAGAGTCATGAGAGGCAGGGAAAGGAGAGTCTGTCAGAAAGCAGTGGCAACTTCAAGGGGCCACACTGGAAGTAAAGATTTCTTCACAGAAAATTCAAAACATTTTCTGATTCCTTCAGGGAGGAGTAGGCTAAGGGGAGGCTTAGGAAGGAGCAGTGACTTATCCAAGTTCAAACCACCCTCAGGCCACAAAGAGCAGATGAAAATGGGTGCCCAGCCTTCTGACCAGTGACCTTGACCCAGCTTTGCCACCTCTCTTCAGCCCCACCCCAGACAGAGCCGACCTCTTCCCTCGGCACTGATTCCGGAGTGCCACCCAAAGTAAAACACAAAACCCTTTTTTTATAAAACCTTTTTTGGGCTATTTCCATTAAACCATTTTACTTGACAGCAGTTCTTTATTAAAAAGCAGGCACTTATCTTTTGAGGGCCGTGTCCTTTGTTGTATTATCTCAATATTTTCCAAAGACTCAAGGAGATCCAGGGGAAGATAAGCCTCTGCCAACAAGATAAATGTTAGCATTTATTAAAGGGGAAAAAAAAAAAATGAAGTCCCTCGGTGTTTGCTGCCCCTGTGGGAAGAAAGCAGAAGCGAATCCTGTTTTCACTCTGAATTTCCTCCTGGTGAACGCAGGTCCTGTTCATTTTTGGCCTCTCAGCTGAGTCGTCATATTTCCCTCCCTCTCTTTTTAAACAGTACGTACTCCTGAAGGCCCCATTCCCTCAGCCAGCTCTGGTGTTCCGATGGTGTGTCAGATTCAGAGATAGATAAGATGCAAAAACGTTACTCCTCTTTCTGCTCGTGGTCAGCGCTGTCCTGGGCACGCCTAGCACGCTGGGCACCTCTCTGAGCCCAAGTGCCTTGGAAGGATAGAGAAGGCGGACCCCAGACATCTACAGGCATGATAACCAAGCCTTCCATTCTCCTGGGAGGTGCCACGCGCCATTCCCCAGGAATGCCCCCAGTCCCTACATGTGCCCCCCCCCCCGCCCCCGCCGTGACCACTTTATAGAGCAGAAAGAACCGTAGAGGGGTTGAAATCTTAAAGGACTTTCAGCTAGCCCCATCATTGTGTGAATGAGAACTGCGGGTCAAGGATTTTAAGTGCTCTGCTAAAGATCACACTCCTATTTAGTGGCAGATAAGAAATCAACCTCAGGTCTCCCAAGGTTGTACAAAGAGCTATTTGTTCCCTATTATCACTTGGGAACACTGCATTAGGTTTTGGTCCTGACTTTGAGATTGATTTCCTATGCTGTTGAGGCTCTCCGTGCTTCACTTCCTTTGTCTGGGAAATCAGGACTAAAATGTCTACTCAACACACCTCACAGAGATGCTGGGAAAATCAAATGGCGCCATGAAAATGAAAGTGTCCTGAAAAGGGGACAGCACGATTTTTTAGTTTTTAACATACCTTTTCCCACCTCAGGCTTATCTTCTCACAACCTCCAAAAAAAGAGAGTAGTGATATTTATGCCATTTTTGAAAAAAATAAAATAAAATAACCTCTCAGAAAAATACTGAGGCAGGAAGACACATGTGGAGCTCATCTCAGAGACAGGTTGTTTTTTATCTGATGGTAATCCCCCAGTTGTGAATATTTT
Source organism: Leptonychotes weddellii (assembly GCF_054177405.1). Taxonomy (NCBI): domain Eukaryota; kingdom Metazoa; phylum Chordata; class Mammalia; order Carnivora; family Phocidae; genus Leptonychotes; species Leptonychotes weddellii. Next base: position 37,721,156 of record NC_138370.1, on the reverse strand, counting down.
TGACAACAAGTTGGCTCACGGGACAGACGATATGGCTGGGGTGTGTGGGGAGGGGTTACCCCACATAGATCATTAGTCACAACAGGGCCTTTTTAAAAAAATCATCCCACATACAACAACAGTATGTAGAATGTAGGAAGCTCATTCCTCCTTTTCAAGCTGCTTTTTAAGTTGGTGACAGAAACAAAGGAAAGTGCTCTGCCAGTCACAATCTCCACCCCAGAAATTAAGGCCCAGGGTATTTCTGATGATGTTTTGTTTGTTTCCTTCCCTTTCAGTCTAGAAAATAACTAAAATCCAAGGTAAGGATTCTTAAGAGGCATCTGATAGGCATGTGGGACCAGGGCCAGTGTTAGAAGGTAGGCCATTCAAAATGACATGTGGGGTACACAGTCCTAAGCCCTCTCTCCCCGGGCCCTCCCAGACCAATGCCAACCTCACAGTAGTAGAGCAATTGATGCTTTTAAATAAATAACTCTTTCTCTAGGCGTTTAGTAGAGCCCCGGTATGCAATCCATTTCTTTGGAACCAGAGTTTTATGTAGTGTTTTATTATTTTTCCCTTGTAAGTTTTTCTCCCCCAAAGAAGAGTACTCATTAATTTCAACCATAGCCCTTAGTTATGTTGAAATCTTGTACTCGTACTGGCTGTCACATAACCTCAGTTCAAACACCAATCTTTTTCTAAAAGCAAATATCCATAAAATACTAAAATTGAATTGGTTCCTCTGTGAGGCATATTCCAACACCATCCTAGAGACTCCAGGTCCTTGGGTGAGGATGTCACAGGAAGAGGGTGGAACTCGGGGCTTTGCAGGGTTGGTCTGTGTGTAGATCAGGATAGGTTAGGTTATGCCGCAATGACAAAAAAAAAAAAAAAATGCCTCCAAAATCTCAGTGGCTTCACAGAACAAAAATGTGCTTCTTATTAACTTTGGGTCCATTCTGCCTAGAGCTCCTTGGCCAGATCTACTTATGTAGCCCCAACCTAATACTTGGTGAGCTATGACTGTGACTGCCACTGGGAATAGCTTTCTAAAGTCTCCAGGGACTTAGGAGAAAGAATACTGCTCTGAAGGCTGAGGCTCCACTCCCAGATCTTGGGGGTCCCTGCTGCAGTTCTTCCAAGTATGGTACCCAGAGATCCCATCTTTTCCACACCTGTAAATTGGGATTTGTATCACGTGGCTACGCATCTAGCTGCTCGGTTACCAGCTAGTGAGACATGACAAGTTCCATCGACCCACATGTGACTTCTGAGCTGCTGTTTCCTCATATCTCGAATGATTCGATCACACTATTGTCCTTCAAGGTCCACCCCAGCAAGCGTTATGAATCCACCAGTGAATGTCTCTTACCAAAGACATGTACCAAGGCTAGGTTGGCACCCTCGGGCGGATATGGAAACGTCTCTCAGTGTGAGACAGAGCTGTTCTGTGGCACAAGTCAAGCTCACCGTTTTGCTTGGATGGCGGGCTTGCGGAGACTGTTTGCCAACCTAACGGAATGGGGTCAGCAGTTCATGGCAACTCCAATCCTTTGGAGATGTTGGGAGATTTTTTGTTGGCTTTGACACCTAATAAAAAGCAATTTCCTCTTTTCAAAATGTACTCCCCCCCCACCCCGTTTTGGAAGGTTAGTGGGTTTTGGTTTACATTTAGTTTTTGTTTTTCAAACTAAAAGAGCATCATCTCTTAAGGCTGAAGATATGGGTAACACAAAGGACACGCAGACCAGCCCAGTTCACACCGTAAGACAAGAGCGGAGCAAGAGGTAAAACCCACTGCCCTGGGATGGGCCTCATCCCCAGGCAGGAAATCATTCTTGGATCAAAACTCTTGCCAAATGGTCGGTGATGAATGAATGTTAATAGGTCCCAAACATGGATTTCATATCCTTTTGGACACATTAAAAAAAGGAGACTTGGTAGAGTAGATTTTGGACCAATCTAGCCCATTTAAAAAAAATAAAGAAAAACGCTAGTTGAGACACAACCCAGAACCAACCCAGGGGACAGGTCCTCTCTGGCACCTACTGGGAGGAGAGCAAATTTACCTTTTCTGGAAATGGGATTAAGGGCAGGTGTAAGGAGAGGGCAGTGGCACATTGGCCAGCTCCCCTTCCTTAAAAGCTGTCGGCTAGTTGCTATCTCTAGACTAGACAGTGAACAGCTAGCTCATACACCATGCTGTGCCCACACTGCGTTCTCCCCACCACCCTATCACACAGGCCCCTAAAGAAACATTTGCCTACCAGCAAGGCCAGCCTGGAATGGGAGAGAGAAAATCAGCAGCAGTCTCACCCCCTTGCCTGGCAATGTGAATACACCCCAGGTGTGTCTAAAGGGCAAGCTGCTTAAGCCACTTCCTTCTGTTGCCCCAAGTAACAGCTTGCCATCCAGGACAGCAAAGTTCCCAGAGGTTTGGAGGGACAGCCAGGCTGACACAGTTGTATGTCAGCCTTGACAATATCCCAAAAGTTGCACAATAGCAGTAACTGAGCGATCAGTGCTCCTCCTTTGCCCAAATAAGCCGTGATGTTACAGCAAGGAAGGGATCTTACATTCTACCACGCTTGATGATTTAAAATCACTTCCTCAAACAGATCTCATCTGATTTTCACAACAAACCTTGAGGGATGGGGAGTGAGGGGTAGGGGAATACAGAGATTATCATTCTCACTTTAAGACATGGAACCTGCAACTCATAACATTTTGAATGGTCAGCCAGCCTTGCCCAGTGCTCCCAGGATGCTCCCAGGTGCTGAGCGCTTCAGCTAGGTCTTCAGCTTGGACGTTCTAGTTACAGATCAAGTTCCTCTGCTATTTGTTTGGCATTCACATAGATCTTGGGTTGGAGGTCATGAACATGACTCCCCTACTGAGAAAGCAGGACCCCAAAATCAAGGTTTACCCACAAGTTCCATAAATAGAGGCCAGTCCTTCGTATGTCAGTGAGACAGGCTGCCTGGAAATAATTAGGAGGACACTGAAGACAGAACAATCCAGGTCCTCAGCTCACATCCAGCCACTGGCCAGGAGGATGTTCTGGCTACTCAGTGATTCTACCCTAGTGGGAGGTCCAGCTAATATCCAACCCACCACCTGGACTGTCCTGGTTGTGGGGGACCATTTGACTGGGGGCAACGGGGCTCCCTGTCAGGGTCAGATGCTCCAGGACTCTCTCAATCAGCAGTCTGTTTTCCCAGGTCTCCACAATACTGAGACCCCAGGGCACATCAGCTCACAGGATCTGACTGGTGGCAACTGCCCAAGAAGCCCACCCGGGCCTTGGAGCTCCCCTCCCAACAAAATAGTCCATCAGCCTCAATAGCACATAGTCATAGAGCTAGCCAAAAGTGCACACTCACTTCAACTGCTCTTACTTGGGAGGAAAGACCCACTTGAGGAAAAACATGCAACTGTGCTGACTAAAAGTGAATTAGCTGGTTATATGGAAAAAACACACAGCTCATATGGAAAGACACAAAGAATGCTTCTTTGTGCATGAAGCTTCAATGCTCACAAGGACACACTCAGGTATCATCACATTGGATGCCACAATACTCTGTGGAGTGCAGGGACATGAGTTCCAGAAAGATGGGGGTGCCTGGATGGCTTAGTCGGTTAAGAGTCTGCCTTTGGTTCAGGTCACAATCCCAGGGTCCTGAGATCGAGCCCCATATCAGGCTCCCTGATCAACAAGGAGTCTGCTTCTCCCTCTGCCTCTCCCCCCTGCTCATGCTCTCTCTTTCTCTCTCTTTCTCTCAAATAAACAATATCTCTAAAAACAAAAAAAAAGATAGATTTGCCCCTGGTTCCACAGCTGGCTCACAGTCGAGCTAGGGCAAGAACTTGAGAGTCTTAACTCTCCCTTCAGCCCCCTTTTCTTGTATCACTCACTCACATCCATGTATCCACTCAACAGCAAGGTGCTGAGACCCATTAAAGAACTCTTCATTGGCACAAAGACCTCCTGAGGATGGGCTTTCTGACCGACTGGACTCCCCTGCTTTGCCATCAGGTGTGGACGGAGAATGTTCAGTTACACTCCTGCCTGGATACTCCCTTCTTCTTTCCCTGTCTGCTCCCATCCCTCACCCTCATTAAAACTTTCCCTTCAAAAGGTCTATAACTGAACAAATCTTTGACCAGAATAAAAACAGGAGCTCTCAAACCAAGGGATAAATCTAATACAGAATGATTTTTTTCTTTGTATGATGTAGAACATATCATTTAGCCTCTCCGTTACCTGCTTTCAGCTAAGCAAGGCAGAAAACATACCATCAAGAACTAAAGATCAATAAGAAGCTGATATCCAGTCAGGCCTCTCTGTGTAGCTGCACTAGCTATTAAGATATTTAAATGTCTCCCTAAAGGTAGTTTTTTTGTTTTGTTTTTTCAAAGATTTATTTATTTATTTCAGTAATCTCTACACCCAACGTGAAGCTCGAACTCACAACCCCAAGATCATGTCACATGATTGATGTCACATCAAACCAACGAGGCGCCCTTCCAAAGGTACTTTTTTAAAAGCCTGGTAAATTGCCACTTCTCTGACCTCCCCCCAAAACCTCCCCAGCATCACTCACACTTCCCATGATCCAGCCAGTAAAGGTTTACCTGCTGAACCTGAGGAGGCTCAGGAACCTGCTCGGCACAAGGCCATGTCCTTTCTGATTGGTTGATGCGAGGACATAGGACAGACCCACAAAAATCATCATCATCATCATCGTTACCATCATCATCATCACCATCATCATCATCACCACCATCATCATCATCACCATCATCATCATCATCATCATTTGATAAATCAGAAAAATAAAGTCTAAGAGGAAGAAGCAGCTTTAAGCCAAATCACAGAGTACCAGAGCTCAGCAAGGTAGTTGCTACATTGCTGAATTGCAGTGAAACCCTGGGTCATAAAGTCATTTCCACAAAACCACAAAAGTTTTTCTTTAAACATGTCACCTCCCCCACTCAGAAACATTCAACTACCCCCTATTTCCTGTTGCGTTTTGTTTTGTTTTCAGCTTCTCCACCTGCCCCCTCAGCCTATTCCCCCGCAGGTCTTAGACTGAACCCTTGCTGTTGCTGGGCTAATTCCCACACTGGCCGCCCTCAACCCCATCCCTGAGCCTTGCTCTGTCCTTCTGTCCTTCAAGGTAAAGTTCATGTGCAACTTCTCCAAGAAGCTTTGCCCTGTCACTCAGTGCTCCCTGGGTCCTCTCTCCTTTGAGTTCCAACAGCACCTACAATTTGGATAATATAAGCTTACCTTCCCTTGTACCATGTTTCTCTAATTTCATGCATGTTGATCACTTCTCCTCAGTTACACCAGAAGGCCAAGAACCAATCCTTGACCTTATTCTAGACCCTCCCCCCCCAGCACTGGTAAAAACTAACAACTTAAAAATGACACGGTAACTGCTGTCCCTTGAAGCAATGCTTAAAATCTAGCCTCAGTCTGCAGGGGGCCCCTGACTGAAATGATTCCACAGCATTGGGGCAGATCTTCCAAGACACAGTGGGCATTTTCCATATCCCAGAGCATACTGTTTGCGTTGTTTAATCCCCACTCCAACCTCACGAACTGCTGGAAGATCCTAAAACCTGCTTTTGAAACCCCAGTGGCTACAGAAACCACCAACTCTGTTGACAGTCTTTGCCTAAAACAGGATAAATATATGCATAAACTCACTGAGTGTGTAACTGGTCGGGGGGAGAAAGACAAGATCTGCCTTTTCGGTTCCTGACAAAATAATTCGTACCTCATTCCCACCTTCCCATCAAGAAGGGGGAAGGGAGCAAAGGAGGCTGACTCTCTTTCTTTTTTTTTTTTTAAGCCATAGAGCCTCAGAAGAGGAAACTCTCCTCCATAGCCAAGAAAATGAGACCTAAGACTGTCTCTGTGCCTCCCTTTTGGAAAAGGCTTGTGTTTCTTCTCAGCCAGTCTGAGGCAATTAAAAAGGATGACTGCCCAGGTTAAGTTGAAGTTGACGACCTCAAAATGTCGCACAATAATAAGAAGAGCCTACCTTCAAGACCCCAAATCATAAAAGGAAAGGTGGGGGAGAGGCAAGGATGGCAGGAAGTAAATGCAGTCCCATTAAAAGGGTCCCCTCAGGAATGGAGAAAGCCACTCAGGGGAGAGATCCTACCACCTCAGTGAGCTGCATCTGAGTAATCTGAGAAACCCATTAAAAGTCAGACACCGGGCCCCACCTCAGGGATTCTGACTCAACGGGTCTGAAGGAAGGGTCAGAAACCTGCATCTTTAACAAGCTCCCCAGAACACCGCGCCCAGAAATACTATACTACCAAAAGTTAAAAAGGAGAGATCTGGAAGTTCCATGTTACAGAGAACACTAAGGTAGTCAGAGAATTTAGGACTCCAAGCGACTTGCAAAGAGGTATTAACAAGATGAGTCACATATTCACATAGACACCGGGCTGGTCTTCAGCACCTGCATGAACCCACAGCCCAACCCAGCACACCAGGGCTTTCTCTCTAGAAGCCATCATGATTGGCAATGGGGCCGTGCTGTGCCGGCTGTTAGACACTGTGCATTGTCACCATGGCGTGGATACCGGAAAACCAACCGAACGTCAGCAAAAAGAGATCTCAAAACCATTTAAGAGCCTCTCTTTGGAAAAATGACAGAGATGCAGAGCAGAAGTTATACAACGTTCAAAGGAGCTTTTGTTTCTTTTCATCCTTGCTTTGGCCGAAATATTGGGTGATTTATGAAAAGTGAAAGAAAGCAGCATATGTGACAATGTTTCTGTCTCAAAACCGGGAGTAAATCTCCTGGCATACTGCTTTCCTCCATTCTCTGTGTTTGAAGTGAATCCAGCCACCAGGGATTCATTCACTAAGAAATCAGAAAATGTTCTTTGACTCGCCCCACAACCTGGCCCTCCTCACAATGATGGAGCTGTCCCAGTGCATGCCCTCCCTCCCATCCTCCTTAGTTATGTCCTCCGCCCTGCTCTTCTGCCCCTACTCTGATCTGACCCACCCTTAATCACCATGGGTCTGGTTATCTAAACATCACTGGGCTTTGGAGAAATTACACGACAGAAGCCAAATAGATAAATGAACTCTGATCTTAGACCTCAACTAGATGATGCTTACTACTCCCACGGGGATGTTTATCTTGGAGAAGTGCAACTTCAGATCTGGGTTCATTATTTGCGGAGGCTGCCAAATCAGTCCATGGTAAGGCTGGGGGGAAAGGACGAATGGGGACAGTTCTAGTCCAGTGCTCAGGTTGGACAGGCCCAATAAATAACATCTCCCCTACTTGCCTGGGTTCTGGTCCAACTGAGAAATGAGACAAAAACCTGTCCTTGGTGGGACACAAAATTATCACCTTGATTACCGTTATTACTGATAAACATGATTGTAGAGGATGCAACTTTTAAAGATTTTATTTATTTTTATTTATTTGTCAGAAAGAGAGTGCACAAGCAGGGGGAGCAGCAGACAGAGGGAGAAGCAGGCTCCCCACTGAGCCAGGACCCCGATGTGGAACTCAATCCCAGGACCCTGGGATCATGACCTGAACCGAAGGCAGATGCTTAACGGACTGAGCCACCAAGGCGCCCCATCTCTCTCTCTTTTTAAAAAGATTTTATTTATGTATTTATGTGATTATTTATTTATTTATTTTTAAAGATTTTATTTATTTATTTGTTAGAGAGAGGGCACAAGCAGGGGGAGCGGCAGGCAGAGGGAGAAGCAGGCTCCCGCTGAGTGAGGAGCCCAATGCAGGACTCAATCCCAGGACCCTGGGATCATGACCTGACCCGAAGGCAGACGCTTAACCAACTGAGTCACCCAGGCATCCCGAGGATGCGACTTTTAAAAAAGGAACAAATGGGCTTCCTCAGCCCAGATCCTGGAATTTTCCAGGTTTGACTAGCCAGCACCGAAAGAGACTCTCTTGGTTTTAGCACTGAAAGCCCCACAGCCTGAGCAAACAGGGATGATGGGTAACCCCAGCTGGGCCCCGGGGCTGTTGGGCAGACTGTTCCCAACAACATGGGCAGTAGAGCAGATTGTACTTCCCATGGACAGTTCCTTCTCATGAGGAAGGAAAAAGGAAGGCCGAGGCTATGGCGCCCAATTTCTCCTTCTAACCTCACCAATCAAATTAAGTCAATAGAGGACAAGAGTGTTAAATGGATGGGTTCCTCAAATCATAGAAGGAAACATCTGGAGTGGGAAAAATATATACTTTCCAACACCATATATAATAAATAAGACCAACACAAATTAACACTCAGCAATCTAAGAAGACCTAATTGAAAGTCTGAACTATAGACTCATTTGAAAAGAAACATAACTTTATGAGCTTCATACAATTCAACCTAAGCTCTAAAAGTATTGTTCACTGATAATGGTAATGTTTAATAAAGCTTACATGATGTGAAGACGGCCTGTGGTTGATAAGACCATGGAACTGGTTCCTGCCATTGATTTGTGAGCAGAATATGTGAGGTCTCCTGCATGAGCATTCCATCTCCACTGTGTGGCTAGTCAGAGCACTCTTTCCACCTGGCCGAGGTTAGCAGAAATGTTCCAGATCATTGTGATCGCTCTGGATGAAGACAGCCACAATGTGGGGGCAGGGTCCCCTACAGACCTGTAATGGACAAGCGACGTGAGTAACACCTATCTGCAGTTTCATACAATCACAACTCAGCTATGCTTATGATAATAAGCCTATCATAACCAAGCCTATCCTGACTGATAGAACGTGTCATGGCAACTACCTAAAACACGAATAGAAACAAGGTTGGAGGGAGACGTTAATGGTGATTGCTTCTCTGACATAGGATTTCAGGTCTTTAATTTCTGCCCCTTTATACATTTTTATACTTCCAAGTTTGTTTTATTGAGCTTTTTAAATTTGTGATTCAAAAATTTCAACAAAAACAGATGCCTTTAGACTACCTGCTTTTAAAAAAATACAGTGGAATGCTTTAAAAGCATTCTATCCTTGTTTATATGCAAACCATATGTCATGATGCTACTTTGAATCTGAATTTTCATTCTTATTTAAATTCAGCTCAAAATTCTGTTCTGTGTCTCACATATGAAGAAATACCTTCCAAAAAACTTCCCGACATCTCTATAAAACATAAAATGTTTTGGTTGCTAAGGAATGCTAAAGCTACTTAGCTAGTTAAGTATACTGTCCAACGGATACAGTGACAACCATTGTGTACCCAGACGACCGTTCTGTTTTTTAATTGCAGCACAGTATTCGCTAAATTACATGAGATATTCAACATTGTATTATAAAATAGACTTTGGGTGAGATGATTATACCCAACTGTAGGCTAATGTGAGTGTTCTGAGCACGTTTAAGGTCGGTTAGGTTGACCTATAATGCAAGGTAGGCTGGGTGCATTAAATGCGTTTTTGATTTACAATATTTTCAACTTATGATGGGTTCATTGGGGCATAAACCCATTGTAAATCAAGGAAGATCTGTACATGTAAATCAAACCATCATGCTGTGCATCTCCCTCTTTTTCTTGTGTGATATGAACGAGGAGAGAGGAGGAGAAAGAGAGGTATCTCTGAAGAGTGGAAACTACAATTACTGGCTCCAGAGCAGACTGTTCAAAAAGGTGGCGGCCAGGGTCATTATGAAGATCTCAGCAAAGCCACATGGCGAGTACGAGGGAAACTGCTGGAAGTATTCTACTACTGAACACTATACACGTGTTTTGTGGGGTTTTTTTAAGACTTTATTTATTTGAGAGAAAGGGAGACAGAGATAGCAAGACAGAGCACAAGTGGGGAGGAGAGGGAGAAGCAGACACTCCCTGCGGAGCAGGGAGCCCAGTGCGGGGCTCGATCCCAGGATCCTGAGATCATGACCCGAGCCGAAGGCAGACGCTTAATGACTGAGCCACCCAGGCGTCCCATGTACAGGTATCTTTCTCATTCAAGAAGCGTATTGGGCCTGCAATGCTCCTTGGCAATATTTTTTAACTTATTTTTTTTAATTGAGATATAACTGAAATATAACATGGTATTAATTTTAGGTGTACAACTTAATGATTGCATATATGTACAAATATATCAAATGATTACCACATGATCACGATAGTAAGTTAACATCTATCTTTTAAGATCTACTTTCTGAGCAACTTTCAAAGGTACGACACAGCTCTGTTACTTCCGTCACCGTGTTGTCCGTTACATCCCCAGGACTCATTCATCGGATACCGGAAGGTGTTTCGTTTTCTAAGTCTCAGTGGTTTCTCTCCCATGGATCCTCTGCAGTTGTTCTCTCAAATCCACTCTACCCTCTCGAACCAGGGAGCCAGCATTCCTTCCTAAAAGGTGAGGGTGGCTTTTGCATCCAAGAGAAGATAACCAGGCGGAGCTGCAGAGTCGAGTTTGGGCCGCGGATTATAAAAGGTCAGCCAGAGAAAGCCCTGATGAGGAAGTGCCAGTTCGCCTTCAGTGAACCAGACAGTGCCGGCAATGAGGGCCACTCACTTTAGCATCCCAGAGACCTGGATTTAAGTTCTATCGCTACAGCTTCGTGGATGCATAACTTCAGACCAGTGAGAAACCATACTGAGCCTCAGTTTTCCCATCTATAAAAATAACGCAGTACTTGCCCCATTTTCAGATTAAAAACAATAATGCAGGGGCGCCTGGGTGGCTCAGTCCTTAAGCGTCTGCCTTCAGCTCAGGTCATGATCCCAGGGTCCTGGGATTGAGCTCCCTGCTTCTCCCTCTCCCTCTGCCATCCCCCTCTCTTGTGCTTCTCTCTCTCTCTCTGTCTCAAATAAATAAATAAAATCTTTAAAAAAACAAAACTAAAAACAATAATGCATATAAAACGCTTAGCACAGCTCCTGGAACACAGTAAGCGTCTAGTATATGTTAACAGCTGTTACCTATCTTTTAAAAAGCTGTTCCATAACATTAACGTTTAAATATAGGTGTCAATAAATATTATCTGCAAATATCATTATTGCCATGCTGAATATGCCTTTTTTAAGTTGTTTTTTTTTTTTAAGAGGAAAAGTGAGTTTGCCATTTTCTCAAAACCTTCTGCGACTGTTCTTCAGTTTGAATCCCATAGGTATGTCTGAAGCAGCACCACATCTGGGAGGGAGAATCCAAAACTACGACCTGCCCTCCTGCCTGCCTTCCCTCCTTCCATGCTCTCTTCCATCCTTCCTCCTTTCCCTTTTCCCTTTTGTTCTTTTGTTTGCATGGTGAAAAACACCATACTTCTCAAAAGATTGAAAATGAAATCACAGTGAAAGCAAGCTTGCAAAAGTGCTTGAGCGAGTCAGATCTTTTTTTTTTTTTTTGGCTTGGATGTCTTAAGCATTCTTTTTTCAGTCTTTTTCATACTATATATCCAGATTCTTCCTAAAGAATAGATTTGCTAAAAAACTAACATGGCAGACCGGCCCCCTTTAAATCTCACAACTTTCCAATGATTCAGGCAGAACTGACTAGCTTTGACAGACAATGCAAATTGCACTCAGATCATTTATTTCAACACATTTTTATTGAGCACTCGGGTGATCTGTGCAGGGCAGATTTGTGAATTGTTGGTCCTCTTGATATAGAAACGGCTCCCTCTAACACATTCAGACAGATGGCTTCAGAAGCCCATTGTTACCTGACAGAGAAAAGGGTAAATGTCCCGGGTCAGAGTGAGCGGAGGGAGAGGTAGGTACTCCTGGAAGGTGGAACATACCGGTTTATGACGACATCTTGACCAAGAAGGCTTACCAGTTAAAAACATCAAACAGGAGTAGAGAGACACTGTGTGGCTAGCGGCAAGCTTTCCCACCTTATAATTAGACACCCCACATGGCCATAATCATTCAAGAAGATTCTCCTTCCAGTCTCATCTTCCCTCTCCTACCTAGAAATTTATGAAACATCAGAGCTACAAGGCACCTCAGAGCTTGAGCACCGAAAGCACCATTATCAGTGGTAGTAGGAACACTGGTGATAGTGTTTTAATGCAGACAGCATGATAACCTAACTGATGACTTTGGTCTGACTCACCAAATGTTCTCCAGAAAGGATGTCCTTCACAACCAAACACCACCTCTGGGCAGCATGCAATAGCACTACTGCATGGTTATGACCTGATTTGGCCAACAGCAAAGAGCCTTTTGCTTTCTTTAACTTGTGTGGCCATACCACAGGTAAGTTGTGATTCCTAGGAGTCACTGTTAAATACTGAAAAAAATCTCATGGATCTGTGAACATCTTACAGCCCACAGTAAATGTCATTTACTAGTTTAAGTCTGTCATTTGATGGATAAGCAAATTACCTAAGGTCACATAGCTCATAAGAAAGTCAGGCCCTAGTCCCTCATCTGGTGACTTTTCTGCTGTACCACATCCACACAGGAAAGAATGAATACTCAAACAAAACACCATGCTGAAGAAGCAGCCAATTTCAATTGGATGCACATAGGTGTTCCAACATCCATCAATCAGCGCTTGGAGAATTTTTTGAATAGCAAAATAGCCCTAGAGAAACAGACCTTCAGTGAAGGCTTGCCTGGAAGCATGCCAGAAATTTCTGGGGAAACAGACCTAAGTACAGCTCACCTTTAACTGGCCTGACCCCTGACTGTCAGGGACAGTGGACTCCGGAACTCTGCTTCGCTGTTACTACACCTAACACCGCGTGTTGGCCAGGGCACCTATAGATGCTCTGACAACTCCAGCCACCTCTACGTTCTCTGTGTCCTTGCCCCTGTTGTAACCCTCCTCAAAGGGCTGATGCTCCAATACCCAGCCAAGCTGCAGGAAGCAGTTAGCTCAGTCCAAAACAAACTTTGTAGCAGCTCATTAACCCTTCCGTATCAGTCCAGGGTAATCTGGACTCACCCAAAGTGAGATGTGGGGGTGGACAGGGGAATACTTCATATTTCAAACTCATTACTTTCATCCTCTAGATAAATTTTCAAAGCCTACCACCAGTCAGACCCCCTCAACGTGAAGCTCACTTTAGAAAACAGATGCAAATTTATATGTAAGTACTTCTTTTGTTTGTGGGGGGAGGGGCATGCCTTCTGTATTTGTAGGGTTTTTTGGGTTTGGGTTTTTGATAGATGGGAAGGGAGAGAGAGGAGCAGAAAGGAAATGGAGAAAGGCCTTGAAGGAGCCCAGAAACATAAACATGGCCAGTTGTGCCTTAAGATAAACAGGAACTAACTTGTATGATGCTTGTAAACAGTGACCCAGGCAGGGATCAGTTTGTGTTCGCGATTATGATTAAATGAGGTGTCAACTTTGGCCTCACTCAGCATATTGAAGAGTGATTCCTCATACAACTCAGTAGCAAGAAAACAAACAATCCAATTAAAAAATGGGCAGAGGAACTGAATGGATATTTTTCCAAAGAAGACATACACATGGCCAACAGACACATGAGCTGATATTCAACATCACTCATCAACAGGGCAATGAAATCAAAACACAATGAGCTATTATCTCACACCTGTTACAATGGCTATCATCAAAAAGACAAGAGAAAGTGTTGGCCAGGATGTGGGGGAAAAGGAACCCTTGTGCACTGTTGGTGGGAATGTAAATTGGTGCAGCCACAAAGGAAAACAGTATGGAGGGGCTTAAAAAATATTTAAATACAATTCCATATAATATGGTAATCCCACTTCTGGATATATATCCAAAGGAAATGAAAACAGGATATCGAAGATATATCTGCATTCCCACATCCACTGCAGCATTATTCCCAACAGCCAAGATACAGAAACAGCCTAAGTATCCATCAACAGGTGAATGGATAAAGAAGATGTGAAATATACATACATACACAATGGAATATATTCAGCCATGAGAAAGAGATATATAATCCATCCCACTGATTCTGTTTCTCTGAAGAACACTCTACACCTTCCCAAAGTAAAATCAAAAACACTACATTTCCAAGACTGTCTTGCAACACGGCTACAGGCCTGTGAGCAGTCAGATACATCCCGAGACTGGGATGCAGAAGGTAGGAGTATGAGAATACTTTTTTTTTTACATCTTTATACTTTTACTTGCCCAATGTTTCATAATGTATGCATGGTGCTTTTGTAAAATTTTTAAGTAGTATTTAATAATAGGTGGCTCTAAGTCTCGTTACACTCAAAGCAATTGGTTGTTAACTGTTTTGACTCAGGAAAGAGCTTTGGGATCATTTAGCCTAACTCTGTGCAGACAGGAGCACCCCTGCCAGGCCAGACTTCCAGGACCACCCCCCACCCTGGCCAGCAGAGACTCTTCCTCACCCCGAGTTCCCTAATGCGGAGGACAAACCCCTGCTTCCTCTCCCCAAAACTCTGCTTCAGATGTTTTTGAAAACAGTTTTCATTTGGGTCCTGACATTTTTCTCCAACTTAAACATCCTTGTTCCTTCAGCAATTTCTTAAGTGCCTTCCCGCAACCCAGTTCCCCTCAGATTTACCAAAGTCCTTCCCAAAATGTGGCATCCATGAATGGCTCAAATATTCAAGACTAGGATAGAGTATATTGTTCTTGATCTAACATCGACCATCAAACATATCTTTCTTTTCTTTTCTTTCTGCCTTGCCTCCCTTCCTATGAGGATCTCAAACAATGTAAAACATAAAAATATAGATGATGGATAAATAAGTAGATAGATAGATAGATAGATAGATAGACAGACAGACAGCTGGACAGAGATATATAATACAAAGATAAGGCACTGACCCTACCAAACTGTGAAAAGGCATGATAACAAGCTTCATTTCCCCACCCCAAACCCTAGGACTTTCTGCCTATGTATAGTCCTTACTGCAGAACAAACTCAGGCTCGCATCCATAAAAAAAAAAAACCTCATACTCTCTTCCCAACAAATGTATCTACCAGGAGATGCCTTTCCTGGAGTTTGGCTCTATTTTCCAAGGTGACCACTTTTATTTAGTAAACCCTAATTTCAAACAATATGCCTATGGTCAACAATAGTTTTCTATGCCCTAATCCAAGAGTATTTGCATTTTAACAGAGAATAATACCCACACCCACAAGTCACACAGATCTGGCAGACTGTGGAGGTGAAAAAGAATTTAACAATAACTCTGAAAAAGTTGGGTATTATAATGTCCTTGTGACAGATTTTACAAGTTAGACCATGAGAATTTTAGAGATGTTGTTAGAGGTCAAGCAACTTGCAAGTGGAGAGCAGAGGTCCTGATGACGGACTCTACACTGCATTGCCCTGCCCTCCCAGTCAGCCATGGGCCCAGCCTCCAGATCCTTCGGCCTCTGTCTGCCCTCATTAGCAGCCTCCCCTTTCTCCAAATATAGTGACCAAGGAGTTTCCCTGACTTCCCTCCTCCCAAACTGAAGACTGCTCTCAATTCCTCTTTTCAGACAAAAGTGGTAAATACTAGTAGATATTATCTATCCAGTAGGTTGTCTGTAAAAGAAACTGAAATGATCAATAATACAACTCTAAAGTCCATTTTGAATATCGAGCAGGCAAAAGGGAGAATTCCTCTGAAATCACACCAAGTTTTTCTCCTTCCACTGAAGAGTACTTGTCAAACTGCCTAACGATTAAGAATGGAGAGCAACTGTAAGTTCTAGGAGGGCTGTCTCTCTCTCACGTCCTGGAGTCCCGGCACCTACCACACTGGCAAGTGCATAGTAAGACCTCACTGAACACTTGCTGAACAATAAATGAACATCCAGTGCCAACCACCCTTCGAATAGAGGCCAGCCATGGAATGCCAAATCTCCCCTGCATCATGATGCTGAACTTCCCAGGAAGGAGAGACCTGAGGCAGAGGAAAAACCCATGTAAATCTCTGTTTCAAACTGGTCTATACCACTGATGATAAAAAGAAAAGTTTAGAAAATTCTCACTAAACATCAGGATTCGTTCGCATGGTCAACGAATACTGAAAGTTTTGCACGAGGTCAGCACTGTGAGGAAGATAGAGGGTACCGGGATTCGTAACATATGGACCCTCGTCCCAAGAAGCTCACAATCTACTCTGCGACACAGACATGTTCAAAGATCATCATACGTGTCAAAGTCAGGTGGAACCCCTCCTCCCCCATTCCACGGAGAGGGCATTCTGAAACGTTGAAAAATCTAATGAAACTGACTGCCAACAGGCCAATACCTAAGGACACTGGTAGCCACCACGGTAGAATACTGCTTAACACACTAATGGTAGGTTTTGTTGTTTGGCAACAGAGCGGAGAAGGAATGGGGCTTTCCTCAAATCAGCCTCGATTGTGTTGCTAACCTTGGCAGGGTGAGCTTGGGGTGGGGAGATCACACTGAAATGTGAGCACCAGCTGCCATTCTTTTTTGAGAATTAGAGGTAGCAATGAAAAATTGGGGCAACTTCATCCCCATCCAGCCAAAGCAAGAGGCACTCAGATGTGTGAAGTGCGGGGAACAGGGGACGGGGGGGGGGGGATTGACACGACATTTCCTGTGGGGGAGGGCGGGACCGTGAGAGGGAATGGGAGCATAGCTGAGGGGACATTAAGAGTGCAGAGGACCAGAAAATTGGTTGGTAGACAGGGAGCAGCCACAGTCGACATCCTTGTTTCGAAAGCGTCCATTTGTAACACTCTTCCCAGGCATGTGCAAGGAAGCACTCGAACTAGATACAGATGTCATCTCCATTCAGTTTGCCCTGTCCTGTTCGTTTGACAGCTATGCCATCCCTCAATAAAGACTTCCTATTCCTCTGCAGTGATACAGTGTCTGGCCTGAAGAAGACTGGAGAAACTCTGGGAAGATGCGGGAAGTGCTCCCCAGGCATGGGGCAGAGCCAGGGTTGAAGAGGCATCCATGTCTTACCCTTCAAATCCCCCCTCTCCACAGGGCAGAGTCCCATTAATGGGCATCAGCTGCCCAGAAGAGCCCTGTGTCTCAGAGGCAGTAAGACTAAATTCCCAGGAAACCCTCCATGATTTAATAACAAGAGTTTTAAATTATGAAGAAAAGGGTCCCCCCCACACCTGGATTTTATTAAATATTATAATAGATACAGCAATAAATATGCAAATAATAATAGCTATCATTTTTTACCACCTACTATAATGTCTGGTACTACTTATACATTATTTAAGGTAATCCTTCCACCATCCCTATGAATTAAATAATATTATCATCCCCAATCAATAGACAACAAAACTGAGGTTCAAAATTAGAGTATCTTGCCCAAGGCTTCAGTGCTAATAATTGACATCCAGGCCAGTCTTCCTGTAAAGTCCTGGTTCTGTTTATTAGAGCAAGTGCTCACATGTATGCAGACTTTGGAGGAATCTGGGCAGAAGCAGGCTGAGGGCTCAAGGAAGGCTTCCCGGAGAAGGTTATACCCAAACTGGATCTTAAAGGATGAATATGAATTATTCAAAGAAAGGGCAGGCAGAGGATAGGGACAATCCAGGCAAAAGCATGATGGAGGCAGGAGCCTGGTGTGGACTGATCAAGCCAAGGTAGCCGAAATTCTTAGAGCTTAGTTGTGAGATAGGCAGGCAGGAAGGGCAGATGAGACAAAAAGATCTAGAGAGGCTAGTTTGTGCTGGGCCTTGTGTGCTGTGTTAAGAAGTTTGAACTTTATCCTATAGACAGTGTGGAGCCATTAGAAAGTTCTAGAAAAGGGAATGACACAGCCAGATCAGCATTTTAAACAGATCACCATAGCAGACGTGTAGAGTGGATTTAACAGGGACAAGATTAGAGGCAGACATAAGTCGAGAAATTGTTACAATAGTAAGTTGAAAATTAATAAAGACCTGAATTGGGATGTTCACAACAGGAACGGAGATGACGGGACAAATTCAAAAAGTAATTAGAAAGAAAAATTGTTGGGTCTTGGTAGATTGTTTAGATGTATATGACAAAGGGACACATATGGCATCCAAGTCCTCAGGAGTAGAGCTGCTTTAAGGAGACAAGGAGTCAAGTGTGGAAGATGTTGAGTTGAGGTGTCTGTGGGCCCTCGAGTTGAGCTGTGGCAGAATATACACATCTGGTGCTCCCCAAAGGAACCTGTCTACATCCAGGCAGTAAGTGAAGTCATACATATGGATGAGCTCTTCCAGGAGGAAGGGCAGTGGGCCAAGGACAGGCTCCAGGGGACCCAAACGCTGAAAAGGCAGACAGAAGAAGAGGTCCTAGAGGAGACAGCTAACAAGTGATTGGAATGGCCTAAGAAAAATCAGGAGACTGTAGAGATCCGGGAACCAAAGTGTCATACTTTAAGAAAGCAAGGGTTACCAATAGTGTCAGATTCTGAAGAAGCTAGAGAAAATTCAGGATTAAAAAAGAAAAAAATCTCCTGGGTACAGCCGTTAAGGAGCCATGGGTGCTACGCAGAGAGCAATGTCAGTACGAGTCTGAAGAATGAAGCGGCCTTGGGAGTTGGAGATCGAGGAAGAGCTTTCGGGACCTGGATGTTTTTAGGATGGGAAAGAATGAACTATGTTCAGAGGCTGAGAGGAAGGGAACTGTTAAGACAGAGAAAGACTGAGGACATCAGCCAAGATGGGGAGGAGGAGAAGGCGTTGACGGACACAGCAGGGCCTGGTGTGACAGGGGATGTGGCCAGAAGCACTAGCGAAACAGTGGCCCTGAATATGAAGCACAGGTGAGCTCTGAGACCGCAGAGAACAGCTGTAGGCAGTTAGGAAAATTTATAGGAAAAATAAGGATATTGAGGAAAACCATGCCTTCTGGCCTGTTTTTCTTGATGCAATAGCAAGCAAGCCCTCATGAATTTGAAGTGATGTTAACCCCCCAGTGGTGTGATTAAGCCCAGCGGTCCTCAGGAAGCAGGGAAGGGGGTGGGGAGGAGATGGCCTGCTGTTAACTAACGCCTTAAGAAGGCCTGGAAGGTACCAGATGCTGGCAGTCAAAGAGGAAGGTTAAGAAGCTCCATGTGGGGCAGTTCCTGGAGACGGCAAAATTCATTTGACTGGAAGTCCCCTCAAGAAAATACCATCCTGAGATTCCCACCTTGGTTTGAGTCCTAGAGAGAGACAAGATTCCTGGAAATAGGGGCTCCTGGGTGGCTCAGTCGGGTAAGCGTCTGCCTTCGGCTCAGGTCCTGATCCCGGAG
Source organism: Leptonychotes weddellii (assembly GCF_054177405.1). Classification (NCBI taxonomy): domain Eukaryota; kingdom Metazoa; phylum Chordata; class Mammalia; order Carnivora; family Phocidae; genus Leptonychotes; species Leptonychotes weddellii. The sequence goes on along the minus strand of NC_138370.1, from coordinate 37,702,021 downwards.
TCCTGGGATCCTGACCCCGCGACGGGCTCTCTGCTCAGCAAGCGGGGAGTCTGTTTCTCCCTCTGTCTCTGCCTTCCTCTCTGCCTACTTGTGCTCTCTCTCTCTCTCTCTCTCTGTCAAATAAATAAATAAAATATTTTTTAAAAAAGATTCCTGGAAATACCCTGTCCCCCAATAAGTTGAGCTTAATCATGCTAATCATTAGAAGCTGCTAGTTTTGTGTTATCCATTCTAAAAGTATTACACTGAGAAAACAAGTAGGATTCCAGCCAACTCAATGGCCCAGGAATCTCCCACCTCTCTGGCATGTGTAGGATTTCTTTGCTTGCTTTCCATTTTGGGTGCTCCTAGGGGCCAGTTTTAACCAATGCATTACACCTTGCCCTTCTCCCCATCTCATCTGAAGGTCTATTTCTCTTCCAATAAAAGAAAATGTTTCTGCATCAGAGTTTTTACATCAAACTCTTAAAAACACTTAGATCCACGTGTCTCATTCCTCTTTGACCCACAAAGCACGCTCCTCTACCCCTGGGCTGACTCCTCTGCTTTCGGCTAACCTCCCTTCCAATACTTGCAAAGTGCACCCTCTGGAGACCCCATGTTCATCTTTGAAAGGCACTCCCTCCACCAACCTGCCTCATCTGAACCTGCCCCTTCCCTCAAGGCCATCACTCCCCGTATAGCTCTCTACAGTGTGGAGTGCACATATTTCTACATCCCATACTCTGGAGCTGGGATATCCTCCCAGCTGTTCATGGGCATTTTTGAAAGTTCCTCCCATCTAACTCTCATGCTTCCTGGCTCTCCCACTCTCTGCCTCTCCTCATGGTGCTCCAGTCCTGACCTCGTTTTGCCCACTACATTCATCAGACTTTGGCAACTGGCTCACTAGCTTCTCCCCACCTTAAGCACTGCCCTGATCCTGGAGACAGCCCTCCCAGCACCCTGGCTTTGTTGTGTGCAAGTTGATTCCCCGGTGGAGCTGCTCCACTGCCAGAATCTTAGCCTCTTAGACTCAGGGGCCACCTCCGCTGAACACAGCCTGCCCTCACTGCACTCCTTGCTCTCTTCCCCTTCTCTGGTCTCTTTTACGACATTCTCGCAGTGATGTGTAAGCATAGCTTTGAAGTCAAATAATGATATCAAGGGCTTAACAAACATTTAAGACATTTTCCTAAATAGCCCAGGTATACCCTATTTTAGCTTTTTATATCTTGACATTACCTATCTTTTATGTGGCAGAACGTCAACCACCTCTCCCCATCACCCTCGGCTCCTTCTTCCTGCCCTTGGGCTAAGCTCATCCAGCAAACCCCCAACATCCCAACCAGGCATGTTCCCCAAGATTGCAGAGATAACTAGCAACCACTACTGGGAAGATATACCATTCCAGATGTATGGTTTCCAGTCTCAGCTGAACGCTGGGTCTGCTCGGATCTGCTGTTACCTGCCCCACCCCCACCCCTGGCCAGCTTTCTAGCCCCGTGTCTGCCATGAGGATTCCAGCTCTAGCACTCTGCTCAAACTGTCTCCCCAGCACCTCTTGTCTTCACTCTAACAACCTGCCTTGCTCCTAACTTCATAGAGAAAACAGATGCCCTCTGGTGGGAGCTCTCTCAGCTTCCCAAATGGGTCTGTGCCTACACTTACCCTTCCCTCTCTGGACCTTTCTCCTTAGACGAATCCATCCACGCACCTCTAGCCATGCATCGTTCATTCCCTCCCTTTTTTCTGGATCTTCCATCTCTCACTCCTCTGCTTCAGATTTTAGCTTCTAAATGAGTCTCTGCCATCTTAAAAAAAAAAAAAGTCTCTGACTCAAGATCACACTTCCTGGTAATGGTCTTCACAGCCCGCTGTGTGACAGACACTCCTCGCTTTCCATTCTTTTTTTTTTTAATCAAAGTAATGCATAAGCACAGCTTTGGGCGTCAAACAAGGCTACAAGGCTTAACAAAATTTTTGAATATTTTTCTGTAATCCCCATTTTTCTTTTTTTTTTTTTTAAGATTTATTTATTTGAGAGGGGATGAGCAGAGGGAGAGGGAAAGAAAGAGTCTCAAGCAGACTCCCCGCTGAGCACAGAGCCTTACTCAGGGCTCGATCTCACCACCCTGAGATCAATGACCTCAGCTGAAATTAAGACTCAGATGCTTAAATGACTGAGCCACCCAGGTGCCCCTGCAATCCCCATTTTTCTAGATAACCCATGGATACTCTCATTTAACTTTTTATATTTTGACATTATCTTTGACCTTCCTACTGTGGAAGATGAGGATTCAGTCCCCTTCACCAACCACTCCCCCTCCCCCACCAGTACACAAATGTCACTTCCCCTCTCTCCATGGTCCCCATACATGACATAATGATTAGTGGGGAAATTATTATTCAACATTTACATTAATATGTCTGTAAGTTTTTCAGACATTTGTAAACTATGATTATGTTTTTCCTTTTTCTTCAACCTTTTTAAGTATCTATCTCTAATTCAGCCCCACGCTTTCCAAGAGAAAGTAAAACTCCTCTCAGTCCAGTGAAACACATCAGGAAATCTAACCCTTGCTATTTACTCTAATAGAATCCCAGATGAAAGGACTGCACCGCAGGCCACAGTCCTGCTGCTGTCCTGGGCTTCCCTTCATCATCATCCCTACTAATTTCCTTGCCTTCCCTCAGTTTTATCGTCCCTGACTCCTAGACTTGATGTCTTCCTATTTCTTGTTTACATCCTAGTTTTGGTGGAGCACGTCCTACAGTAGCTCTATCAAAAAGGGTGCAGGAAGGCACATTTTTTGAGAACTGCCTTTACTCTTGAGGGTGATGTTCTCAGGTTCTAGACTGGAAATCATTTTCCCTCAGGCTGTTGAAAGCACTGCTACACTGTCTCCAAACTCTTGAGAAGTCTTATGTCCTCTGTATGAGACCGGCTTTCTTCCTCTCTGATAGCCTCTACAAACTTCTCTTGATCCCTAGAGTCCTGACATTTCATAGTCTTGTGCCTTGCGTGACAACTGCTTTATATGAGTTATGCTCATGGGGCCCCTTTGGACTGGAAATGCAAAACTTCAGAAGCTTTGGAAATTTTGTTCCCTTTTTTTTTTCTATAATGAACCCCCTCTATTTTCTTTTTTCTCTCTTTCTGTAGCTCCTAATAATCAGGTACTGGACCTGTGGACTGATCCCTAATTTCCCCATTTCTTCTATTTTCCACTCTTTTCTCCTTTAGTTCTGGAAGGTGTTCTCAACATTATCTACAGACTTTTATAAGTTCTGCTACTGTACTATAATTGTCAAAGGTCCTTTTCCATTCTCTGAATGTTTCTTTGTCTAATACTCCATTCTTTCTTCACAGACATATTTCCTCTTACCTCTTGATGACATTGATCATTGTATTTTGAATTTTTATTATATCCCCTACATTGTCCCCACTTTTTTTTTATTTGTCAGGGTCTCCATCTTACATATTTTAATCTTGCCTCAAACCTTTGGTGATTCTTATCTTCTTCTTTTCATGCCTAATGGTGAGGAACTCAGTATTAGAGGTTTCTCATGCATGGGCAGGCTGATTACCCGATGCATGGGCAGGGCTAATTACCTGATGAGCTTCACCAGAGTTTGAGGAGGGGGTCAGATCTATCTATTCTGTTTGGTCTATTCCGTCTGGAGCAGACCAATTTTCCCAGAATACAATCTCCAATCTCCTCAGCGGGCTACCTGAATTGACTGGGCTCAGCAGCGGAAGGGATTACGAGAATTTCACGGTTCAGTGTGCAGAGTTTCAGTTTGTGCCCACTTTCAACACACTACCTAAATGCCAGAATACATCTCCAGTCTTGGGGGAAGAGGGGAAGGAAGCAGGTAGAGGGGCAGTTGCTTGGCTGCCTGAAGGCAGAGCGAATAAGAGTGTCTACGTGTTCTTTATGCAAACTGGCCCCCAGCCTTTCTGCGTGTGCCCCTTCCTGGTGCCTCAGCTTTTACAAGGACCTGTTGCCTCTGATTCCTAAGCTTTTCAGGACTTGCACAACTAGAACGGCTGTGTTCCTTATTGATTTCTCCCTTACAGACAGTTAGGGGTTAGCTTTCTCTGAAGGAGAAGAAGGTGAGGCAGGAGAGAGGAAGAAGGAACAGAAGGAGGAAAGAAGGGAGGGAGAGAGGGAAAGAAACATTTACTGAACAACTACGATGCACCAGAACCTGTCTGAGCTGGGCCCTTTTCATAAAGAATCATATTTTAATCCCAAGAACAACCCTCTTAGGTGGGCTCTGTTATCATCATTCACATCGTACCACCGAGGAAACCCAGTTCAAAGGTATGAGTTAACCTGGCCAAGGACCTACGGTTAGTGAATGCCCCCATTCAAACTCAAGGATCTGCGATCCCCACAACCCGTGCTCCTTTCCCCACCTCTTGCTAAGCCATATCCAGGACCTGGGGTCTACAGGCCACAGCCACCTCCCAAGTCACACAGTGCAGACACCTCCCGCTCTCCCTTCCATCCTCTGGGTCCCCCCAGAGCCCTGTGCGCCTTCTAGGGCAGTGGGCAGAGTATTTTACATTCTCCCTGGAAGGGGCCCAAGGCACTGTGTTCTCAGCTGCTTGGGCTGAGATCTGAAGCGCAGACCCAGCCACTGACATCACCCCGTGTGCCCTCCACTTCCGCTGGGCCGTTTATGCTGGCACAGCCCGAGAGCAAGGTTGGCGGGAAGGGAATCAGCCCAACTAGGATTAATAAGAGGCAGCTGGGCTTTAAAAGCCTCCTTGACAATGTAAAGAAACTAAGTCAGATGTTTTTGGAAAAGACTGCTGAGTAACTGTGTCCAGCTCCCCGTCTCTTTCTATTGCCACTCCCCCACTTCCTCCCCTCACACTTGAACCGAGGCTCTCAGTCACTTTTTTCAGCATCATGGATGATAACCCCATTGGCTCCGGTCAGACACTGGCCGATGGGAGCTGGTGTCCAAGGGCTCAGTTGCACCCAGGGCGAAACATTTAGGCAGGCCGCCACTCAGCTCAGCCCCCAAGCGTCCTGGGCGCCTCACTCACCGCGCCCTAGTCCTGGCCTCCCCCGGGCAGAGCTGGTAAAAGGTCTGGGGGGAAGTGGGCGCAGGGGGTGGGCAGGGATCAGCCCCTTTGTGGATTAGTTTAAAAGCCACACTGGATACCACAGCAGAGGCGTGCATTACTGAGACAAACCATAACCTCCGGGGGCTAGGAGAATCACAACTAAAAACTAAGATCTACCAGGCACCTTCTGGGCTACGTGTTAGGTTCTTTCACACACTTTTCTCCCCACGCTTCATCAAACCTTGCCTAGGCTGTCTTCTCCTCAAGCCTTTCCAAGTCTTTCCCATCCACAAAGGAAAGGTCTTACCTACCTCCTTTGTGAAGCCTTCCCTGTCCAAGTCCTTTCCCAGGACTGGGACCTACTAGTATTTTCTGTCCATCCAGTCTACCCTTCATCATATGATTGACGTTGAGGACAATCTGCCATTTACATTAGTTCATGACTCCCATGGAAGATGCCATGAAGGAAATTTCCTGTTGAATTCAGAGCCAAAGGGCACTGTCACTCTTGAAGAACTAGCATTTTCTTTCTTTTCTGACAATGAGATCTTTGTAACTCATCATGTTTCCTTCTTTGACTACTGAGAAGCTCCAAGCACAAGGATGACTTAACTTAGGGCGCCTGGGTGGCTCAGTCGTTAAGCGTCTGCCTTCGGCTCAGGTCATGATCCCAGGGTCCTGGGATCGAGCCCCACATCAGGCTCCCTGCTCCACGGGAAGCCTGCTTCTCCCTCCCCCACTCCCCCTGCTTGTGTTCCCTCTCTCGCTGTGTCTGTCTGTCAAATAAATAAAATCTTAAAAAAAAAAAAAAAAAAAAGGATGGTTTAACTTAGTTAGGAATCTGGGGAGGTCTCTGCTCTATAAGGAAGTGACATGTAAGTTGAGACCTACAGGATGAAAAAGAATTAGCCAGATGAAGACTGAGGGCAACATCATTCCATTCTGAAAAAGCAGCATGTGCTAAGGTCCTGAGGCAGAAAAGAACCCAACACTCAGAGTGATTAGAACCTGCTGAGGAAAGAAGAGGGTGGTACTAGTGAAACCGTAATGAGTTTTAGACCCTCCAAGGCAGCTGAGCCAGTTTTTACAGGCCCTGTAGGTATGTTAAGAAATCCAGATTTTAGTCTAACCACACTGGGAAGCACTTGAAGAGTTTTTATGTGCAACCATGACATGAACCAATTTATCTTTTAGAACTATTTCTCTAGTGGCTCTGTGAAAAATTCACTGGAAAGAAACAAAAGCAGAAACAAGAAGGCCAGTAAAAAAGCTACTGCAGGTTGGAGGGTAAGAGATGATGGAGACCTGGCCTGGATATATGAGTGGCCATGAAAGCAGGTGCACAGAATCAGGACATATTTTGGAGACAGAATCGACAAAACATTTAGGTTATATAATGCACCATAAGGAATGACTTTGGAGCCAGGAAGAACTGGAGCTAAGAAGCAGTTTTCCCCCTTAACAGCCAGGTGACCTTAGAGCATGCCACTTAGCCTCTCCGAGCCTCGCACTACTCGCCTATAAAATGGGCATAATTACACCTACCTCAAAGGACAGAAGAGAGCTTAAGAAAGATGACGTGGGAGGAGAGCTTCCGGCCTCCTCAGTAATCTGTAGAGGATCTGCTTCTAGACCCTACAGTCAGCCACAACCAAGGAAGAGGGGCTTGCCTCTGCTCTGTGAAAGTGGGAGCTCAGGCAGCCACCCAGCTAGCTCAAGAGTCTACCTCTTGTCACTCTTCCCTTCCCCCAGGTCCTTATCTCCAAATCTCTACTTTAGGAACTGAGACTTTCAGAAGCTACGGTGCCCCCAAAAGGGCACTGTTTGGGCGAGGAGCAGAATAACGGCAGGGAGGGAAAGTTTTGAGAAGCAGGGGCATCTGAAGCAAAAGAAGGCATTCAGTATACCCTTGGTAACTTTTTCTTTCTCCCAACACCACCCCCCACCCCCTGTTCTCCTTCCCTTTCTTTCTTTTTCCTCCTCTGCCCCTCTCCTCTCCTCTCTTCTCCCTTACAGTCAGTGGCCTCTGAAGCCCCCTGTTCCCAGCACAGGGACTCAGGACTAAGAAAGTCCCCCTCTGACTAGTCTCCACCCCACTTTCCTCATCACTGGGCTCACAGCCAAGGTCAGTCAATATGTGAGTATCTGGAGAGAAGGGAGCCTCCAAGCGCTCTCGCTCTCTCTCTCCTCTGGGAACCTAAGAAGCTCAATTTCCCTGGCTTTCCCAGCACATTTTCCACCAGCTTAGGGCCACCGGCCGTACGAGGTAGCGGCTTCGGTGCCCCAGACCGAAGCAGTTGCATAATTCCCGCCCAGGCTCCCAGAAGCCTCACAAAGCCATGCTTCCCGAATAACCCCAGTGAATGAGCCCAAATAATACGTGAAATTTTATCGGGCCTGCCGTGCCCAGAAGACTCACGCAGAACGGGAGGGGCGCTCACCGGGCCAGGCTGCCGACACTCGATATCTTCTCACCACCACCGGCGATTAGAAGGGGATTAGGATCAGGTGGACAGGGGGCAACTCCAGTGCACGAGGTGGGAGCGTGACCCGGCGGTGGCGAGACGATCCCGCGAAGCGCTGTGCCCTACCACGCGGCCCGGCAGCTCACAGTCTAGACCCTTGGGGTGGCCGCCATCTGTGTCCCGCAACCGTAGGCCACAGCTCTCCTGATCGTCTTTACCTGGTGCGTGAAGACACCGAGGCTCGGAGCTGTCCCACGGCCTCTGCGTGTCCACGCTGCGCCAGGACTGGGCCAGTCGTCGGTCTCCAAAACCAGGCCGTGGGGGGTGGGGGGGGGGACAAAGTGGGGGAAGGGGGCGGCAGGCAGAGAGGTTTTCTGGATTCTTCTGTGTTCCACGTTATCCATGCACGGATTTTCAAGTCCCTCCATTCTAGACCCAACCATCATTTCAGAGCCCAAAGAGCAAGGAAAACAAGCTAGGAAGAGGGTAGCAAGCCCTCTGGAAGCGGCGGAAGGAAATCACAGGCCATGGAGCCAGTCTCCCAGCGAAGCATGGCACGCCCCCCCCCGCCCCCAGCTCTGCCCTTCGCCCTTCTCACCCCGCCCCAGGCGCCCTGTGTGCACCCGCCTCCCTGACTACTTCTGCCCAGAACATTGAGGGTATTGGGTAGGAAGGCTCTTAGGGGTCCCTTACAAACTTACCTAGGTCATCCCAATTCCACCGCTGGCTTTCTTGCAGTCCTTGATCCAGGCAAATCCAGCAAAAATGCACTCAAGATCCTTATCTCCTTTCATTTTTCTAGTTTTGAAATCCGGATCACGCTCTCAGCCTCTAACCTTGCCCGTGAGTTATTTAAAACATCATTTCAAGGGGCTCCTGGGTGGTTCAGTGGGTTAAGCATCTGCCTTCAGTTCAGGTCATGATCGCAGGGTCCTGGGATCCAGCCCTGCATGGGGCTCCCTGCTCAGCGGGGAGCCTGCTTCTCCCTCTGCCCCTCTCTCATGCTCGCTCTCTTTCTCAAAAATAAATAAAATCTGAAACATCATTTCACAACCTCAAGGTCCATCCACAGATGAATGGATAAATAAAACATCTCCACTAACAGTGAGATTCGTGAAGACCAGAAGGGTCTCTTACCCCTCTCTGAGCCTGGTGCCTAGCAAAGTGGTTGGCATGTGGTAGATACTCACTGGGAAAGCAAAGGTCCCACTAGTCACTTCCCTCCTGCGAAAATCAGAGAGAAAGAGAAAAATAGAGAGCAAGTGCAGTACAGGATTTAAAGAGGAAGGAGGGAAGAAAGGAAGAAGAAATGAAGGAGGGAGGAAAGAAGGAAAAGAAGGAGGAAGGGAGGGAAAGAGAGAGAGGACTAGAAAGGGAGAGAGGAGGGAAACAGAGGAAAACGGGGGAAGCCTGCAGCGAGGGCTTGTCTATGGAGCTGGCTCCTTGAAGATTTGCTTCAGTTGACTCTAACAAATCCTTCCAGTGCCATCCCATACCTCCTGGGCTATCTTATTCCAGCAGTTTGATTCATTCCTTATTTTGAGGGGCAGCCAAATACCTCCCCCCTTTTCTTAATAGGCAAGATCTAGGACAGATCTTGTTGCAGAAAGAGAGGCACTCAAGAGTCATCTTCACTTGTAATTAACTATCCAATTAAATCCAGGCACTCAGCCATCCATCCAAATTGGGGCTGAAGGTTGTAATCCACCATGAATTTTGTGAGCTTGCAGCAGCTCAGACCAGCAGCTGTACTGTATTAAGGTTTTTTTTTTCTTTTTCTTTTTCCTTTTTTTTGGGGGGGTTCTTGTTGTTCTTAAAGAAGGGAGAGAAAAAGGGGAAACTGGGTAGGTAGATACTGAGTGATCAGAGTGTCCCTGAGGATATTGAGCATCAGGGGGAAATTACCTTCCTGATGACTCAGAAACAGGAAGTGGTGACCCAGAGGCGTCACACGAAGGGGAGGCATGCACATATGTGATGACATCGTTTCCTATTTTTATGAGCGTGGGGTACAGGAGAGTGGGAAAAGGAGGGGGAGAGAGAACAATCAAGGGATAGGACAGTGGTTCTCCTGCATGTCTTTGCTCACATCCTCACATCCCCATCCCCTATTCCTGCACTTGGGACACAGGGTCGGCGCCCCAGACAGCTTCCTCTCTTTCACCCTCAGGCTCTGACTGAGAAGAAAGAAGTTAACAAAATTCATTTCAAGCTCTTCTGACCAAAGACAGAACCAGATTAGCAGGCAGATACCCTCAATCCTGCAGATGCCACCATGCTGATGATGGGAATTGTCTTAGCAGCAGAAGGAACCATGATCTGAAACCCCCTAACTCCTCACCAGGCCCCATGCCCATACTTCATCACTTGGGCAAGAAGGGTGCTACAATGAGCAGCCAGCGACCTGGTGCTCAGTGAAGACGGGCTGGGCTGGGGGTGCACAAGAATGTGCAGGAAAGTATTCAGAACTTAACCAGCAGATTTGGGGGGGGTGGGGGGGCAGCGGGGGGAACAAGACTGCAGAGCTAAGTCTAATGAGACTTTGGGACTAGGAGAAAACTGAGGGCCAGAAGCCCCTTCTTGGTCTTCTTTCCCCAAAGAGGGAAACAAAGATCAGAGCTCTGGTCCAGAGAAATGGGCCAATTCTGCCCCCATAAGACCAAGCGAAGGAACAGCCCCGCCTCCCAGATCTTGCCTTTGCTACCACAGTGGACACTGTCCCAAGAATGCCCTCACGCTGTAGAGAAGCTGCTCTGCTTGTGCAGTATACCCCACACCTCAGGAAGCCAGCAGAAAGCAGATGGGCAGACGACCCAGCTGGAAGTTAGTGGAATGTAACTGACAGTCATGCAGAGCAATCGACAACCCCCTTCCAGTTCTCTCCATGGGAGTTCAGGATGCAACCTGCAGCGGGGGAGGGGAGCAATTGTAAATTTTGTGAAAGTTGATAGACCAAGAGAACAGAGCACATCAAGTCCACCAGCATGTTCAGAGGAGCCTGACCCTGGGTTTGCCCACATTTGTCTTTCTCTCCTGCCTCCTCTAAGGGAAACCAAACCACCATAATGCTTAGCCAGCCTTCTGTGTAAGCAAATCTATGTGAGCCAATCTATATAAAAAGACCAGTAATCTGCAACTAAATGGCTGCCTACACGTGTGTGCTCCCAAAAGCCACTATAGAGGGAAGTGGAAAAGGAAGAGTCATAGTCCAAAGTCTTATCTTTGGAAGGGAATGATGAAAAGTCTGTCCAGTGAGTTCTCTGTCTAGGACTCCCTGTGCAGTGAAAGGCACTCAACAGGACAAACATTAGAAGAAGGGAAATAATTTTGTTGGTACAATCAGAGGTGTCACCTCATCTGGCCCCCACACTAACCCCACGTGGAAACTGAAGTTCGGAGAAGCTGGGTAACTAGCCCCAGACCTCAGAACTAGTAACCAGCAGAGGCAAGGCTTGACCCAATATCCCACCATGCCCCTTCTCCAGTGTAATCTGTTATCTCTGAAGACAAAGTAACAGAGCTGAAGATCCAGGGCAATACATGAAGCACCACGGCAACCTTCCTCCACAAATGCCTCTCTCTGCTCCTGTCACAGATCCTGAAATTGGACCTCTGCATAGTCATTCCTGGTGGTCTCAGATAAACGTTTTCTAGGTTTCGCTCAATTAGTCATCACAGAACAATTGCACTTGGGCTACTTGACCAAAAAAAAAAAAAAAAAAAAATTTTTTTTTAAATCCTAAATCTGTAGAGACCAAAAAGTAGATTAGTGGTTTCCTTGGGCTGGGGTTGGGTGGAGTGGGGAGTGACTGCTAATGGGTATAGGGTTTCTTTTGGGAGTCATGTAAGTATTCCAAACAGACTGTGGGAATAGCTGCACAACTCTTCAAATATACTAAAACCCATTGACTTGTGTGCTTCAAATGTGAACTATATCTCAATAAAGATGTTTCCAAAAAATAGAACCTGTCATGAGGAGTTTAAAATGTAACTGTAGTGAGAAGACATATGTAAGAAGACAGGATAAGCCAAAAAGCAATAGGCACCAGAAGAGTTCAGAAAAAGAGGGGCACCTGGGTGGCTCAGTCGTTAAGCGTCTGCCTTTGGCTCAGGTCATGATCCCAGAGTCCTGGGATTGAGCCCTGCATCGGGCTCCCTGCTCAGCAGGAAGCCTGCTTCTCCCTCTCCCACTCCCCCTACTTGTGTTCCCTCTCTCACTGTGTCTCTGTCAAATAAATAAATAAAATCTTTTAAAAATAATAAAATAGAGTTCAGAAAAAGAAGGATCAATTCTAGTTGGCATATCAGAGAAGACAGATTGGCTCTATACTGGTAGATAAAAGAGAAAAATCCATTTTTCCAAGTTGGATTTCCACATTTGAGGAACATGAGCATGGGGGCATAGAAGGTGTGAACATGTGAAGGAAGCATGTTTAAGAAATGGTAAGCCAACTAATGACATCCTCTTTGGCACACACACACAGAGATGACTTATAATGCTGTATCAGCTGCCTATTGCTGGGTAAGAAATACCTCCAAACTTGGTAACTTAGGACAACAGCAACCATTTCATTGTTCACAAGTCCGCAATCTATTCCAGGCTAAGGAATGTGACTTATCGCCATTCCACAATCAGCTCATGGTTCCACCAGGCCTGGAAAATCCAAGATGTCCTCATCCCTAGTCTGGCACTTCAGCCAGGATGACGGCAGCTAGCCAGAAGCTAGATGTCCTTCTCCCCCTCCTTATACTTCATTTCTCTTCCCCCAAGAAGTTGCATCCTAGAGGAAGCTGGCCCAGGCCTTCTTGCACGACATTCAAGACAGCAAGAGAGTAGAAGAAAACACTGCAAGGACTCATGGCCAAGGCCCAGAACCTGCCCAACATCACAGCCACAGAATTTTATGTGTCCAAGCAAGTCATATGGTCAATCTAGACGCAGTGAGGGAGGAGACTACACCGGGTATGCATTCAGGGAAGCCTTCACTGGGTATCTATCCCAAATACAAAATAGTAAGCCATACACTTGCTTTGGAAGAGCTTACTGTCCAAGGACCTGACTAGGCTGAAAGGTATTTAAAGGGGAACTATGTCTAGGAATGGAAGACTGGGGACAGAGCATAGAGGACATTGAATACAAAGCTAAGGAGTTCGGATTTCATTCAAGAGTCCTTAATTAAGGTGCAAAAATCCCTAGGAGAGGTGATATTTTAAGCCTTTATGAGCAAGCATCTTAGAAGAAATTGATCATGTGTGTGAGCTAGACACAACAGAACTCTAGGTCTATTTAAGAAGTCAGATAAATTGCAAGGACTGTGTGTTCCCATCACCTAGGTCAGAGACCACCACCACTTTGGAGAGGAGTGTGGTTTCCGTGTAGGTAAGGTTTCCATGCCTGCATCCCGGGGCAGGACACACACCACAGGTGCTAAGTAAGAGGTTCTGCTCACACGTCAGCTTTCTTTCCCTCTTCAGTTGTCCTACCCATCCTTCCTCAATTTCTGTGTGCATGGCCATATCGGTGGGCTATAAAATGCTAAAGCTGGAATCACAGCTTCGAGACTGAAATAAAGAAAAACAAAGACAGTCAGGAGAGAATTCTTCAGACTATAATATGGAAATTCACAGCAAAGAGAAAACAAAAACCACTGATCCAGTTGAACTAATTACTTGGGTATCTACTGCTCCCGTTCTGCCCACCTCTCTCCCCACTTCACCGTTCACTCCTCTAAAACCCAGAGTGATGCTCTGGCCCCACAGTTCTCCTGAGGACCTACTTCCCCTGTAGATGACTACCTACAGCCCTGCGGGGGGGGGGGGGG
>NC_138370.1:37679334-37688569 GCF_054177405.1 Leptonychotes weddellii | reverse complement strand
CGTTATCAGCAAAGTACGGTGAACATCTTCTCTACTAAGAGACTGCTCCCAGGATATCCATGTTGGATCAAGAGTGTCCCATTCAGATAAGCGGCCAGCGGTCCTTGGCACTACCTGGCCAAGTGTGCCTTCACTTCCCTCCCACGTCTCACCTCGGTGCTTCCCTCCACCGACTGGCATTCCCCTCCACGTCTTCCCCCACCAACGATGCCCATAGTTTTCCACCAGAACAGCCCCCCATTGAAATTTTCTGCCCCCACCGCAAGAAGTTTACCTACATTCTGAAATCATCTTCTCACTTTCACTATTAAAATTCTGATTCCCAGCTCCATGTGCTTTCAGCTAGCTGTGGGTGTGAATGAATACATATTTGAGGAGAAGGCTCCCGAAAATACAAAGACATGAATATTTACTGCTGCCACTTCAGGCACTTTGGAGGACAGGCAACGGAGGCATTTGGAGGCTTGTAATGGATCGGGACCTCCAGATATTGTCCTTATCCAAAGAAAAGTTGAAGCAAGGAGAAGAAGGGGTGAGGAAAGGTTATGGACTCCTCCCGAGCCACCCCCGCCATTCCTCTGCAAATATCAACCACCTCCCGTGCACATGGAATTACCGATCATACAGTCATGCGACCGCGAATGGGATCCACGTGCCCCAGACATAAACAAGTCGTACAGTGCATTCCTCCTTTAAACCATTTTGAAATACCCAGAGGTGAGGATTATTTCCAGTCGAAATCATTTCAGACGTCACTTACCAAGTCTGGCACCCGTAACTTTCCACTTAGACAATGGACGCTAACTTAGGCGGGGGGAGGGGGCGGCACAGTGAAATGCTAGCAGCTTCAAAAGAAGGGGAAAAGGAAGAAAAAAAGAAAAGAAAGAATAAAGAAAAGAAACACTCACACTTGACAAGGAGCACCATCTAGAGGAAATATAAGGTAAAGCTCATCTTCTCCCAAATACAGCCCCAGGTATTCTCCAGTAGCAGGAGCTGAATGCTGAGCCCTGCCTGCCTCGGGCCACACGGACAAGAGCCTGGCTTTGAGATGCTTGTGAGCACTGGTGACCCGTGCGGGGCAGCGACACCTGAGGTCCCACGCCCAGGTGTAGGCCTCCATGTGACAAGTTGGAGCAACCCCAGAGTCCAGAAACCTGCCCATAAGACACAGTCGAAAGCAGGACAAATACTGCATGATTCCACCTACATGAGGTACCTAAATAGTCAAACTCCTAGAATCAGAGTAGAATGGCGGTCGCCAGAGGCTGGGGAGAGGGGAAAAAGGGGAGTGATTGTTCGATGGGTATAAAGTTTCAGTTATGCAAGATGACTAAGTTCTAGAGATCTGCAGTGCAACATTCTGCCTGTAGTTAACAAGATTGGGTTCTACTTAAAAGTTTGTTAAGGGGCGCCTGGGGGGCTCAGTCGGCTGAGCCTCGCTTCTCCCTCTCCCTCTGCCATTCCCCCAACTTGTGCTCTCTGGCTCTATCTCTCTGTCAAATAAATAAATAAATAAAATCTTTAAGAAAAAATTTCAGAAGGAAGATCTCATGTTAAGTATTCTTACCACAACAAAAGAAAAAGAGAGCAGATTTGTTTTGGGGGGTGGGGGGGCGATGTAGAAGGGGAAATGGGACGATGTCCCTAAGGGCACTTCTGTGACCTGGGAAAGCAGAAAATTGAAAATCCATGTTTCCAAGTCTTAACATGAAGATTTTTAATTTGGATAATTAATATCTCCACATTTAAGCAACTGAATTTACTGTTTTCTTTTGAACTGTAACCTTTTAGTTTTAAGAGGACATTAATTAGCATTATCTGACTTTTATTCAGGATTCCAATCCCCACCTTTTAATTTGGGATTGGGAGAAGGTGTGCCCACCAGTGGTGACCAGGAAGATGGGCCACATGACCTGGCCTCCCTCAGCCCCCCTGAGTGGCAGGGACAGGGGAGGATCCCCAGGGTTGGGGTCCTGAAGGAGTTAGGGAGCAAACAACAGACCCACTACCTCCCAAGCCTATCTTGTCACTAAAAGGAGACTCAAAAAAAAGCCCATTTAATCTAATTGCTCATTTTAATGATAAGAAAAACTGAAGCTCAGACTTCTTCATGTTTTTTAAAGTAGGTTTTATTACTCAGGCATGGTGAGGCCAACAGACCAGAGACACCTGCCGTTGAAAAGATGGTTTATTATCCATAGTCCCTAAGAGGAGGGAGCATGCCATCGGTGAGGGGGCCACAAAGGGAAGCACCTGGGGCGGGCAGGAGGCACAGGGAGCGAGGGTAACTGCAGGCAAGAACCTTTATTGTGGTTTCCCAAGAAAGAAAGGACATGACAGGGTAAGCAAGTTTAGGGTTGGCCAGTTTGGAAAGTTTCGGCAGGTTCTGGGGCGTAGGAGCTGCCCCTAGTTGCCAGGTACCTGGCATTGGGGTAATTAGGGCAGGGGGGGAGTGGCCCGGATGTAAGAGCCTCATAGAGTTGGCGGATGGAAGTGTGGCTCTGGATGGGTTGCTTTGCATATGAAATGTGCGCTCTCGGGAGAGTCCTTTACTGTCTCTGGGATTGGCTAGCACTGGGAGGGGCACTCGCTCCAGGGCCAGCAAGCCCCCCTAGGCCACAGGCATTCCTTCATACAAAAGCATTCAACGTGTTGTTAAAAGGTAAAGATGCATTCAAAAAGAGATCGCAGTAAGCCCATATTTGCAATCAAGAGGTCATCTTATCCGAGGCCAGATGTGAGAGACAACCTCCTGCTCCCCAGCTTCCCATGTCACCGCGCATGTGTGATGTTAGCTACTCATAGGCTCTGGTTATTTTCCTGTATTGAGCAATCAGAATCCTGTTAGACCAGAACTAAACACAGGGCTGCTCCCTACCCCTGACCTAGGGAATGAACCTGACTCAAAAGGAAAAAGACGATAGTAAAGGTTAAAAGGGAGAATTTCTTAGAAGGCTCTTCTTTTCCTCCAAAGGTCCCGAGTGAGGGGGGGCAGGGCCTGGAAGCCCCAGACGGCAAGCTAGCTTTGCTGGGATCTGCTTTGCAAGCCCCATCATTTATATTCCTTACATTCTCTGTTTAATTCCCTGTGCTCTCTATGTCATAAAATTCACTATTCCTGCCAAGTCCTGGCTTCGCCTAGCTCTGGGAAAAGAGAGTTAGATGTGGAGGGGCAAATTCTTGAGGCTGGAGATCCTACCCTAAGATGACTGGAAATTTAAGGAGCAAGATTGAGATTGCTTCCTTGGTAACCCCTCCTCACCAGGACCTTCTCCTTCCACGTACGAACCCTGAGATTCTGGATTTTGTCTTATGGAGGAGGTGCCCTTCCTTTGCAGGTTTGGGACATAGAATTACTATGGAAGGACAGTGACTCACTAATGGGAAGGGGGACAAATGGGAAAGCAATGGGATGCCACTGTCCTTGAGCTTCACCAGGAAGACTGGGGCCCACAAGGATCTCCGAAAAGTCTGGGTGTACCATAAGATTCATTTCACTTTCTTTGACATTTTTTCAAGGGCCAACCACAACTCACTATTATTTTGAGTATAGATCCAACAGTTCAGTAGAAGTTAATAAGTGAAGTCAAAGATAACTCGTACAAATTACTGGGGAGGCTAAGAAAATGAAGCTTCTTCTTTAAAATCTGAGGGTACACACTCTATACCTACCCTACCTTCTTGGATAGCAAGTCTGAACTGACTGGGAAAATCTGAATTATTATTTGCCATCAGAATATAACCTGAGCAAGTTCTGCCCCAGGTACAACTGGGATATGGCTGAGGCAGCTGGTAAAGAAACGGCAAGGAACAAATCTCCAGTTGGTGGACAATCAGAATCCAGGAAAGGCAGATGGAGCAGGTTTTGAAAGGAGAGGAAAGGATCTTTATGTGGGCCAGTGGTTCGCACACTTTGAACATGAAATCGCCGGGGGATTTTTAACAAACACGGTTGCCTGGCTCCAACTCCTAGGCATATTTGATTGGTCTGGGAACTGGGATGTTCAGAATCATCCTGGGTGGTTTTGTTAGCAGCCTAGAGCTAACATACCAGTCTCCACAAATTGAGTGGCTTAAGAAAACAGAAATTTCTTCTCTCACAGTTCTGGAGGTGGGCAGTCAGAAATCAGTCTCACTAAAATCAAGGTGTCAGCAGGCCCTGCTCCCTCTGCAGGCTCCAGGTGAGAATCCGTTCCTTGCATCTTCTGGCTTCGGGTGGCCGCCAGCAACCCTTGACTTGTGGCTGAGTCACTCTGCTCTCTGCCTTCTTTGTCTCCCCTTGTCCTCTGTGTGTGTCTGCTCTCCCTCCACCTCCATCTAATGACACGTGTGGTGCATTTCGGACCCCTCTGGATAATGCAGGATTGCCCCGTCACCTCAAGATCATTAGTTTCATCACTTCGGCAAGGAACCTTTTTCCAAATAAGGTAAGATTTACAGATTCCAGGGATTAAGACCTAATATCTCTGGGGACATTTTCCAGTCTCCTACAGTGGTTTGAGTGTGCAGCAAAGTTTGGAAAACATTGAAATCGACAGTTGTTCTCCGTGACGCCCCAGCCCAGCCCTGATATAGCTGCTCCTTGCTCCTCTTACCCTCTTGTGTCTCCAGGTACCCTCCCTGTTCTGAGTCCCCTAGGACATCCTAATCCCCGGCACAGACACCTCACCACCTCACTCTGGACTTCCCTAAACACTGTGTGTCCCATATCCAATACCCCACCCCTCCCACCAACCTGAATAAATCCCACTCCTGCACCTGCGAGTCCCAAAGTGCCCAGCTCCTAGATTTGAAATATCCTGAGATTAGGACGGTGTACAGAGAAGAGGTTTGGGGAAGTACTGGAATACTTCTGATGTTTTAATGCTCATTGGAAATCTAAAATCACTTTGTTAGTTTAGAAATGTACTGGGCACAAATTACTTTTTTCACAAAATGCTTGCGGAGGAGAGTCTAATTTCTGATGTGAAGACACAGGGAACACAGGCAAGACTTTTATAGAAAAAAAAAATGCTTTAACTCTGAAAACAGAAAGTAGCTTTATTTTCTGGAATTTTTAGTGCCTGCATTCAATACATCTCTCCTATCTGCAGGAAGTTTTTTCAGGACTGAATAGCCACTTGGCAGAGCGTCTCTGAGGTGAACGGGACCCATCTGTGTCACTGCCAGCGCTGGCCCTCAAGGGGAAACTGAGGCTTAAAGATTTGCTATAACCTGCCCACAGTCTCATAGCTGATGAGCGGTGGAGCCTAATTCTGACCACGCCTTCCAGTTCTGGGGTCTGTGTTTGGGGTAAAGGGGCTAGACTTCTGAGTGCTTGGCTTCGGACCTCCAGGACCTGCTTGTGACTGAACGGAAGAGATGAGTGAGAGAAGAAAGTCCAGGAGACTCCCAGGTGGCCCCCATGATAGGAGAGGCCACAGCATATGGGCAAGGCTGTTGCTGGTGAAATGTGGTTTCAGAGCACGAAACTAAATAGGATGCCACTGCTGTCAAATGTCAAAGGAGGATGAGGGGAAGAATTAAAAAGAATGTTCTAAGCGATATCACCAAGATGGCGACATAGGTCCTTCCTGACCTGCTCTCCTCACAAGAACGACTGACAACAATTCAAGAACAAGACACCACTGAGAGAATCCTAGAACACAGGGCTGACGCTGAAACACCCCCTGCACCACAGAGACCAAGGCGGAGGGGAAGAGAGCAGCTCAATGCTGACCGCATGGCCCTCCCCCGGCCAGCACGGCACCATGTGGAGAGATGTCCCTGAGCCTCCAGTTCCTACAGTGGGAAAAGAGACCCACTAACCCCCCGCCCCCAGCATTGTGGGTCACTTTGTGGAAGTCCCTACTCTGGTGTTGCACCCCAGAAACTGCCGGGAATCTGTGGGGTAAACCACGGGGAATCTGACTGTGGCAGAGAAGGGGGGAGGGGCTTGCCACAACCAACACACGGATCTTGGCAGACAGAGTTCGTACCTGCAGTGCCCAAGTAGTGATCCCAACCAGTGGTTTTACTCATCTGCAAACCAGGTCAGGGGCACACTCCGACCGGGGACCTTGGCGAGACGCGGATCTACCTGATTCAGATCCTCACATGAAGAGTTTGCTAGCTCTAGAGCCTAGTTGGCCCAACCCAAGGCAAGAAGCAGAGTGACAACCCCACCTGCTGTGCAGAGTGTCTTCTGGCCCCATCTGATCAGAAAGGCAGGTGACTACTCCTGGAAGCTGTGTGACCTGCTGCACTCCAGCATGGAAGGGAGCAGGCAGAGTTGATCGCCCCCAGAGCAAAGCCACTAGAGAGCACTATAGAGAGGCTTCCCTGGCTACACCTGGGCAGGGGGATTACCTCCTAGCCAAGGCTGAGGGTAGCTCCCAGCCGCCCCCAACCAGAGAGCCTGCTTGGGAAATTTAGAGTAGCCTGGAGTGGCCTTTCCCCCTCCTGCCCAGGCAAGGGGGCTACAATACAGCTGCACACGCTGTAGAGAGTGTATTCCAGCCCCGTCTGAGCATAGGGCTGGAGACAACTCACGGAAGCCGTGTGGCCCAGTGGTGCTTGAGCTTAGCAAAGGGCTGACAGTCTGCAAAATAAATCCAGTGGCCCTATTTGGCCAGGGAACCTGGCTTGAGTAAGAGAACAAGGGCTTTACCAACTGCTTCTCCCTCTTGAGCTTAGCAAAGGGCTGACAGTCTGCAAAATAAATCCAGTGGCCCTATTTGGCCAGGGAACCTGGCTTGAGTAAGAGAAAAAGGGCTTTACCAACTGCTTCTCCCTCTTGAGCTTAGCAAAGGGCTGACAGTCTGCAAAATAAATCCAGTGGCCCTATTTGGCCAGGGAACCTGGCTTGAGTAAGAGAACAAGGGCTTTTACCAACTGCTTCTCCCTCTGCACCTGGGCAGGGAATATAATTTGTAACCCTACTCACCACTGAACACAGCCTTCAGCCTGTCTGAGCAGAGAACCTAACCAGAGCACACAGGAAGCTTTGTAGCCCATTCCACGGCCCTGTGCACTGTCGCACCTGAACAGAGAGCACAACCCATGACTTCCCCTGTCTACGGAGTAAATTGGTGGCCTCCCCTGACCAGGGAATTCAGTGTCCATTCTGGCCTGAGTCAAGTCCCCAAACAATGAGGCGTACAGGCCCTGGTTGCTGTCTTGCCCTGGCAGGGAAATTCATAGCCCCAAATACTACAGAATATGGTACCCAGTCCTCACCATCTACTAAGCCTGACCAGAGAATCCAGACAACCACAGAGCCCACCCTACAGCCTCACTCTAATAGGGAACCAAGCCAGCGGTCCCATCTGACTGTTCTCAGTCAAGGGCACATCCCCTATGCCTCTCTTCAGAGCTTGAACAGTTGCCTCACCCAAAAGTAGACTTTTGGTAATAGTAGGTCCCACCTGCCCAAAGCCAGAGCAGACACACCCAGAAACCCAACTGAGCTGAGTGATGAAGAATGGTCTCTGCCAAAGCAAACCTGTGAGGTCTGGAAGAGAAGCCTGATTATTCAAATAGACAGATACCCATGTAAGGAATCAAGTAAATGTGACCCCACCAAAGGAAACTAATAAGGCCTCAATAACTGACCCTGAAAAAAATGGAGGTCTCTGAACTGTCAGACAGAGAATTCAGAATAATCCTCTTTCGGAAGTTTAGTGAACTACAGGAAAACCCAGACAGACAACTAAATGAAACAAAATTAGGAAAACAAAGCATGAACAAAATGAGAAATCTGACAAGGAAATAGCAACTGTCCCAAAAAAAGAAAATGAGAAAACCTAGAGTTGAGAAATATAATAACTGGACTGAAAAATTAGAGTATTTCAAAAGTAGACTCAGCCATGCAGAAGAGAGAATTAGAACCTGGAGGATAGGACGTTAGAAATTACACAGCCAGGGGAAGCAAAAGAAAAAAGAATGAAAAAGAATGACAAAAGTTTGCAGGAATTATGAGACACAATGAAAGAAACGATATTTGCATTATGGGCATGCTAGAAGGAGGAGAGAAAGAAAAAAGGACAAAAGTATATTTAAACAATAATGGCTGAAAATATCCCAAACCTGGGGAGGGAAATGGACTTCCAGATCCATGAGGCCCAAAGGAGCCTAAATATGTTGAACCCAAATAGGGCTACTCTAAGACACATTATAACTAAGTTTGTCAAAAAGCCAAAGACAATGAATTTTAAGAACTGAAAGAAAAAAGAGAGAAGTTACATACAAAGGAACCCCCTTGGGGGGGGGGGGTGGCCTATCAGAGGATTTCTCAACAAAAACTTTTCAAGCCAGGAGAGAAAAGGATGACATATTCAAAATACTTTTTATTGAAGTATAGTTGACACAGAACATTACATAACTTTCAGGTACACAAAGTAGTAATTCAACAACTTTATACATTATGCTGCATTCACCACAAGTGTAATTACTATCAGTCACTATACAAAGCTATTGCAATACCATTCACTATATTCCCTATGCTCTACTTTTCAACCCTGTGACTTGTTTATCCCATAACTGGAAGCCCGTAACTCCCATTTCCTTTCACCCATTTTGCTCATCCCTCATGCCCCTCCCCTCTGCAACCAACAGTTTGTTTTCTATATTTATGGGTCTTGTTTCTGCGTTTTTATTTTTTCATTTGTGTTTTTTAGATTTCATATACAATTTAAATATGATATTCATCTCTTTCTGACTTATTTCACTTAGCATAATGCCCTCCAGGTCCACCCACATTGTCACAAATGGCAAGATCTCCTCCTTTTCTATGGCTGACTAATATTCTATTATATATATATTTTTTAATGCATTTATCTACGGATGGACATTAAATTATCTCTACTTGCAGATAGCATGATTTTATATAGAGAAAATTCTAAAGGTTCAACCAAAAAAACTCTTAGATCTAGCCAATGAATTCAGTAAAGTTGCAGGCTATAAAATCAACATACAAAAATCAGTAGCATTGCTATACATAACAACAGAATTTCTAAAAAAAAAAGAAGAATGAAATTGATCCCATTTACGATAGCATCAAAAAGAAAATATTTAGGAATAAATTTAAGGAAGTGAAAGATCTCTACTCTGAAAACTCAAGAAATCTAAGAAGACACGAATAAATGGAAAGGTATCCTGTATTCATGGATTGGAAAAATTAAATTTGTTAAAATGCCAATACTACTGAAAGCTATCTATAGATTCAGTGCAATCCAATGGTATTTTTTATAGA
>NC_138370.1:37652704-37678834 GCF_054177405.1 Leptonychotes weddellii | reverse complement strand
GCTGTGAATTGTGCAAGACTGTTGAATCTCAGATCTGTACCTCTGAAACAAATAATGCAATATATGTTAAGAAAAAAAAAAAGAAGAAGAAGAAGGTAGCGGGAGGGGAAGAATGAAGCGGGGGAAATCGGAGGGGTGGACGAACCATGAGAGACAATGGACTCTGAAAAACAAACTGAGGGTTCTAGAGGGGAGTGGGGTGGGAGGATGGGTTAGCCTGGTGGTGGGTATTGAGGAGGGCACGTTCTGCATGGAGCACTGGGTGTTGTGCACGAACAATGAATCATGGAACACTTCATCTAGAACTAATGATGTAATGTATGGGGATTAACATAAGAATAAAAAAAAAAAAAACCCAAACAGTTAAGATCAACTAATACTTGACAAGGGAGCCAAGAATACTCAACAGAGAAAAGACAGTCTCTTCAGTAAACGGTCCTGGGATAATTGGTTATTCACAGGTAAAAGAATGAAACTGGACCCATATCTTATAACACTCACAAAAATTTACTTGAAATAGATTAAAGACTTAAATGTAAGACCTGAAACAATGAAACTTCTAGAAGAAAACATAAGAACAAATCTCCTTTTGGAGATTGGGTCTGGGTCATGATTATTTGGCTATGACACCTAAAGCACATGCAACAAAATCAAAATAAACAAATGGGACTACATTAAATTAAAAAGTTTCTACACAGCAAAAGAAACCATCAAGAAAGTAAAAAGACAACCTACAAACTGGTGAAAAAATATTTGCAAGTTGGAGCGCCTGGGTAGCTCAGTCAGTTAAGCGTCCAACTCTTGGATTTAGATCAGGTCATGATCTCAGGGTTGTGAGATCCAGCCCTGTGTTGGGCTCCATGCTCAGCACAGAGTCTGCTTGTCCCTTTCCCTCTGCTCCTCCCCCTGCTCTCACACTCTTGCTCTCTCAAATAAACAAATAAATAAATAATCTTTAAAAAATATTTGCAAGTCATATATCTGATAAGAGGTTAATATCCAAAACATGTAGAGAACTCATACAACTCAATAGCAAAGAAAAAAAATAACCCAATTTTAAAATGGGCAAACAACCTGAATAGACACTTCTCCAAAGAAGATATATGAAAGGCCAACAGGTACATGAAAAGATGCTCAACATCACTAGTCATTGGGGAAATACAAAGACAAACTACAATGAGATATCCTCATGCTTGTTACAATGGCCAGCACCAAAAAAAAAAAAACAAAAAAAAACAAGGGATAGCAAAAGCTGGTGTGGATCTAGAGAAAAAGGAATCTTGTGTGCTGGGGATGGGATGGTAAATTGGCACAGCCACTGTGGAAAACAGTACAGGATATCCTTAAAAAATTAAAACTAAAACTATCATATGATCCAGCAATTCCACTTCTGGGAATATATCCAAAGGAAGTGGAACACTAACTAGAAAATATATCTGCCCCCATGTTCACTGCAGGATTATTTACAATAGCCAACACATGGAAACAACCCTAAGTGCCCATCAGTGGATGAATGGATAAAGAAGATGTGGAATATTGTTTAGCCACAGGAAGCAAGGATATACACAATGGAATATTGTTTAGCCACAGGAAATAAGGAAATCCTACCATTTGTGACAACATGGATAGAGCTTGAAGGCATTATGCTAAGTGAAATAATTCAGACAGAGAAAGGCAAATACTGTATGATCTCACTTATATGTGGAATCTTTATTTTTTTATATATATATGTGGAATCTTTAAAAAAAAAAAAGAACCCTCATTGAAAAAGAGATCAGACTTGTAGTTACCAGAGATGGAGGGTGGGGGGCAAAGGAATTTAAGAAGTTGGTCAAAATATACAAACTTCCATTTATAAGATAAATAAGTACTAGGGATGTGATGTACCACGTGATGACTACAACTAACACTGCTCTATGATCTATAGGAAAGGTGTTAAGAGAGCAAATCCTAAGAGTTCTCATAACAAAGAGAAATTTTTCTTTTCTTCTTCTTTTTTTGATTGTACTATATGAAAATATGGATGTTAGCTGACCTGAACTTATTGTGGTGGTCATTTCACAATAATGTAAATCAAACCATCAAGCCATATGCCTTAAATGTATACATTGATGTCTATATGTTAACTAACCAGAATTTAAATGAAAACTTAAAACTTACACAGTGTGTCAAAACTTACACAGTGTGTCAATTATTTCTCAATAAAACTGGAAAAAAATAAGCATATGTTAGCTATTTTAGTTTTTTGTGGATATGCTTTATTAGATTAAGAAATTCCTTTCTATTGTTAGCTTTTTATGAGTTTTTATTATTAATGAATATTAAAGTTTATCAAATGCTCTTTCTATATGAACTGAGAGGATCAAATAATCTTTTTTCCTTGATTGTGCTTATATAATAAGTTTAATTATATAATACGTTTCATTCATTGATTTAAAAAAAAGAATTTTCTAGACTAGAAATCAAAGGATCTGGGTCCTGGTCCTGGCTCTGCTAAAAATGATAGATGGATAGATGATAGATAGATAAGATTAGATAAATGATAGATGATAGACAGATGATAGATAGATGATAGATAGATAATAAGAAATTTTTTTAAATCCTATGTAACCCTACACAAGTAACTTCAACATAGAAGGATGGAGACAAGAACCCACATCTGACTATCAGCACCACCTGGGGATTGGCTCATGAATACAGATTCTTGACCCCAACGACAAACCTGCTCAATTCATTTCTCTATGTGTGTAGCCCGGGAAATTCTGAAATGCAGCCCAGGTTTGAAGTCCCTTGGTATCTCCGGCTCCTTCCCTGCTGTTTCACAAGGTTCTGACCCTTCCCTCCTGGGACAACCAGCAAACCAAGTTGGTGCATGACATGACACCATTTTCCCACCAGAGGGCAGTGTTGGCTCAAAGTTTCCCACACATCACTCCTTGGCCTTCAGGTTTGCATCCTGCCCTACAGCATTGTTTTAGGTTATTTATATATCTATAATAACTTTTAAAAGTTTCTAAAAACTACCCATATTCCCATCACTTGTTTGAATTGTATAGAGTACACACCCACCCATGCATCCCACCTCCCGAAGTCAGTAACTCTTAATATTTTATCCTTCTTAACTTGCTCCTAAATGTAAACACACAAATCCATGGTGAATTTCTACACATGCACATATACACAAACATTTTTTTTCAAATGTGGAATCTATTCTTTTATCTACAACTCACATTTTCACATATATGTGATAGATATCACATGTATATGATGTATCATGCACATCTTTCTTCTAAATTCATACATGTTTTAAGTGGCTATGTACTATCCCCCTGGCTGGATATCAAAATGCCTATTAATGAATATCTAGGCTTTTTCAGTTTTTCGGTTACAAATAGCACTCCAGTTACCATTCTGGAGGATAAATCTTTATATAAACTTGGCATTCTTTCTGTAGAATACAAATGGAGGATTGTTAAGTGAAAAGATATATTCATCTGTCTTTACTTTTTGTAGTTTGATTCCCTGTTTTAGCAAACATTGAGTAGCTTTAAAATATATTTTGATAATACTAAGCATTAAAGATTATACCAAATACCCAGAAGCAATTTTTTTTTTATTTAGCCTGATTTTGGTGTAGTTGTTGTTCTAAAGTTGGCTTAACATAAAAAAAAAAAGAAATTTTGCCATTTGCAATGATGTGGCTGGAACTAGAGGGTATTATGCTAAGCAAAATAAGTCAGTCAGAGAAAGACAATTATCATATGATCTCACTGATATGTGGAATTTAAGAAATAAAACAGAGGATCGTAGGGGAAGAGAGGAAAGAATAAAACAAGACAACATCAGAGAGGAAGACAAATTATAAGAGACTCTTAAGCACAGGAAACAAACTAAGGGTTGCTGAAGGGGAGGAGAGTGGGGGATGGGGTAACTGGGTGATGGTCATTAGGGAGGGCATGTGATGGAATGAGCACCAGGTGTTATATAAGACTGACGAATCACTGAACTCTACCTGTGAATCTAATAATACACTATGTTAATTAATTGAATTTAAATTTAAAAAATAAAAATAAATAAAATAAAATGTATCAAAACCTCAAAAAAATAATAAAGTTGGCTTAATTAAGTTATTTTCCTAATTCTGAGCATTTTTGAGACAGGAATTTTCTCATGGTCACTAAACCATTCCATGTGTAGTCCAATAGACTACACATCTACTTCACCACTAAAAAAAATGTGTTTGTGTTGCTTGTTCTGTGTTACCAATGATATTTTAAATTTTTAAATATTTACATCTCTGTTACTCACACTCCTTATACAAAAAATCAGAAAACCAAATACACAAACCTCTGGTCCCACGGTGGTGCTGGGAATTACTTCTGTTAAAAATTGTCAGATGAAGATTTCATCTTGCTTGCCAAGGGCCAGCCTTTGTGGGTTCCTCTGAGCCCTTCTGTTCTAACTGGCCAAAAGGGGGTCATTTCGTTCAACTGCACCTGCTTCTCACAGCACACATGGAAGCCGGGTTACTGCCAAATCAGACCCAGGATCTAGGCTCTGGTGAGGTTCCAATTTGAGACAAAAAGCTAGTTGTGAGTGTCAATGGGGACGACCCTCTGTCTAAAAGAGCCATTTGGGAGATTTTCTCCAAAAAAAAAAAAAAAAGGCTTTTAATGTCATGCCACTGTCTCAAGAAAGGGCAGGTCTGGTCTCAGCTCAATGTGTACCCAAGAAGGTGGGAAGGATGGATTCGTGGCTTTGAGACTTCAAAACTCCCAGTGCCCTCTGAGCACCCAGCACTAAAGGCAGGCACCTTAGAACAAAAACTAAACTAGGCTGCACACCTGGAGAGGAGAAATAGCACAAAGACGTTTGTAAGAGATACGGTTTTACATCTGAGCAGATTCAAAGTTATATGAAAATGTAAAGTGGGGGCGCCTGGGTGGCTCAGTCGTTAAGTGTCTGCCTTCGGCTCAGGTCATGATCCCAGGGTCCTGGGATGGAGCCCCGCATTGGGCTCCCTGCTCCGTGGGGGACCTGCTTCTCCCTCTCCCACTCCCCCTGCTTGTGTTCTCTCTCTCGCTGTGTCTCTCTCTGTCAAATAAATAAATAAAATCTTTAAAAAAAAAAAAAAAAGAAAAGAAAGGAAAATGCAAAGTGATACTGGATTTGGCACAAAGTCAAAGGCAGAGTGGTGGGGGGCTGCAGAAGCCAGCTTGATTTTTTCCCTAAAGGTCTGGATTTGAGTTTTCCTGGAGAGAACCGCAATCCTCCTCTCGGCCGTTCAGCTGCCGCAGCTCCAAGTATTTCACTAGTGGCTCAAGCCCACGCCAGTCAACCTCGTGGCCACAGCTCCGCGTCAGCTTGCTCACTGACCTCCAAACTCCTGCCTCACCGTGTCATCTAATTACAAAAGAATAAAATAAGAAATACAGAACACAGGGGTAGCACACAAGAAGTGAGAGGAAATTTAGATTGTAGCTCAATCGCTTTTACCAACATCTTGCTATAGAAAGTTAATTTTAACTACTTCTCTTGCATATAATTTTAAAAAAAGACTATCTGGTCAGCTGAAAAGGCATGTCTGCACCTGCAACAAAAGCATAATATGAGATTAAAACAGAAGCCCAAAAGCTGAAGAAACTACTGGAAGGAGGTGATAAATTGCTCACTCTGGGGCAGGGAGCACGCGAGTCTGTGGCGAGACAAAGGTGACCCCACTCAGCAGCAGGACTGTCCCTCCAGAGGAGGACAGAATGGTTATTCGCGTCTGGATCTGAGAGACAGTTTTGCTGACCTGTCTGCATGAAGCCCCACAAAGAGCCCGTGTGGCTTGTGTGGCTGAGTCTGGAGAAGCAAGGTATCTCCCAGGAAACAGAAGATCTCCAGAAGTAGCCAGGGTCTCTACCGGCTGGGCTGAGAATTTATTTAAGCTGGCCCACAGCCTCCTGCCCCCAAAAGGGTCCGTCTGGATGGCAGAGTGCCAAGACACATGCTACTTTGCAGAGAGAAGGCATCTGATGAGCAGTCAGGCACAATGCCTGGATTTTTGTTATCCAAAATTAACTCACCTGTAAAAAGGCCCATTCCCACTGTTCTCCAAAACATCTGAAAGTAATGGGGCTCTCCCAATTAAAATAAGAAGGAGTTTCTAAGCTACAAGATAGCAAAAAGTTATGATCTGGGCACTTTCTTAGTAAATCACACCCTTGAAGGGATCTTGCACCCACACTCTTTGCAAGACCTGGACAAAGCACCCCCCAGGGAGTCCTGCAGAGGGTCTGCTGAGGCCTGAGAAGTGACGAGGGGAGGAAACGTTGAAACGGGATAGATTTGTGAGGTTGTTGAGGGCAATGAAGGGAGGGAAGAGGCCGGGAGGGGAACAGAAGGGAAACAAAAAGGGGAAAAATCCTTCCCACAGCATAGAGCTGCTTGTAATTCGCTCATTTCATACTGTCACCAAGACTTTGCGATCACTACCCCATCATATAAGTTTGTTATACGAGTTCATCTTTTTAACAGGTAAACTAAGTTTCCGTTAAAACATAATAATGATAAAATTTCTGGTCTTTTAGGGTGAATCTCGATGCACTCTCACGTGGCTGTTTTTCTAGGATGATGGAACTTGGCATGAGGTGTTCAGCCCATTTCCAGGTAAGGCTGGCCACGAGGTTCACCCAGAGTCTGACTGTGCATTGGAAGAACATCATCTACAGGCCAGCCCGCTGGCTTTCCAGAAGAATGTGAATCCTGTGACATCCTCCATTTTTAAAAGGTAAAATCTTGATCTTTCTAAGATCAAACACAGGATGTTGAAAAGGTGCAGGCTTGCAAATGATGAAACGTTCTGGAAACTTTCGTATTCTGGGTTTTTGAAACAATAAAGGGGAGAGCTTCTGTAGTCTTTAGTCAGATCCTAGTTCTCTTGGTCTTCTTGAGAAAGCAAGCACGCACTGATGCAAAGACAGTGATTTGCTGGACTTCCCGTGAAACTTGGGCCCATGGCACATATAACTCTCAGCTACCTAGACCTGCCACGTGTCAACCATCTTGGGCCAGGGCATTCTCTCTCTCTTTTTTTTTTTTTAAGATTTTATTTATTTATTTGACACAGAGAGAAAGAGCACAAGCAGGGGGAGCAGCAGGAAGAGGGAGAGGGAGAAGCAGATTGCGTGCCAAGCCAGGAGCCCGATGCAGGGCTCGATCCCAGGACCCTGAGATCATGATCTGAGCCGAAGGCAGATGCTTAACCAACTGAGCCACCCAGGCGCCCCAGGGCATTCTCCTTATTAAGAAAGAACTTCACGGGGCGTCTGAATGGCACAGTTGGTTAAGCTTCCGACTCTTGGTTTCCGCTCAGGTCGTGATCTCGGGGTCACGAGGTCCAGCCACGTGTAGGGCTCCACGTCCTCCATACACAGAGGCCATGTGCTACCTGCACCGACGTCCACATTTACTGAGGGTTTGGAGCTGGCTTCTCTAACTACTCTTTTTTTGTTGTTAATGTTTCATTTTTCAGTAATTTCTGCACCTAATATGGGGGCTCGAACTCAAAACCCGGAGCTCGAGTCACATGCTCTACTGACAGAATCAGCCAGATGCCCTTCTAGCTACTCTTAATAAAGCTTTATTGTTTTCACTATCAGAGGTCTTACACATATTTCACAGATTTATTCCAACATACTTCATTTCTTGATCTCATTATACAGTTTATTTTTACTTAATTTTTGTCTGTGGCTAGTAAATACAATGTAATTGATTTTCTTACATTGACTTTATACCCAGAAAGCTTGTAATTTCTCTTAACAATTCTAATAATTTGTCTGTATAATCATTTGAATTTTTAAATGCACATAATCATATAATCTGTGGATCATGAGGATTTCATCCTTCCCTCCCAGTCCTTGTATTTTGTATGCCTTTTCTTTCTATTCCTGCACTGGTTAGGACCTCTAGCACAATGGTGTAAAGAGATACTGGCACCAAACTTCCTGTCCTACTCTCAGTAGCACGTGGAAAACTGCCTACATTTTGTCTTTTACCTTTACATTGTAAATTTCTCAGGCATACACTTTATTAGGTTATGAAATTTTCCTTCTGTTCCAAGTGCACTAAGGATTTTATCATGAATGTTGAATTATAATCAAATATATTTCTGAATTTATTGAAATGATCCATTAAATGATAAATTACATTCATTGATATTCTTTTTTTTTTTTTTTTTTAGAGAGAGCAGTGGTGGCAGGAGCAGGGGGTTGGGGGGAATGGTGAGATAGGGCCAGAGAGAGAGAGAATCCCAAGCAGGCTCCACACTCAGCACAGAGCCCGTAGCTGGGCTCAGTCTAATGACCCTGAGATCATGACCTGAGCCACAATCAAGAGTCAGACGCCCAACGGCCCAACTGACTGAGCCACCCAGGCTCCGCCATTGATATTCTAAAATTAAACCAAGCTTGCATTCTTTGGGTAAATGCAAGATTCAGCGTTGACTCTCTTTGTATGCTCTGGAATAGTTTCTGTGGGATTGGAATTACTTATTCCCTAAATCTTTGGAAGAACTCAGTTGTAGTCATTTGGGACTGCTGTTTTCTTGGAGGGAAGATTTTTTAACTACTGATTAAGGATCATGTACAGATTAAGAGCATAGACCTGAAGCTAACCTGCCTGCAAGTAATTTCCAGCTTTGCCTCCTACTTGTTTTGCAACCTCAGGCAAGTTACATGATCTGTGACTTGGTACCCTCACCAGTAAATAGGAATGAATAACAATATCACCTGCCTGAGGCGATCAAACATATCTAAAACATCAAGAGTATTGCCTGGCCCACAGCAAGTGCTATGCATTTGCTATTATCACTGACTTGATTTCTTTAGTAATTATAAAATGACTCAAGTGTTCACTTTATTCTTTTTTAAATTTTTTAAAAATTTTAATAGAAACACAACAAAATTTGCCATCTAGACCATTTTTAAGTTCAGTAGTATTAAATACATTCATATTGTACAACCAACACCACCATCCATCTCTAGAATTTTTTTCATCTTGCAAAACTAAAACCACTAACAGTAACCCCCATTCCCTTCTCCCCACCCCCACCGAGCTGCTGGCAACCACCATTCTACTTCTTGTCTCTATGAATTTGACTACTCTATGTTCCTCGCGTAAGTGGAATCTTATAGTACTTATGATTTTGTGACTGGTTTATTTCATGTAGCACCATGTCTTCACAGTTCATCCACGTCCTAGTATGTTTCAGAATCCTCCTCCCTTTTGAAGGCTGAATGATATTGCATTGTGTGTATACACCACATTTTGTTTACCCATTCATTGATCGACCCATCTATGGCCATTTGAGTTGTTTCCACCTTTTGGCTATTGTGAATAGCGCTCCTATGAGCATCGGTATACAAATACCTCTTCAAGTCTCTGCTTTTCACCCTTTGAGTTATAAACCCAAAAGTGGGATTGCTGGATCGTATGGTAGTTCTACTTCTAATTTTTTGAGGAACCACAGTACTGTTTTCCATAGTGGGCTGCACCATTTTACATTCATACCAACAGTGCACAAGGCCTCCAATTTCTCCACATCCTTCCCAACAGGTGTTACTCCTTTTTTTTTTTTTTAATTTTTTCTTCCATTTTTTTGATAGTAGCCATTCTAATGAGTATGAGGTGGTATCTTGTTGTGGTTTTGACTTTCGTTTCCCTAATGACGAGTGATGTTCAGCATCTATCCATGTGCATATAGGCTATTTGTATATCTTCTTTGGAGAAATGTCTATTCAAGTCCTTAGCCCATTGTGTAATCAGGTTGTTTGTTTGCTTTGTTCTCGAGTTTTAGTTTAGTTTATATTCTGAAACAAAATTTTTTCTGGAACAAAAGAAATTATTCCATTTTCACAAAGTCCAAGTTGTCCAGTTTTTTTGTTTGTTGATTATGCCTTCGGGGTCATAAGTTTTCCCTTTAATCCTGAATCAGTTTTGATACACTGTATTCTTCTAGGAATTCAACCACTCTATCTGTTTCCAAATTTATGATATCTTCTTCTTATCTCATTAATCTCTGCAGCATTAAGTGCTTAAGGTCCTATTTTTCATGCCTAATATTATTTCCTTGCGCCTTCTCTTTTTTTCTTAATCAATCTGGCCATGGGATATTCAAAAGTATTAATATTTACATGTAACATCTGACTTTGCTGAAGCTGTCTTTATAGTTTTGTTTTCTGTTTCCTTCTGCTCAACTCTTCCATTTCTTCTCTTCTTTCTTTTAGAATTATCCTCCGTCCTCTAACTTCTCAAGATGAATGCTTAGCTCATTTATTTTCAGCCTTTCTTCTTTTCTATTATAAATGTTTAGGGCCAGAGATTTTTTTCTATGTTCCACAAATTCCAAAAGTGATATTTTATGAAAATTCAGTTGTAACTATATTCTAATTTTTATTTTGATATATTCTTCAACCTAAGAGTGTATAAGTTATTATTTATAACATTATAAATAATATGAGTAGCTGAGACTACACTAGAAATAAAAGTGATAGAGAAATACATCTGTGGACTTAATTCAGTTCTCTGTGGCTCCAGATTTGAAAGCAAGCTACATGGTGAATTAACAGTCGGGCAGCACTTTTTTAAATATTCAAGCCAAATCTACTGAGGGCAGCCTTCTTTTGGCATCAAGAATAATCATTCTTTGGCATGTCTGGTTGGCTCAGTCGGTAGAGTGTGTGACTCAGTCTCAGGGTCATGAGTTCAAGCCCTACACTGGGTGTTGAGATTACTTAAATAAATAAGTAAATCTTTTTTTAAAAAAGAATAATCTTTCTTTGAGATTATTATGATCACAATAGGGACTACTGCTATGAAGAATTTTGAAGATTTTTAAACGTGAAAAAAAAAGATTACTAAGTGTTCTGTCCAGGACATCTTTCCAGGTTATCTCTGCTTTCATTGTTTTTGAATTATTTATAACTCTATAAGTTAAACAAATTTGATAATAATGCAAAAGATTCTCTCCATAGAAATGCAAATTAGTTAGGACCAGTTGAATAAAATTGATTATTGACTCATTTCGCATCTGTTTTAAATTCATTTCAACCTTCCTTAACTGCTTCTGTGTGTGAGTATGTGAGAGAGAGAGAGAGAGTGTGTGTGCATGTGACACAGTACTTGGAACTGTCCTTTGAATCAACTGTAACTTCTTACTGGTTCCTTCACTAATTTAATGAGTTAAAAAGGTTGAGAACATGTTCACTTAAAGAAATCAACTACTAAAAGAAGTATGTTAAAAATTTTTTACTCTGAACATTTATCCATCTCCCCTTAAAAGCATGATAATTTTTGTTTCAGATGTTTTAAAACTATGTTATTAGATATATATAAGTCTAGAATATTGTGTCTTCCTGGAGAATTTAATCTTCTCTCTTTATGAAACCCTCTCTTTCACTAATAGTAGTGCTCCTTGACTCAAACTCTATTTTCTCTGTAGTAAATGATAGCTTTAAATTAGTATATGCCCACTTCTTCTTTTCCATCTTTTTAATTTCAAGTATTTCTGTGCATTTGTTTTAGATGTATCTCTTGGGGAAAATATACATATATATGTATATATGTATACATATATATATTATATAATGAGATTTTTTTGTTTTTGTGTAGTTTAAAAATCTGTCCTTTAACTATAGAATTAAGTCCATTTAAATTTATAGTAATTGTGGGTATATTTGCATTTATATCTACAATCTTATTTTAGTTTTTCTATCCTTCCTGCCTTTTTTCCTTTCTTTCCTTTCTTGCTTCTGTTGTGAAGATTTTTTTTGTTGTTCATTCCAATTATTCCCCTCTACCACTTCTGTTCTTTAATTAGCTCCCTGTTATGAGCTATATTGTGGCCCTCAAAAAAGATATGTTAAAATTCTAACCCTCAGTACCTCAGAATATGGCCTTACTTAAATAATGTCATTGTGGGTATAATTTGTTAAGTTAAAATGAGGTCATACTAAAGTAGGGTGGGTCCTTAATACAATATGACTCGTGTCCATATAAGACAGAGACACACAAAAAGAACAGCATGGAGGCAGTAATTAAAAATTGGAGTGATGCATCCACAAAACAAGGAACACTGTGGATTTCTGGCTGTCATCAGAAGATAGGAGAGAGGCATGGAACAGATTCTGAGAATGTTCAGAAGAAACCAAACATATTGGCACCTTCATTTTAGACTTCTAGCCTCCAGAACTATGAGCAAATAATTTTCTGTTGCTCATGGCACTTTGTAATGGCAAATCTAGGAAACCAATATACTACTCAAGAAATTATAACAAGCATACCCAACTTAACAAAGTCAGTAGCTAACCATTGTCTTTGCCATTCTCCTGAACAACACAAGGACCATGGGATATTTTAACAATGTTTATTCTTCCTCTTAACATAAATTATTATGCTTTCCTCTTTTCTATTTTGTTTTTTTTTCCCAATCCCATAAAACATTATTTTTGTGGGGCGCCTGGGTGGCTCAGTTGGTTAAGTGACTGCCTTCGGCTCAGGTCATGATCCTGGAGTCCCGGGATCGAGTCCCGCATTGGGCTCCCTGCTCAGCGGGGAGTCTGCTTCTCCCTCTGACCCTCCTCCCTCTCATGTGCTCTCTTTCTCATTCTCTCTCTCTCAAATAAATAAATAAAAAATCTTTAAAAAAAAAAAAAAACATTATTTTTGTGATTGTTATATACATTCATGATTTGCTTAG
Source organism: Leptonychotes weddellii (assembly GCF_054177405.1). Lineage (NCBI taxonomy): Eukaryota > Metazoa > Chordata > Mammalia > Carnivora > Phocidae > Leptonychotes > Leptonychotes weddellii. The sequence goes on along the minus strand of NC_138370.1, from coordinate 37,666,092 downwards.
TTTTAACCACCTATTGACCGTTTTTTGTTATTGTTGTTTACATTCCTTTTTTGCATCTCAAATGTCCACTCTGGGATCACTTTCCTTGCTTCTGAAGTACATTCATTAAGATTTGCTGATGAAAAATGCTCTTAGTTTTCGTTAGTCTGATAATGTCTTTATTAGACACACAGCTCTAGGTTGGCAGATGTTCGCTCTTAGCACACTGCAGATAGTATTCCACCTTCTTCTGGCTTTCGTTGTTGCTGATGAGAACCCTCTTGAGAAGTCAGCCATCAATCAATCATTGTCCCCTTTGGGTTAATCTCTCTCTCCTATATGGCTGCTTTTAAGGTCTTCTCAAATTTTGCATTTTTCAGCTTCCTTTGTTGCATCCAAGTGTGGATTTCTATTTAAGTTTCATGATTGGAATTCGTAGAAACTCTGGAATCTGAGAATTAATGTCTTTATCATGTCAGCAAAGTGTCAGCCCTAGCTCCTCAAATGTTGCCTTGACCTCATTCTCCCTCTCCTCTCTTTTTAGAACTTCTGCAACTTAGATGTATGTTACACCTTTTGCTCTATCCTCCCTTTCATGTTTTCTCTTTGTAATTCCATGTGCATAATCAGTCAGCTCTCGGGATGTGTCTTCCAGCTCACTAATTCTCTCTCTAATGTCCAAACTGCTGTGTTAAACCCATCCATTGGGTTTCTATCTCTATATTTTTATTTCTACAAGTCATATTTGGTTATTTTTCAAATTGGCTTGATTTTTATATTATTCATGCTCTCCAGCCCAAGACTGCCAAGAACATACATACCTATAGGTAAATGATTTGAGTTTATTTTTCATTGCAGCAAAAGGAAATGCACACCATGGGGAACCATGAGGTATCTCAGTAAAAGGGTGGTAAAAAAAAAAGGCCTAATATAAGATTTGGGCTGTAGTTGGGTGGTTTAGGTGTGGGGGTTAAGGAAGCAGAGGATGCTGTCAGGAAGTAGGATAACTCTAGGTATCAGTAAATCTTCTCTAGAAGGAACATAGATGAGAGACCAAGACTAAAGTTATAATAACAGTCACTCATATTAGCCAAGGTGGGGGATGTTTGGTAATTTTTCTATTAGGACAATTCCATATTTTGTCATACATGATTATGGTGGGGTCTTGCTTTTGCCTGGATCCATCCTGGTCACAGATTGGCTTTATCTGATGCTGCTGTTTGGTGAAATTGTTTATGTTCAACAGGACAACATGGTCCAGCAGTGAGTACTAGGCCAGCTCTTAGATGTCAGGGGCTGCTTTTCACTTTCTCACTGGTCTCTTAACTCCTTAAATTGTCATCCTTCCTTTTGTGTCTTTATGCACACTAACCATGTTCACTTTATATTCTGAGTCAGATCATTTCAATATCTGAAATTTCTATGGACCTAATTTTGTTTTCTGTTGTTTCAACTGGCTCTTGTTTATGGTGTTGTGTGTGTGTGTGTGCACACGCATGTGTGTGCCTGTGTATGTGTGTGTGTGTTTGATTTCTGCCTGTGGTTCCATAGTTTTTGGAACTTTACCTGTGTGAACTCTGAGTCTTGAAAGTGGGTTCCTCCAGGGGACGTCTGTGTTTGCTTCCATCAGGAACCTGAAAGCACTACAGTCTATAAACATTTTTAACTTAATTATCAGCTTGATGTTCAGATCATCTTGATAATGTGAATTTTAGCTGCAAACATATATGAGTGATGGTTTTAAGCTTGAGTTTCCTGGAATACCTGGGTGGCTCAGGCAGTTAAGCATCTGCCTTCGGCTCAGTTCATAATCCCCATAATCCCCCTGGATTCGAGGGTCCTGGAATCGAGTCCCACTTTGGGCTCCTCCCTCAGTGGGTAGCCTGCCTCTCCCTCTGCTCTTCCCCTCCTGCTCGTGCTCTCTCTCTCTTTCTCTCTCTGACAAATAAATAAGTAAAATCTTTAAAAAAAAAAGCTTGAGTTTTCAGGTAATATGTTTTTTACTCTCTGCCTTAATGCAAATTAACTCACCATAAGTTATGGCAGAGTATGGATTTTTTTCTTATTCACTCTTGTGCAGAGCATGTCACTGCAGGGGGTCCCAGATCTATGTGGCAAGTCTTCTACTAGATTCTCCATAGATGGACCCTAGGCTTTATCTCCTATTCCTTGTGCCATAAAAACTCAAGCTCACAGGGATTTAGCAATGACTTCTGAGTGAAAGTTGCCTTCAATATTCTACTTACCTCTCTGGGTTCCTGCTTTTATTTGTCTGGGTTACTTTTTTTGTTGTTTTATTTCATTTTGTTTTGTTTTGTCTACTTCTGAGGATTCTGTATTTCCTTTACAGGTGGGTGCATTTAAAAAATTTTTTAACCATTTTATCCAGAATTATCAAACAAGTTCCCTATGAGAAGAAACTAGTCTCAGAAATCCATGATACAATCATCTCTACGGGACACTAGGCTTACTAGAAAGTATGTTTTAGTTCAAACCCAACATCATTCCACTGTATCTCTTCCTTGAGACCCTGAAGTGTCCTAGACCTATACAGTCAGAGGGGCCTTAGAGCTCAGCCAAACTCTCCCTCTTATGGAAGAGGAAACTGAGGCCTAAAGAATCAGCACTGGTCATCTCTGGCTGAGATCAGGGCTCAGGCTCTGACACAAAGCCCATGTTCTTTCCTATCACTGCAAACCACCCACCCACACTTGACTGTTGGGAAATGTTTCCTGGAGAGACAAGTGCTGGGCCCATTCAATTTTACAAACACCTGAACAAATGTAGGTCTTTTGGCTGTTGTTTGGGAAACTGGGACATTATGCTAAGAGGTAAATGCCAACTGCGTCTTTTCCTCTCTTTCCGAACCTGCACTCTAACATGGAGGAGGGACCTACCCAGTGGCTCTGAGGCAGGAGAGGGTGGAGGTCTCTTGAAGCTTCAGCTGGTCCCTCTGCCTGGAAGACCAAGCTGGGATACAGGAGAAACTGAGAAAACAGGGGACTAAAGACTGGAAAAGATGGACTGGATCAGCAGTTAGCTCGTTCTAAAGACAGCAGGGACCCATGGAGGGGCTTCAAGGAAGAACAGCATGATTATAGTCAATTTGAGAAGATGCTTCTCATTACCACCTCTCGGGTCACCAATGTTCTGCCATTAGTACTTATCATATTTTGTTCTCTAAATACATTGTCTCAGTGGAAAAGAACAAGTGCATACAGATGGGATCTGTGTTGCTGACATTGGTAGACAAATTTACCTGTACAAACATTTTCCAGCCAATCTTTACAACCGGCCTATAAGGCAGAGCTTGCAGAAGCTGATGTCTGTCAGGCTGGGGAAGTCATACAAAGGGATGAAACCGGCAGCGTATACACCAAAGGCAGGAAAGAGCTCCAGCAAACAGGAATAAATGCTCTGCTGCCGGGTGTGGCTCCACATTTAAAATGCTTCCTTTTGTGCAAAGCGGTTGGATGAGAGCAAGTTAAAGTTGCGTATGCTTACACAGAGGGACTTAGGAAGAATTCCCCCGAGAAAGCAACCCTAGCGGCCACCTATTCAGGAAAGTGATAGACAGATGAGAGGTAGGGGATATGATGGGTATATACCTTTTTATATGTTTTTTTTAATTTTTGAGCCATATGAATGTATTATTCAAACTTTCAAATTAATAAAACATAATTTTAATAAGCAAATAAGAGCAATTGTTTAAAAGATTGCCACCCTTCAACTCCATTGCTGTCACACGGAAATGCATGCCTAATGTTGTCGGCTCTCCCAAGTTTAAAGAAATGCCAAAATTTGAGATCTGGGTTTGGTGTTTTTTTTCACCTTTCCTCATTTAAAAAATGTTTAAGGATGCCTGGGTGGCTCAGTCGGTTAAGCATATGCCTTCAGCTCAGGTCATGATCCGGGGGACCTGGGATCAAGCCCCACATGGGGCTCCCTGCTCAGCGGGGAGCCTGCTTCTCCCTCTGCTGCTCCTCCTGCTTGTGTGCACTCTCTCCCCCTCTCTCTCTCTGACAAGTAAATAAAATCTTTTTTAAAATATTTAATATGACAGAATTTAAACATATAGAAAAGTTGCAGAAAGTTACAGAAATTCCCATGTACACTTCACCAAGACTCCTCAAACATTAAAATTTTACCACATTTGCTTTATTCTTTTCTCTACCTGTATGGGGGGGGGGAAGGTGTATAGATAAGTAGGGAGGTAGGTAGGTAGATAGATATTTTTTCTAAACTGAGAAGTTTAAGACATGATTCCCTTTCTACCTAAATACTTGAGTATATATTTTCTAAGTACATTCTTTTATAAAACCACAGTGAAACTATCAAAACCAGGAAATTAACACTGATATTTTTATTCAGATTTCATCAACTTCAACTTTCCCAGTAATACCCTTTCTAGCAAAAGAAAACCCTGGATCATGTTTGCATTCAGTTTTCATGCCTTTTTAGTCTCCCTTATTGTTTTTATTTTTTTTTAAGATTTTATTTATTTGAAAGGGAGGGAGAGCACAAGCAGGGGGAGGGGCAGAGGGACAAGCAGACTCCCTGCTGAGCACAGAGCCTTAAGCAGGGTTCAATCCCAGGACCCTGAGGTCATGATCTGAGCGGATGTCAGACACTTAACCAACTGAGTCACCCAGGCACCCCTCGTCTCCTTTAATCTAGAACAGTTATTCAATCTTTCTTTGACCTTCACAATCTTGACAATTTTGAAGATCATAGATCTGTAGTAGATTACATTTTCCAAAAATGATGACAACAGTATTTCTAGTCCCACATGCTCTTCCAGAACCTTCTTACTACTCTCCATTGAGAGGTGGAGTCTATTTCCCCTCTCCTTGAACTTGAGTGGCATTGTTCCTGCTTTAATCACTAGAGTATAGCAGAAATGATGCTATGTGAGCTCTGAGGCTTGGTCATAAAAAGGATATGGTTTTTTCCCTGTTTCTTTGTGTGTGTGTGTGTATATATATATCTTTTTTTTTCTTTCTATCTCTCTCCCCATTTACCCTTGGAACCCAGCCAAGGGGCCACGTGGGAAGACCACATGTAAGTGTTTCTGCCAACAGCCCCCGTCTGGGTCTCAGCTGACAGCCAGCATCTACCACCAGACAGGAAAATGAATGAGCCTTTAGAAATTTCCAGCCCTCAGGCTTGGAGTCTTCTAACTGAGACCCACACATCATGGAAGAGAAACAAACCATCCCTTTTGTGCCCTTTGTGAATTCCTAGCCCACAGAAGCCAGAAGCATAATAAAAGATTATTTTATATCACTAAGTGTTGAGGTTATTTACTATACAACCACTGTAACCAGAACAAAGCCTGTGATTTTATTTTTTTTTTTAAATCCCTCAATTTGTAGTTATCTGATGTCAGATTTGCTTTTTAATTCTCCATTTTTTAAAATACCAGCTTAGAGGTGCCTACGTGGCTCAGTCAGTTAAACCTCTGACTTCGGCTCAGGTGATGATCTCAGGGTCCTGGGATGGAGCCCCCCAACAGTCTGTAGGGCTCTGCACTCAGCGGGGAGTCTGCTTCTCCCTCTGCTTCTGACCCTCCCCTGCTCATAGGCGCACATGCGCTGTCTCTCAAATACATAAATAAAATCTTTTTAATCAATTAATTAATTAATTATCAGCTCAGATTCAAACACTTTAAAATACAGTGTGGACCAGGAAATGACTTTTTAGATAGAATGCCAAAAACACAAACCATGAAAGAAAAACTAGTTAAGTTGGAATGGACTTCATTAAAATTAAAATTGCTGTGTGAAAGACGCTGTTAGGAGAATGAGAAGACTAGCCAAGGACTGGGAGAAAATATTTGCAAAAGATACATCTGATAAGGGGCGTGTATCCAAAATACACAGAAAATTCTTATGATTTATTTATTTATTTATTAGAGAAAGAGAGCATGAGAGGGGGGAAGGGCAGAGGGAGAAGCAGACTCCCCGCCCAGCAAGGAGCCCGATGTGGGACTCCATCCCAGGACTCCAGGATCATGACCTGAGCCGAAGGCAGTCGCTTAACCAACTGAGCCACCCAGGCGCCCCAAAATACACAGAAAATTCTTAAATCTCCACAATAAGAAAACAAACAACCCAGTGGAGGTGGGTGGGGGTTGGGGTAACTGGATGATGGACATTAAGGAGGGCACGTGATGCAATGAGCACTGGGTGGTTATATACAATGGTTGAATAACTGAACTCTACCTCTGAAACTAATGATACACTATATGTTAACTAATTGAATTTAAATAAAATAAGTTAAAAAAAACACCTAACCTAAAAATAGACAAAAGATCTGAACAGATGCCTCACCAATGAGAATAAACAGATGGCAAATAAGTATATGAAAAGATGCTCCATATCATCTCCCATTTGTGAATTGCAAGTTAAACCAATAATGATAATACCAGTAGACTGGCTAATTGATGAGAATGTGATACCATTAGAATAGCTAAAATCTAAACTATTGACAATCCCCAAATGCTGGTGAGGATGTGGAGCAAACAGGAACTCTCATTCACTGCTGGTGGGAATGCAAAATGGCACAGCCATTTTGGAAAACAGTTCAGTTTCTTTTTTGTTTTTTTAAAGATTTTATTTATTTATTTGAGAGAGAGAGTGAGCGAGAGAGAGAGAACACACAAGCAGGCACAGAAGGAGAGGAAGAGGGAGAAGCAGACTCCCCTGCTGAGCAGGGAGCCCGATGCGGGACTCGATCCAGGGACTCCAGGATCATGACCTGAGCCGAAGGCAGACACTTAACCAACCGAGCCACCCAGGCGCCCCAAGTTCTGCAGTTTCTTACAAAACTAATTATACTCTTATCATATGATCCAGCAATTGTGCTCCTAGGTATTTACCCAGATGAGTTGAAAACTTGTGTGCATACAAAAAGCTGCACACAGATGTTTATAGCTGTTTTATTCATAACTGCCCAAAACTAGAGGCAACCAAGATGGACTTCAATAGATGAACAGATAAACTGTGGTACATCTAGACAATGGAATAATATTCAGCAATAAAAAGAAATGAGCAATCAAGCCATGAAAAGACATGGAAGAACCTTAAGTGTGTATCACTGTAAAAGGAGCCAACTTGAAAAGGCTACATACTATACGATTCCAACTATATGACATCCTGGGAAAGGCAAAACTGTGGAGACAGTAAAAAGATGAGTGGTTGCCAGGGATTCAGGGGAAGGAAGGGATGACTAGGTGAAGCACAAGGATTTTTAGGGTAGTGAAACTATTTCGTATGATACTATATGAGTGGGTCCATGTCATTATACATTTGCCCCAACCTATAGAATACACGACATGAAGATGTAGTATAAATGAATGTAAGTAATGTACTTTGTTAATAATCATGTATCCATATTGGTTCATAAATTATAACAAATGAAGCACACTAATGCAAGATGTTAGTACTAGAGGACATTGTTGGGGGCAGTAATTAATGTAGGAACTCTGTCCTTTCTGCTCAATTTTTCTGTAAACCTAAAATTTCTCTTTTAAAAAAAAGTCTATTAATCTAAAACAAACAAACAGTGCGGGTCAAATATACCATCTCTGAAGGACCAACATTTGGTAACCTTTGTTTAAGGGAAATGAAGGAACCACTAATGTACAGATGACTCCCATTTTCAGAAAAAAAAAACACCAATATAATAAGTGGACATTACAGTAGGCCTCCTTTTCCATTTCCAAGTTCTTTCCAACCCACCTTGCTGCAACATTTGGGTCCTCATCCTGTCTAAGGTAAGGCTTAAATAAAATTAGGTTTGCTCTGAGCTGTATGTTACTACAGGGAAAACTCCCACTTAATAAAAGAAGGAGTACCATCTCCAAAAATAAGCTGTTACAAATTCTAATAAAGCACCAAATACAACAATTAGTATGATCAAGAATGCCTTCCCATGACCAGATTCGGGGAGTGTATCCTGCCCCTGAGCAATCCCACCCCAATGTGGTACGTTCTCCTAAGGAAGTAAGAGACACATCTAGCAACGACCTCAAAAACTGTCATTTTTCTTTTTATGCCTTTCTCTAAGAATCTTGATAACTCATAAAAATGAACCATGATCCTTACATCATTTCAGAGGGAAGAGTGTAGCTTTTGCTTTAGGATAACAAAGCTCTGGTGCATGCATATACATTTAATATCCCTTTTATGTGTGTGTTTGACCACATCGATCTACTTTTTGAGAAATTACTGCAAATTCATGGATAATAAAACACCAATCCTTTATATGTGGTCAGTGTTTTACATCTTAAAAAAGAACATTTACGTGGGTTTCCCCCTGCCCCCACCATGATCTTGCATAAACCCAGTGATACATGCCACTGTGCCCATTTACAGATGAAGAAACAGAAGTTCAAAAAAGTTATACGGCTTAGCCAAGTCCCTACAGTAAACGGTGTAATACAAATTTATGGCTTGGTCTCCAAGACTCTACTCTTCATCACCTACCTCATTGTCTTTCTAATCTAAATTCATTAGCAAAAGGCCTGCCTCAGGCCAAAGCAAGATGTTGCCCAGCCCCAAATTTTCTGCCCCAGGAGCCAGCCTGGCAAATCTGAAATCCCTTGGACCCTTACTACTCAAAGTGTGGTCTGAGGATTCACAACATCAGCATCCCCCGGGAAGCTTCTGGGAAGTGCAGAATTTCAGGCCCCAACACCACTGAATCAGAACCTGGCATTTTGATTAAAGTCCCAGGTAATTCACAGGGACACCGAAATCTGAGAAACTCTGGGACGGACACTCAGCCCTTCGGGGTAAGACATGGTCTCCAGTCAGAACTGCCCTTCATCAAGTGAACATCGGAATTTGAGAGGCAGTTCGGGCCAGGCAGCTAATGCCATCAAATTAGCTTGCTGCGTTGTTTTGCAGAGGGGCATCCTGTGGCGGGAAACTGAGGCAGTGCGCAAGCAGGCGAAGCCGGGTGCTTGAGGATCAGCTCCATCAGGGCAGCTCAGAAGAGTGTGGAGAAGCTTTTAATGCGCGAGGGTAGCCCTGGGACGGAGGTGAAACACCATCGTAGGACTAGAGTCAAGACAGCAAGCAGGCCAGGGGCTGCTTCCTAAATTTGTCTACAAAACACTAGACTCGGTCTTTTGTGTGCGATCGGAGGGCAGGTCGATGGCCTCCTGCCTCTCCTTCCTATCCCCCCCCGCCAGGGCTGGTGGAACAGGATGCTCAGTCCGCGCGCGCCCCTGGACAAACTAGAACCAGAGTGGAGCCCTTGAGCGGCCGCCGTAGGACCAGAACTTCCCAGCGCGCGGGAGGAGGGCTGGAGGAGCAGGGTCAGTCCGCTGTGGAGCTGTTGTGATGTTTTCTTGCTTGCTTGCTTGCTTGCTTTTTTTGACTTGCCTTTTTTTTTTTAATTTTAATTTACTTTATTATATTCTGTTAGTCACCATACATCATTAGTTTTTGATGCAGTGATCTACGATTCATTGTTTTCGTTGCGAGTTTCTATCCCGGAAAAGATACCTGCGCCCCTCGTCTGCGAAATGCAGCTGTTTTTAAATTGGGGGTGGTGTGGGTAATGGAAATGCTGTCTCTTCTAGAACGTGGTGTCCAAATCTCACATGGTGTAAAATGAGAAATCTTACAGGGACAGACTTTTTTTTGAATTGTGATTATAATGCAATGTGTATTGGCTGACATATAGATAGCCCTTCAAACCTGTGCTTTAACGGATACTGTTATCTAGAATCGAGTTAAAATAAATATTTACGTTTTCTAAAAGTGGGTCTAATTAACAAACTATTAAGTAAATAGTAGTACCAAGGGAAATCGGATACTGGTAAAGGTCAAAAAAAAAAAAAAAAAAGGACAGGATCGGACGAGGAAGCTCGGCAAACCGCGCCTTTGTGCCTGCCCTGGGCTGGAGAGCAATACCGGCCAGAGGCTCTCCTGCTGGAGTCTGGAAAGGGCCCGTGCTGGTTTTGCGGTTCGTAGGCTCCAGTCGGAAAGATGAGGCGCAGGAGGCTGGGTCGGGCTCTGTGCGCCACCAGCCCGGCTCCCCGCCGCCTCCCCTGGCCCGGGCGCTCTCCGCCACCGCCCCGGCGCCGGCTGCCGTCAACGGCGCGAGGTGTCGGGTTGCGGCCGGGCTCGGGGCCACAGCGGGAGGCCGCTGGAGTGACAATGACGGCCCCCAGGTCGAAGAAAAACAACTGCCCCCCACCACCACCACCACCAGCCCCCAACCTGCGGCGCGGCGGGCAGAGGGAGGAGGCGGGGCGCGGCGCAGGGACGCGGACTCCAGCCCCGCTGGGGACAGTGGGTCCAAAAGGAAGCGGTTCACAGGGAAAGCGGGCCCCACGGTCTTGCCCTTTGAAGAAACGCCTAGTGAGTTGACCATGATTTCAAAGCCGTCCCTGAATTTTTTGGTACCATTCCTGACAGCATCCTTATTGTTGGCCGCCTCGCAGGAACTTCGCCATCAGGCCGTCGTCCCCCTCCCCTCTGGCGGTCTAACACCAAGACCCTGGCCACCCGGTTTTTCTCGGGGTCTCCTGTTTCTAGAAATCTACTGGGTTGCGATCGGAGCTGGGGGTGGGGGGTGGCAATTGGGGGGAGCGGGCCCGTTTGTTTGGGCTTCTGTTAGGTTCCTACTTTCCGCTGGGTCGGAAGAAGCCAATTAGTGTAAGCCCTGGCCTGGGAGTGGGGTGGGCGCCACCGGTCACGGGAGGAAAGCTATCCGTGAGGGAACCAGAAGACCTCGAAAACTCCAGATGAGAAAGCCGAGAGCCACCCGCTCCGTGGACTTCTGGACTTCATTCTGGAAGGCTCCAAGGTAGTGCATTGTGGTGTTCAAGAACTCAGCTCTGGAATTCCGCCAGACTTTGAATAAGCAAAGAACTTAGGCTCTCGGGCCTTAGTTTCCCCAACTGCAACGTGGAACATCCAGCTCAAACGGTCCAGAGAGGGATTAAAAGAATTAACGTTCACATCTATAAAGACACCAGAACGGTGCCTGGTACTGGGTAAAAACTGGTATTAGCAGGAGTTGAAGAGCAAATTTCTCTAAGATTTATAAAGTGAACATGTCATTTTCCTACAGAGCATTTGTGTGTGTTTCAGTGTCTATTTCAAAATATATACTTAAAGCTATAGCTATTCTGTTAAAATGATAATAAATGAAACATACGTGTGAAATTGCAAACTGTGGGTAAGTTTTATACAAATATTTTTGCTGTCACAACCACTGCTTATCTTTTTTTAATTTAAAAAATCAAATTATCCAGTAAGTTATGCCTTGCTGGGAGCCCACCTTCTACATTTTCTGACTCCCTGTCCTTTTGTAATTTTGCCACAGAATTCTCTCCTAGCGAATCAGTACATTCCTAGTAATAAGCCTGCTGCTAAGCAGTTCCCTTTGCTGAGGTTGCCCTTGGAAAGAGGGAAGAATGGCTTGGAGAGTCTCCACCTAGGGTTTATCTCACTCAGAGGCTGGAACCCAGACAGACAGCTGGCCTCCTAACTCAAAATGCACCTGATTTAGAATAGGGACTTACTCTGTCAATGCAAAGGAGATAATTAATTTTTTTAATCGGTGGGCTGCTTTCAAAAAATTGAGATGCCGTTTTAGGATAAGCCTTGATAAGTTCATTGCAATCAAGTTAAATAGAAATTACTCCTCTTTCCTACAGGATTAAAGTGAGACTTAAGGAATCTCCACTAGGCAGCCATGTGATGTCCACAATGTGAGGATATTTTGCTCTGTTGTGCCTAGCTGAAAACAGAAAGACTTTAGCCTTTCACAGAAATTAGGGCGGGTCCTCCCCAAATCCTGCCTCAGATCATCTCTATCATTTTTAAATTGGGGGGGTGGGTATAAAAACATACCCCAAAAAGTGTATAAAAAATAATTGTCAAATCTAATTAATTATTGTAAAACAAACACTAGGGTAATAGCCACCCAGCCAAGACTCTCTCTCAGGAACTCTCACCAGTCACTTCTGGATCAAACACCTCTCCCATTCCCTCTCTCCTACCCATAACCACTATCCTGACTTCTTTTACAATGTTCATTTCTTTGCCATGCATATATTTATATTACCTAAGGAAGCATGTCTAAAAAATATACCATAGTTAAATTTGGCCTAGTCTTAAAACTTTATACAAATGAAATCACTTGCTGTGTGTTCTGTTGTATCTGGCTTCTTCCATTCAATATTATGTCCTTAAGATTCCTCACTGTTGTATCTGTGGTTCATTGATTTTTCATTGTTGTATAGTATTCCATATTTATCATTTACTTATTATTCCATATATATTCTTCTATACCATTCCATACTGTGTAACACAATCCATGGACGTTTGGATTATTTCCACTTCGGACCTATTACATACAACATTGGTCTGAACATTGACATACCTCTCATGGTACATATGTGCACACACGTCAACAGGCTTTATTCACAAAAGTAGAATTGTGGTCACAGGGTAATTTGGGCCTCCAGCTTTATTGGACATTGCCATACAGATTTCCAGTTTTCACTCCCACTAGCACTGTATAGACAGTCCCCTGGCTCCACATCCTAGCCACACCTAGTATTGTCAAGTTTTCAATTTTGGCCAATCTAGCTTGTTGATGATGAGCACCTTTTCTCAGGTTTATTGGCCATTTAGATTTCTTCTTTGTTAAAAGAAAGTCGGTTGCCCATTTTTCTATTCTTATTGTTGATTTGGAAGAGCTTGTTCTATATACTGGATAGCAGTCCTGGGAAAATCGCCCACGATGGCTTGCCTTTTCACTAGATTACAGTTGGCTTTGAATGACCAAAACAAAGTCCAATTTCCCAGTCTTTCCTTGTATAGATTGTTCATAAGAAACCTCTCCCCGCCCCAAAGTCATCAAAATATTTTTCCATATCATTTTTTTTTAAGTATTAAACGTTTTGCTTTTCACGTTTAGGAATAGCAGTGAGGTTTTTGAGTTAGTGCCTTAAAACTGTACTTGCTGGATGTCCTTATGCGTCACAAGATAAATACCCTCAGGATTCTGGTTGCTGAGGCTGTAACCATTGGTTTTTCTTGGCCCCAGACTGCCCTAAGTGGGAAAGGCCCGGGTGGCCGAGCACACTTCATTTTCCAAACTGCAGCAGTAGCCAAGCCGAACTCTGCTCTCAAAGCCAGATGACACAGACACAGGAGCTCCGGGTTTGCCCCTTGCGTCCCCAGGGCAATTCTCAGTCCCGCGCGAGGGCCCAGGGGGCCCCAACCGGGGGTGGGGCTGGAGGGTGTAGAAGTGAGGGGCGGCCATCCCAGCTGCTGGCTGCCCGCCCCCCTCCCGAAGGCAGCTCTCTTCCAGCCACCAGCAGCCATTTCTAGGCCAGGGAACTCTTTGGGAAACAGGGTTGTGGCCCATCCAAAGCC
>NC_138370.1:37631918-37652204 GCF_054177405.1 Leptonychotes weddellii | reverse complement strand
AAGAAAGCAACTGATTTCTGTGCATTGATTTTGTATCCTGTCACATTACTGAATTGCTGGATGAGTTCTAGTAATTTGGGGGTGGAGTCTTTTGGGTTTTCCACATAAAGTATCATGTTGTCTGCGAAAAGAGAGAGTTTGACTTCTTCTTCCAGCACATTTTTTTTAAAAAATGACGTTGACTTTTTTGTAGTCTTCAGACCGGTTGGTTTGTACATTTTTCCTGCTCTGGATTCCTGACTTCTTAACCTTTGGGTTGCCTGAGAATTTGGTTATGGACTTCTTTTCTTCTCAATTTACATGCGTGGTGATTTCATCCAGGACTGTGGCTTTGGATAGCTTATTTATGCCAACGACTCCCAAATGTATCTTCTCAGCCTGCGCCTGTCTCCTAAACTGCTGACTCCAGCCACTTCCTAGTGGTCTCACAGACATTTCAAGTTTTCTAACAGAACTCCTTGTCTTCTCCCCAAAACTTCCTCTGCCTGTACTTCTCTTTTGAATTGATGGCAACTCCACCTCTCCATTTATTCAAGCCAAAAAAACTTAGAATCATCCTTGATTCTGTGTCTTACCATGTATTACACTCCACATCCAATTGTCTGGAAACCATGTTCACTCAGAATATACTGGGAACCTGACCGCTTTCCCCCACCTCCTTTGCTTTCACCCTGGGTCCACCATCTTCATCTGTGGTCAGGATTACCAGCTAACAAGTCCTCCTAACATCTCTGCTCTGTGGCAGCCTCGTCTGAACACAGAAACCACGCTGCTCCTTTACAAGCTCAAGTCAACTTATATTACTCCTCTACTCAAAACCTTCCGATGTGCTCAGTTTCCCTCAAAAGTTTAGCCAAAGTCCTTCGCTAGCCTCAGAAAGGCCCCCCATGACCCCTTTGCCCCCTCCCTTCCGTTCATGCCGCTCCACCTGTTCTCAGCACACCAAGCCTGATCCAGACTCAAAGCTTTTTGCACTAGCTGTGCACACACCCTCCAGATCCACAGAACTCATTCCCTTGCCTCCCTTGGGTCCTGGCTCAAGTAGCAACTTCTCAAAGAAGCCTATTCCAACCATCCTTCTCAAAATTGCAATTGCCCCCCTTCGTGTGCCAGTGCGCACACATGAGCACACTTCTGATCCCTTTACATATTTGTTTTCTTCATACCTATTTGTATTCTCCATATTGTATATCACCTTCTTTTTTAAAAAGATTTTATTCATTCATTTGAGAGAGAGAGCTCCTGAGCATGCCTGCAGGGGGGAGGGGCAGAGGGAGAGGGAGAAGCAGACTCCCCGCTGAGCAGGGAGCCGGATGCGGGGCTCGATCCCAGGACCCTGAGATCATGACCTGAGCCGAAGGCAGGAACCTAATGGACTGAGCCACCCAGGTGCCCCTGTACATCACCTTCTAACATGCTCTACAATTTACCAATGTATTATGTTTATTTATCTTCTCCACCCCTCCTGAATGTTAGCTCCCTGAGGGCAGGAGTGGAGGTGACCTGAGGACCTGAGCAAAGACCTGAAGGAGCCATGAAGACATCTAGAAGCAGACAAGGGGTGTAGGGAATAAACTGTACATATATGTAAGAAAAGCCCGTATCAGGTACAGTGCCTGGCAAGCACTGAGAACTGGCTATTATTAATCTTCAGTCCATCCTTCATTCAAGGTAGAAAATTAATGCTGAGAATATAATGAATGGGTTATTATCAAGCCAGCTATATTTCTTAAAGGCTACTTGGCAGGGAGGCACTGGATAAGGGGGTAAATATCACAGGCTGAGAGTCCACAGATAACGAATCATGCCGAGTGGATTCAATCAGGAGTCTGGCTCTCCCAGGCTGAGCAGAAGTCCTGCTCTGTTGCTTCTAACGTGTGCTCTCAGCCACAGTTTTTCTGGGCCTATTTATAAAAATGAGGGAGGTGGTTGATAAAAAGAATGCCTAGAGATGGGCGCCTGGGTGGCTCAGTTGGTTAAGCGACTGCCTTCGGCTCAGGTCATGATCCTGGAGTCCCGGGATCGAGTCCCACATCGGGCTCCCTGCTCGGCAGGGAGTCTGCCTCTCTCTCTGACCCTCCCCCCTCTCATGCTCTCTATCTCATTCTCTCTCTCAAATAAATAAATAAAATCTTTGGAAAAAAAAAAAAAGAATGCCTAGAGTTTACTAAATTAATGGTCAGTTAGCTTTGGATGCAGGGACCCTCTTGTGAATTAGAGAGAAAATAGCCATGACTGTTAGGACTGGCAGGTTCATTCTCTGTGTTAACGTGGCTTGACACTGTCTGTTGTGTATTATAACAAGCACAATTTTGGCATCTTCATCCTGTCTCTGATCCTGGACTCCCCGACAGATCAAAAGGAAATGCAAAGCAAAACTTTTCAAAGATTTGGATATTTAACAGTCTCATTTAAAAAAAATTTTTTTTTAAGATTTTATTAATGAGAGACAGAGAGAGAGAGGCAGAGGGAAAAGCAGGCTCCCTGCAGAGCAGGGAGCCCGATGTGGGACTGGATCCCAGGACCCTGGGATCATGACCTGAGCTGAAGGCAGACACTCAACCGACTGAGCTACCCAGGCGCCCAACAGTCTCATTTTATATCCTTTTTTAAAATCCCTTGTTCCCCAATCTCTCCAAATTGCCTGGACTTGAGAAAGGAGAAGGTATTACCAGCTTCTCATGGGGTAAATTTGTTTCCCACACATCCTCTCCTTTACCCCAAATAAGCCCAGAACCCTCTGGCAACAGATCTACTCCAGCCCTGCTCCAGGTCCTAGAGAAAAACCCAAATGACAGCAGAGGCCAAAAGGAACCCTGCCAAAGGAAGCTGCGTGAAGGGCTCTTGGCACAGTGAGAGCCTTCTGGGCATATTCTCCTATGTAAAGCGGACCTGCTTAAAATATGAGACCTCTCTGAAGTCAGCTTTTAAATGAGCCATCCTACTCTCTAATGCATCGACCCAGCGTCAGACTGTCTGGGGAAGTGGCGGAAGGGGACAACGTGCTTGGTTATCGGGATAATTTATCTACGTGGCACCAAATATCAACATGCTGGCTGTGCCTGTGTGCTCTTTGTCCAGGCAGCTGCCCCTCGGCTGCCACGTAAGTACAGAGAATGCCCACTGGGGAAAGCGTAATGGGCTATGCTCCTGCAGCTCTGCAGGCCCTGGGCTCCCCATCCCCCCACCCCAGTGCATATACCCTTCTATGTTCTGAGGGAAGTATCCACAAGTTCCCTTGGGCTAGATCTCAAAAGATTTTCCATTTTCTTTAGCATCCACCCAGGGCTAGGAAGCACGGAAACCTGTGACTGTATTACAAATTAAGTTCCTTATATGCAAGGCACCCAGCAGGAGCGAGCAGCCCTACAGATGGCTGTGCACTCGGTTGTTGACTCAGGGGGATACAGATTATGAATGCTTCAGGACTCAATTCTGTAGAGGCAAAACATCCTGAATGATGGCATGGTGCCCCATTCACATTTCCATTCCAGCAGAAGCTGGAGACTCTGGGATGGATGGTGTTTAACTATAAGCTCACACCACAACTATTTCCTTCTGATCTAGTCCTTACCTACCAACACCTTAGCAGGCTGCTAGTTTTTCCTAAACGATGTGCTTCAGGGCGCCTGCGTGGCTCATTCAGTTGAGAGACTGACTTTTGGTTTCGGCTCAGGTCATGATCTCAGGGTCATGATCTCAGGGTGGTGAGATGGAGCCCCCGCTCCAGCTCTCTCTCTCTCTCAAATAAATAAATAAATCTTTTAAAAAGGGATGTGCTTCAATTCTTTTGAAAATTAAACTCATAAACCTAAATCATTTATCTGTATTATACAGAAAAATCAATTAAACAAATTCAGAAGCCTGGGCTGGCTCTTGCAGGTAATAGAACACTCCTGGAACACGGTTGAGCAACCTGCAATTATTTTAAGGAAATAAAAGGGTTTAGGTGTTTTGTGAAGGTGACTCTTTTGTAGAAAGATTCCACTTGGAATGTTTACCACTTTGCACACCGCCACATACATACACTCAGTTAAGAGGTGGCCCTATATTCTGTCTGCGCACGTAGAAATGTTGACATCTTTCACATTTGCAGAGAGTAACAATGAGAGTAGAACATCATTTAAGGTAATTTGCACTTTGGAGACCTCTTAAGAAAGGTACACTTGGAACCCTGGCCTCAGCCCCCGAAGTACTGAGTGCCAGGCCTGTCACCGCCCCATCACTAGGCGAATGACTACAAACAAGTTAGGGGACCACCCTGCACCTCAACATCCCATCCCTGGAACTGAGATAATGACATCTGGCTACTTATCTCAAAGGGACATCAATGAGATCATGGATGCCCACGCTGAGCAAGACACCAGACACTAAAAACTGCCGGAAAGGGTCTATCTGACCCCCAAGGTCAGGCCGTGCGCGTGAAACTCCTCTGGGTGGGCTCTGGGGACGCAGCGATGCACCTGATCACGTCCCAGGCTTTGAGGCTATCGCGAGGGCTCATCCAGGCGGCGGGCTGCCAGTTTCGGACAGAGCAGCTGCGGTCTGGCCGCGCGCGTCTGGGCCGCCTGGGCTGCTCCCGGGCTACCGGGCTTCGCAGGACCTGGCCCCAAACCGCAGGAGCGGCAGCTCCACCGCGCGACGGCCGCGCCGTTTATTTGACCGGGATCCCTGCAGTCCCTACGCACACACGCACGCACACGCGCACGCACACGCGCACGCACGCAAGCGCAGCCGCCGGGGTCGAAGGGCCGAGCGTGTATTTTTCCAGGAGTGGAGGGGCGCTGTCAGTCTGTGGGCTGGCGGGCTGGGCGGTGCGGGGGTGGGGAGTCGTGCCGGGCGAAGGGGGCGCGCCGGTGGCGGGCGCCGGAATGTTAATTGAAATGGAGCTGGCAGCGCGGCGCTGATAAGCGTCGCCGAGCAGCGCCGCGGCCCCGGGAGGCCCGCACCGAGGGGCCCCGCCGTCCCCGGCCCCAGGATTCGCCCGTTTACTCCCGACGTGTGGCGGGCGCGCGGGAGGCGGCGCGCTGGCCCCCGGGGTCTGGCGGGAAGACTCAAGACTGTCTCCGCCGCGGAAGGCCGGCGACGGGGGTGGTGGGGAGACGACCGGGAGAAATCGAGAAGCTGGCTGTTCTTTGTATCATCAGTAAAAGAAATCTCTTCGCCCGGATCCCTTCTCCGCTCCACACGCAGGCTTTTCCCCTAACCCTGAGATTTTCGCGCCTGTGTTCTGGGGTTCGCGGAGAGCGTCTCTGAAAGTGATCTCAGGCAAACCGTTAACATGGCCCCAGGACAGCCGTTTGGGAGAAGATAGCCTTCGATCCTTAGCTCCCACTGGACACTCGAAATACACACTCCAAATAGATTTAAATGTAAACGAAACCGTGCAAGTACTAGAAGAAAATATGGGTGAATTCCTCTTTAATCTTGGTGTAGGAAAAGGTTTTGTCACTTTGGCTCGGATCCGGAGACAATAAAAGAGAAGATTAATGCAAGTGATTACATTTTAAAATGCATGACAAAAAGCACTATAAAAGAAGTCAGAAGACAGCTGACAAACAGCATAAAATATTTGCAACATATAGCACAGATACCCCAAATCGCTGATACATAGAAAACTCTTAAAAATTGACAGAATATGGAAGAAAGATACAATTTAAATGGATGTGTGTGTTTTTTATATTTGTATGTATATTGTTCATGCAAATGTATATCTACATACATAGACATATGTAAATATCCTTTAAAAATATAAATACATGTCCTATCTCATAATTAGAGAAATTAAAATTAAAACAACACTGGGTTATCATTTCTCACCTATCAGATTGGTGAAAATTAAAAGGTAGAAGACATTCAGTTGTCTAGGCTGCTACCAGGGAGGTAGGCACTCTCATGCATTGCTTGTGGAATGCAAGCCTGTACAACCATTCTGGA
Source organism: Leptonychotes weddellii (assembly GCF_054177405.1). Classification (NCBI taxonomy): domain Eukaryota; kingdom Metazoa; phylum Chordata; class Mammalia; order Carnivora; family Phocidae; genus Leptonychotes; species Leptonychotes weddellii. The sequence goes on along the minus strand of NC_138370.1, from coordinate 37,646,267 downwards.
GAGGAATTTGACAATGCCTAAATAAATTATATATGCATTTACTTTTGACCCATAACCTACTTCTAGCTGATTCTAGATACACTTCTAGCAATATCAAAACGCATAGCAACAATGTCATTCATAATGCAACGTATTGGGAAAATCTAAATACTTATTCACAGGAAATTGGTTGAATGTGGCACATTCACACACAATGAGCAACTATAAAAAAGAATAAGGAAGATGGGCGCCTGGGTGGCTCAGTTGGTTAAGCGACTGCCTTCGGCTCAGGTCATGATCCTGGAGTCCCTGGATCGAGTCCTATATCGGGCTCCCTGCTCAGCAGGGAGTCTGCTTCTCCCTCTCACCCTTCCCCCTCTCATGTGCTCTCTCTCTCTTTCATTCTCTCTCTCTCAAATAAATAAAATCTTAAAAAAAAAAGAAGAAGAAGAAGAAGGAAGATCTCTCTGAACCAGTAGGGTGTGGTGTCCAGGGGTTAAGTGAAAAGAGCAAATTATAAGAGTATCTCTAAGAAGGCATGGGAGCTGGGTGCATCCCTGGTTCTGGGGAGGAGTCTGTGCTAGAAGTAGGGAAAAACAAAAGATGATTACTAAACAACTGCATGCTCTAAAGGAAAGAGCACCATACTGAAAATGAGAGATGTGTGACCCCAAACAGATTTCTTAACCTCTCTTTGTCTTGGTTTTCTCTTTTGCAACCTGGAAATAATAACTGCTTTACACACCTCTCAGAGTTATTTTGAGAATTATCTGAGTTATTTTTCAAATCTTCATTCTACTCTTGGGGAATCCAAGTGTGAGCAAGGAGAGTAGAGGTAAAGGGCAATAGCTTTGTGTTTGTGATGCAGGCATATGGTAAAAAGAACCAGGATCCCTATCGAGAAAATCTGGATTCTGCCCTGCTATTTGGTAGCTGTGTGGTCTGGCACCATAAGTAACCTCCGTGTTCTTAAAAGAAAAAATGAGAAACCATCATTTTAAAAAAATGAGAAAATTCAATGAGTTGTTTTGAAAGGATTTGCCTTAAGACCATAGTTACGCAATCTGTGGGGGGGGGGGATACCTGTGAAGATCTGTGCCAACAGTCATTAATAGTGCGAGATTTTCCATGTCCTGGGTATATCCTAGACATGGAACAGCTTATTTTGAGCAAAGGAAAGATAGGTAGAAAGGGCACAGACACTGATGTTGCAGCAAGGACATCCTGGGTATAAAGCAACAGCCACCCACGGGTAGCAATTAGAAGCATAATATCAATACAAAAATCTTATTAAATGTCACTACTTTATAGCAACAAGAGGGACTACCCATATTACGCTACTTTGTCAGGTAAGGAAGGGAAAATGTTTTTTTAAGAAATACAAGTGTCTGATCATTTATGGGGGGGGAAAAGCACAAAAAGAATAAAGTGATGAGATTGGGAGTGTGTAGGAACTGGGGAAGGATGGGGAGTGGGCATGAGAATGAGAATAGAAAGGGTAAAGATGTAGTGGTCACATCTTTGAATACACATTTTTGCATAACTTTTGCTTTTGGAATTATGTTAATGTTTCACATACTCAAAAAATAAACATTATTATAATATTTTAAAATGGGTCCCAGCGAAAGAGACAGTGGCCAGCAGAAAGTGCAACCATGGGCAATTCAGTTTCCCCAGCCCTGGGTGGGCCAGATACCTCTGGACCAGTCCCCAGAGTATGCTAGAGACTACCCCCAGACAAACAAGGCAGATTTCTTTATGCAACAGATGTTTATTGGAGACCTACTATGTACCAGTTGCTAGCCTAGGCCCTGGAGATACACTGTGAAACAGACCCAGTCTAGCTTAGTGGGGATCCTGCTATCTGTGAAAGACCTTAGTTGATTTCCTGCAGGCCCATGAGGCCCCAGAGCCAGACTTCACTTGGAGTTGCCTGTTGTGTATAGAATTTTAAAGAGGGAATCCCTTCATTTTAAGAAAGTCTGAAAGAAACTGCCTGGGGTGGGGGGGTTGGGGTGGGGGAGAGACTTGTTAACTGTGGATGGGAAGAGGTTCAATATACATCATACACAAATTCTATATGATTGTGCACAGTATCACTCTGCATGGGAATCATTTAAAAGTCTGTCTCCTGTGCAAGACTGGAATAAGAGAAAGGGGCCGAGGTTTCTCATTTCCTTAGTAGGTTCAGAGCTTGGACCAAGCTGGCCCAGGGTAGGTGCTTCAAATATGTTCATGAACCTAGTTTGGTTTGCTAGCATTTTATTTATTGTGCGACGTAAGTGGACTAAGGCGAATCCACTCACAACTCTGACGTGGCTGGCTCCATTTATTTTATTTTATTTTATTTATGATTTTACTTATTTGACAGAGAGAGAGTGAGAGAGCACAGGCAGGGGGAGCAGCAGAAGGAGGGGGAGAAACAGGCTGCCGGCTGAGCCGGGAGCCCAAGGCAGGATCAATCCCAGGATCCCGGGATCATGACCCAACCAAAGGCAGACGCCCAACCTACTGAGCCACCCAGGCGCCCCTCCATCTCATTTTAAGAATAGAGATGAAATGAGGCACCAGCGTGGCTCATTCAGTTAAGCATCAGACTCTTTGATTTCAGCTCAGGTCTTAATCTCAGGATCTTGAGTTCAAGCGCCTTCTCCCCCCCCCCCACCTCCCCGCAGGGCATGGAGCCTACTTAAAACAAACGAACAAACGAATAAATAGTCAATATTTAAGAAGAAGAAGAAGAAGAAGAATAGAGATGACGACCTCTCCACTCATGAGCTAGGGACACACACACACCATCAGCACCACACCGACTGGGCTGTGCCGGGTCCTGCCTAAGAGGCTGGGGACCTTTTCTGCTCTTGATGCCGGGCCTAAGCTACTCCTTGTCCCTCCCGGGTGCCCCCGCTGCGGCCAGTGGCCAGGTTGCTCGCATTGCCCTTTCGCCGCGGGGCAGTGTTGTTGTGGCTGCAATGGACCGGGGGTGGGGGGGTAGGATGCACGTTATGGGTTTCACTCTCCCGAGGGGGCGCTCCCAGTGCGCTCTAGCGTTAAAGAAGGAGGACGAAGGGATGACACCGAAGCCCGGCCTGTTTGCCGCAACGTTCGGGTCCCGGGGCCTGGAGGTGACTTGGGGAGAGCGAGACCCGGGCAAGGGGAGAGCAAGAAAAGCGAAGACCAGTACCGTGACGTTTACTCCGACGTACTGCGAGGCGGGGACACGCGAGGCAGGAGGACAGCCTCTGTCCCCGCCCCGGTTGGGCAAGAGCGGTCCGCACACCTCCCCAGGTTTGCCTGAGCCCAAGCCGCCCTTTCCCTAACGCAGACTCGGTCTGCACCAACTGCGAGGCGTCAAAAAGCCTTTTCATGTCCCAAATCTCTAACAAACCAGGAGAGAAAAATAAAGCTGGAACCGGAGAACAGGATTTGAACTCTGGGCTTTTGATACCACGACCCTCTCAAGGTGTCCTTTTTTTCTCAGACTTCCTAGAGAGCGATAGTCCACCCGATAGTCTACCGCGCCCGCCGAGGGTTGGCGCTTGATGTCTTTATCTCGGGTCACCCCCCAGCCTCAGCTTGCAAGGCCAGGACTGAGCAAAGCTACTGGAGCCGGAGCTGCGGAGGGGGCGTCTACCTGGCGTGCTCTTAATGAAAATGTTCTAAATTCACCCACTTTCAGGTGTCCAGGTGGTTGAAGTAAATACCCACAGAGAGGAGGATACGATCATACTATTTTTCTAGGAAGTCGTGAGATATGTTTTATGAGCATTAAGATATTTGATTCATTAATATTTGTTCTACATATTTATCCTGAGGAAATAATCCAAAGTGTTGACAAAGTTGAAGGCATGAAGATGTTCTCTGAAGCTTTATTTAGTGATAAAAAATAGATACAATCTAAAACTATAAACACAGTCTATTATGAATCATCCATAACAAGGACTATTATATTGTAATTTTAAAATACATTTGTAAAAAACTCTTTAATGAAGTCCTGGACATGCTTATATGTAAATTTAAAATACACAAATTCACATATAGCCTATGCAAAGACATATAAAGAAGGAAGTGAGCCAAATGTCCTCTCTGGATGACTCTTGTTTTCTTTTCAACTTTCTCTTATTTTCCTTTTCCCTCCAAAGGATGAATGATGACTTTTATAATCAGAAAAAAAAATTAAAGAAATGTATGTGTTATCACAAGATTTCAAGGTCTCTGGGGGGCAAAGCCATATCTCTTTCAGACAAAAAGGTGGGGATGTACTGTTTTGACAAAACCAGATTCCCGGTGTGCCCTGCTGTTGGAGAGCTGGGCCACCTCAGAGTCGCTTAACCTCTCTGATGATGACTCCTCACTGAAAAACACAGGAAGGAAGGAAGGAAGGAAGGAAGGAAGGAAGGAAGGAAGGAAGGAAGGAAGGGAGGGAGGGAGGAGATACTGGAAACATTTGGGGTATAGCTTTGATGTAAAGATTAAATGATATGATGTATAAGAAATCATTAGTTAGTTGTGCTGAAATTTTTGCTCCCACTAGCCTAGGGAGATGAATTTGATTTATCTGGATTTCAGGTAGTAATAAAGCCCAGAGAGTCCTTGTAACATTGAATTCTCTTAAGAAGTTCTATTTAAGAAACAGTTGATCTGAAATCCCAAAAAAGAACTCTAGTGAGATTTCATTTTGATTAAAAGATATTTTTAAACTCCCTAGAGTCTGCTGAGCCTGCCGACCCTAACTGATGTTTTTTTAATTAAACCAATGTAGCATGAGTAATAGCAGGGGACGGTCATTGGGGTTTCATACACATTCTCACAATCATCCTCTGATGGGCCTATTCTTATCTCCATTTTAAAATTAAGCCTAAGTTTACAGAGGTAAATACTTTGCCCAAATCCCACAGTTGATGTGTTCCAGAGCAAGGCTAGACATGTTGACTCCACCCCCACAATCATAGCTACTGTACACACACTCTCTCTCTTTTTAAAGATTTTATTTATTTATTTGACAGAGAGATAGGGAGAGCCAAAGTGCACGAGAGGTGGGGGATGGCAGAGGGAGAGGGAGAAGCAGACTTCCCACTGAGCAGGGAGCCTGATGCGGGGCTGGATCCCAGAACCCCAAGATTATGACCTGAGCCGAAGACAGACGCTTAACCGACTGAGCCATCCAGGCGCCCCCACATTGTCTCTCTTCACTCGGTGCCAGCCTCGTCTGAGGAGGTTTTCTGAAGATCTAATGCTGGTCAAAATTTCCCATCCCTTGGGGGCAGGGGAAGGGGGACACGAGGACACACGCAGGCACGCTGAAAACAATCAACTTTAGGAAGAATAAAGGGGAGGGAGAGAAGGAACTGGGGGCGAGGAAGGGCAAGGTGAGCCCCTGTCTGGCACCTTCCTGAGGGCTGGGGTTATTACCTTTCCTCCTCCCCACCCACTCACAGAACCTGCAAAGAGGCCAAGAGGCCCCCTAGTAGAGCTTCCTAGCCCTTTCTTCGAGCCCGGAGCTGAGAGGCTCTTCCTAGGAAGTGGCCGATCTTGTTTCCCCAGACCCAGATTCTGCTCTAAGCGAGAAGTTTCCCGCTTAATCTAGGCATAGACCGGTCAAGACTAGCTTCTCCGCCGCCCAGCCTCTGCTCCCTGGACCCAGCTCCCCCCGGCGGCGCCCCCAACCTGCGCCCACTAAGACTCCCGCGTGTTCCTCCAATCCCACGGGTGCCCAGCTGTCTCCACCTCAGTTTTCCTCGGCCGAAGAGTGGAGGGTTGAGTTAAGGCCAGGCCCGATGGATACGCTTGGGTTGCAGAGCAAGGGTTCCACCCCCCCAAGCCCCTAAGTCCTCTAGGAGAGCCCCCTTCGGCCGGGGATTGACCTCGGCAGCTCGGGCCTGTACCGTAAGCACCGAGGGACGAGCCGCGCGCAGCACTCTCTCCCGTTTCCCTTGCTTTTGAGAACCGTCAACACAAACCAAACCTTTCCGGAAGGTGGCTGGGGTTTGGAGAGGAATTAGAAGGGCGCGGGAAGAAAGCGCCTGGGGGAGGAAGGTGCAGGTTAGCACGTGGTTTCTGGCCGGACCAATGAGGGTCGGCGATCTCGTCACTTGGCCTCGGTCACCCCGCCCGCAGGGATGGCCCAGAGGAAGGCGCAGTGCTGGATACTGGGCGTCTGCCCCAGACCTCGGGTCTGCGGTGCTTGCTGCGACAAGACGGGAAGCTCAGGGCGCTGCGCTCCTGGGGGACGGGGACCTCCCCAGCCCCGCCTCCTCCGCCTTCGGGATGCTGCTGAACCCTGTCACCTCCACTCCCTTTTCGGTCAATGACATCCTGAGGCTGGAGCGAGAGCAGATTGGTTCCGAGTCCTTGCAACTCCGGGGTGCACAGAGGAGCCCTGAAAGCTTTCAGTGTCTGCGAATGGTCCCAGAACCGCGAAAGGCTGAGGTTCCCAGCACCTGCAGGGCCAGCGGCGGCGACAGCGGCAGAAGGCAGGACGAGTCGGGGTCTCCTGGTGGTCCCTGTGAGACGGTCACGGAGATGGACGCGGAACGGGTGGGAGAGCCACGTAAGTACTCGTGCTCGGGTCTTGGCCCCTACAGGGAGATCACGGCTGTGGGGGGATGGTCACTACCAGCTGGCGCGTGCGGGTAACACGCGTCTCCAGGTCTTTCCTGCTCCAAGGGCCTAGCCCCATTTTCTCTTATTTGAGAATTCCAAAAGACAGATCTCTCAACCCCCTCTACCATCTCCTCCGGACACCCAGTGTGCTTCCCGCGGCCCTATCCAAATAAGGTCCCTCATCTTAGGCATTCATAATTTCCACAGCCTGTCCTCTGATTCCCAAAAACGTATCAACCCCCACTCACAGCCACACTTCCCAGAAACTCCAGCTTCTCTTTCTTACAGCGAAACCCTCTACAGTATCTTAGCTGTGCTCCATCACCACCAGACTTCCCTGCCATGTCCGCGTCTCTCTACCCTAAAGCGTCTGCCAGAAGTGTAGCCATCAAAGCAGCCGAGCGCCGGGGAGTGAAAACCCGGCCGGCTCTGGGGTCAATCGCAGCCCTTTCTTGGGGCTTGCTAAGTGGCCTGGCCAGCCCAGTCGATCCTCCGCCCGAATTCCTGGTCTGGACAATAAGAGGTGGCGACCAGATCAGTTAATGTCTGAGTCCCTAGGCCTGGACGGCCCTGCGGGCGCTGGCGACCAATCCTTCGCGTCTGGGAGCATAGTAAGGGGAGCTCCGGTTTCGCTGCTCTGGAAGACGACTCTCCGCTCGCACAACCTCGGGCGCGGACAGCGAGGCCCCGGCACCTGCGTCCAGCGGCAGGAAGTCAAGGAGCGGGCAGTGAGTTGTGTTGCCTTGTCTCCTGCGAAGCTTCCACGGGGGAGTCTCGACATTCGGAAGGATGAAAAAGCCTGTCTTCCTCTCGCCAAATCTGTGCACCTCGGTCTGCAGCCTCCCGGTGCGCGTCTGGGGGCCCCAGCGAGAACTCGCAGGTCGGCCTTCCGCTGCCAGGCTGGGTCACGGCCCGTCCATTCAAGGCGCAAACGAATAAGTAAAGGGGCTAGTTCGCAGTTGTTCGTCGACTGGTAGCCTGGTTATTCAGGCTATTCTCCAGGAATCTGGAGAACATTAAACTTTGCTGTGTTCGCGGAGAAGTCTGGGGGTTTTCTGCAGTGGACTCTAAACACTAATTCCCTCGGAGATGCTCAGCCAACTCGGCGTTCACTCTGGCCTTGCTGAGAAAGGGTCACAGTCCTTTCTGTCACCCAGCAGCCGAAGGCACGCGCAGCGCGTTCCTCCTCCTCTGGCAAACCCTGGGCAGCATCTCTTAAGCGGCTGCCTGTCCTGGACGCCGAGAAGGGGCCCGCGCCCTGCTCCAGGAACCAAGCCCAGGGCCGCTGCAACGATCGAACCTTCCTGGTAGTCGCTGCATGCCTATCTGTCCCCAGCCGAACCACCTTGCTTTCAAGGACGCAGGGCAAGAGGGGCTCCAGACGGTGACCAGGAGGGCGCAGGGGGCTGATAGGCACCCAGACGCCTCACAGCCCCATGGCCTGCCTGGTTAGGGACTCTCAGATGGGGTCCTGCTAGTTCCAAAGAGTTGCTGAAGGTCAGTTGTTACTTTTCAATTTGCTAAGAATAAAACCCCAGCCCATATGTTTCCTCTTTGAGAGAAGAGATGTCCCCAGTTTCCCTGAGCACAGGCTTCTCTGAAGGAAGTTTTTATTTCCCCAAACTTCAAATACCAAACAGCCCCATCACCCACCCCCAGGAGATTGCGTCAATGTGGCTGGGGATTTGAAGTCCGGTTGCAATCCGCACCTCCTGTAATTAGGTGCTTCACCTTGCTATGAACTTGCAGCCACTCCACATTCCTGGTTTCTCCTGACATGCTTTTCCATGAAAACTCAGCCTTTCCTCTCTACCCACCCTTGGGTTAAAAAAGAGCTTAGCCAAGACAGAAGATAGGTGGGAAGAAGGGAAGGAAAGGGCGTATTTCCGCGGGCTTCAGGAACAGCCCCCCCCCCCCCCGTGATGAGATAGGGCACCATCCCGGGGAAGAGGAAGTCAGAGCGAAACCAATGCCACCTGCTTACCAAAGAGACCCCAAAGAGAAAGAGGCTGCTTTTTAAAAAGCCAAATATGGATCTAAACTTTGTATATAACCCCAAGAGACCCTCAGTTTCTGAGCCAAGAATCAGGACTCAGAAAAATATTCCATTTGCCTTTATTTTATTTTGCTAATTTGGATTACAGAACATCTCATCCAAGAAAGATGGGACGGGTCCCTGGTGCGGGTGGAGCACTTGATGAGCAAAAAGACAAGGGTGTGTGCAAAGGTGGGGTGAAGGTGGGAGATACTCGGGACACCCACCCTGAGCTTGGATCGGAATACCCCGTGATTCGCGGGCGACCACCACGGATAACCAGGCAGACAGGAACCGACGGGCAAGCAGGTCACCAAGTTTTCACTCTCTCTCTCTCTCCCTCTCTCTATCTCTATCTCTTCCTCTTTCTCCACCCCCTCCTTTCCACCAAGGGCAGTCCAAAGTCAGTTTCCATCTAATAGTCCCCCCACATTAGCACTTGGTCCTTGCGGCTAAAGCTCCCCCAAACTCGACCACACTTTAGAATCGAATCACAGCGAATCGTCCCCCACCACCACCCATTCACAGACATTCTCAGAAGAAAATGAAGTTGTCTTAGACTCTTGATCAGCTACCTTTTGGGAAAAGACTGCACACCGGAGACCCTAGAGTGTCACAATTTACGTATGTGCCTGCAGGTACAATCGTGACAGAGCTTGGGGGAAAGGAACCTACGGACCCTCCGGGGACTGGGGGAGGGGTCAGCAGAGGGGACAGAAGGGGACGCGAAGTGAAGGCTACCAGGGGAGAGGGGAGTCCCTCAAAAACGACGTTAAGACTTGCTCAGGTAAGCCCGAGGCTGGGCGCTGACGCTGACGCTGTTCCTTCCTGTGCTTTTAGAGCCGGGCCTCAGCGCAGCCCCGCCCCTCCACGGCGGGACCAGGGGGCCAGAGCGCTGCGTTGGCGACATTGGCATCGGCGCGCGCGGGGACGGCACCGAGCAGCCCAAGGCGCGGCAGCGGCGGAAGCCGCGCGTGCTCTTTTCGCAGGCGCAGGTGCTAGCGCTGGAGCGGCGCTTCAAGCAGCAGCGGTACCTGTCGGCGCCCGAGCGCGAGCACCTGGCCGGCGCGCTGCAGCTCACGCCTACGCAGGTCAAGATCTGGTTCCAGAACCGGCGCTACAAGTGCAAGAGGCAGCGCCAGGACAAGTCCCTAGAACTGGCGGGCCACCCCCTAGCGCCGCGCCGCGTGGCGGTGCCCGTGCTTGTGCGGGATGGCAAGCCGTGCCTGGGCCCCGGCGCGCCGTCCTTTCCCGGCCCCTACGGCGCGGCCGCGGCGCCCTACTCCTGTTACGGCGGCTACGCGGGCGCTCCTTTCGGCGCCGGCTACGGCGGGGGCTACGCGGGTGCGCGCCCGGGTCCCGCGCCGCCCGCAGCTCTGGCCCGCGCCGGCTTCGCCGGGGGTGGCCCCAGCGCCAGCCCGCAGAGCCATCTGCCCGCCCCGCTGCAGGGTGTCAGGGCCTGGTGAGGCGCCTGGGCTCCGTACGGCCACCGTGTCCTGGCGCTCCGTCCCAGCCTCTCCGCACACCGGCTTCGGCCGGGAAGAGCGGCGGCGGCGGCGGAGGGCATAGGCGACCCGATGGCACTTCTCCCTGAGCAGTCCCCGGAACTGCGAATCGTCCCCAACAGGGACAATTCGGACATCCCGCTGAGGCACTGGGGGACATTCTTCTCCGCAGGGACCCAAAGCCGGCCGCCCACAAAGTAGCACCGGGAGGGAGGAAAGCCTAGGGTGGCTGGCAGTTTCGGGTGTCGGAGCAGTACCGAGGCAGGTGACTTGTCGGGCCCCTCAAAGCCAGGGTTTGCTGACAGGCTCTTTAATTTCTGTGCGGCCGCCCGGGGGCCTGGCCCGGGGGAGGGGGTGTGAATGGGGGTACGGTGCTCTAGAGGACCTCGATCCTCCATTAAAGGCAAGAGGTTGGGGATGAATGTGAAAAGTAGCGGACTGAGGTGTGGGAACCCGAGTGAAGAGTGGGGGAAGGGGAGGATCCCGGAGGTCAGGGAGAGGGACTATTGTGTGAGCCTTGCCCTCCTGGGAGTTTAAACTGCCCCTCCCCCCTTCTTCTCCCCCCCACCCCGCCCCCTGCGCCCCAGGCTGCTCTCCGAGGACTCCGTCTTCATTCTCCGGGGACAAGGTTGCTCTCTGGGAAGGTATCCTGTACATTCTGATTCTCCTCTTCACGGTCACTGCATATTATTCCGTGTACACACCCTAGCATCTTGAGTAAATATACTACATATATTTGTGTGTGTGCATGTGTGTAGACCGCCAGAATCTCTCCACCTTTCCTTACCTCCTATACAGCTGCGAATTTCCCTAGGAAACGAAATGGATGGAGCCCTAGAGATAGGTTACCTGATTTCTTCTCTCACAGCCCCCTCTCCCTCTGTAGGGTTTCTTTCAAAACATAACCCTTTTCTAAATTGGGCTCAGGAAGGGAGGCCTCCATGTGTCCATAAGCCAAACACCATGGGTGGGAAGCCTGAACTTTAGGGGAAATTATGACTCCCCTCCCCAAATATGTTTGAAGTCATGCAAATTGAAGACTGAAAACAAGCTCATTTTATTAAGGGGAACAAGGGATCAAATACATTTATCTTCGGCAGGCACTGGTAGGGAAACCAGGCTCTTGGTTTTTCCTGGATAACATTTTTAGACGATGAAAACTGATTCTTCACCCTTCCACCACTACCTCGCCAAAAGTTAAATTCTATTTAATAAATTTGAGTATTTAATCAAAATGTACTCGTCCTGCATATGCTCATTTCTGAACATGTCCTGGTTGTTTTCATGAAGGTGGGAAACAGACTTCTTGGTCTTTTGTAAACTATACCTGACTATGGATAGCTTACATCTCTTAAAGTTTATGTGTTTAAGCTAAAAACAAGAGTACCGTTCTTTTTTCTTACTGCCATTTCCTTACATTTTCCCTCCTCTTTATTTTCATCCTTTTCTCTGTTCTCTTTACTGTTAATAAAAATACATTCAGGGGCGCCTGGGTGGCTCAGTCGGTTAAGCGTCTGCCTTCAGCTTTGGTCATGATCTGGGGGTCCTGGGATCCAGCCCGCATTGGGCTCCCTGCTCAGCGGGGAGCCTACTTCTCCCCCTCCTCCTGGCTTGCGCTCTCTGACACTCTCTCTGTCTCAATCTGTCAAATAAATAAATAAAAATATTTTTAAAAAATAAAAAATATATATATATATTCAGAAATACCCCACAGTGTCTTGCAGTGATAGTGCTGTGCTCCTGAGCTTAAACAGGGCAGTATGTACACTTTAAATTTGGACCTATCAATAAATATTCCGTAGCCAATTAAGATAAGATTTTAAAAAAATAGGGGTTACAGTTAAAATCTCCATCATGAGGAAATGGCCATCCAGTGTTATCATCCCTCTTTTGCTTTGGGGGGTATTCCTTTTTTTTTTTTAAGATTTTATTTATTTATTTGACAGAGAGAGACACAGCGAGAGAGGGAACACAAGCAGGGGGAGTGGGAGAGGGAGAAGCAGGCTTCCCGCTGAGCAGGGAGCCCGGGCTCGATCCCAGGTTCCTGGGATCATGACCTGAGCCCAAGGCAGATACTTAACGACTGAGCCACCCAGGCGCCCCTTGGGGGGTATTCCTTACAAGAGGGATACTGGGCTTACATTCATGACAGTTGACTTTAATTTCGGTGCTTCTACTGAGTAACCAACTGGTTAGCCCTCAGTTGTTAAGTGAGTTGTATTGCATTTTTTCAAGATCAGATTCTAAAATACTACATGGTAATTTTTAAAAAAATCCTTTGTTGCTGTTCTTTGGGTAAGGTCCTTACCCTAGAAATGTAGCTCATCATCACATGGATCTAGCAAAGTCCTGGGCACAGAGTAGAAAATTAATAAATGTTAGTTTCTTTACCCTTTTGCCCGTTCTAACATAGAAAAGTAACCCAAGAGGCAGTTAGCAAACATGTGATGTTCTGAATAGGCCTTGCGTCCCATGCTCCCTCCACACTTTGTACCGCGTGGAAAAACACAGGAGGAAAAGCCAGGGCTTGGTTAAGTCTGTGAGTCAGGGAGGGTGGGGGAGCTTGGCTCAGTCATCAATAACTCAGTCATCACTGAACATTTCTGGAAGGGATACAAAAGGAAATAAGATTTGGCTGCTACCCTTAAGAAAGGTATTATCTAATTGGATACCGAGACTAACATGAGAAAGGTATCTAAAAATACACGGTGGTAGATGCTGCATGTCAAGTAGGACAGACAATATGCCCTCTCTAGAAAGAAGGAGAAGGTGTGGGGGAGGAGCTGGGTGCTCGCAGGAGGTGATTAAGCCTGGTGATTAGTGTGGGAATGACACTGTTTACTGGGAGAGGTTCCAGGAAAGGTCGAAGACTTAGGAACAGAGAAAAGTTAAGTGGGCACATGCCAAAGCCATGGTCATATTTTACAGGAGTTAGATACAATTCAAGGCTAGCTTCTGGGAATTTGTAAACTGCATTCAGCTGGCGGAAGGGATGTGGGTGGCGGCTGGGGTGTTCCTCTCATTTATGCCAAGATCCTTTAGCAGTTCCGTTGATTTATGACATTTTCTCTTCTGTTCTCCAGATAATTGTAGCATCCACATTTGCTGGTCTAAACAAACAAACAAACAAACAACCCCCCCCCAAACTAAACTCACAAAACCTTGTCCATGTACAATCCATGTGGCTTTCTCTTCAGAGGAGAGCCTGGAAGTTTGAGATTCTCAGGGCACCAAGGATTTCGTTCCAAAAGGAAAGGGGAGGGGAGGGAAACTCTCTTCTCCCATCTCCCTACTTTCTGCCTGTCAAGATCACTTTAAAAGGATCCCTCTCTCAGCTCATCAAGCCCCCCGCCCGGCCCAGCTGCCCATCTTCCGTCCTGTAATCTCTCCTTCGCTCTGAAAGCTGCCCCTTTGTGTGTGCGTCTTAGGGTCCCCGGCTTATCCAAGGCCCAGCTTTCACCAGGGAGGCGCTCTGCAAGCAATCAGCTCTTATCTGCATCGTTCAGGCCCGTCACTCCAGTCACCTCTTAATGTTCACAAATTTCCCAAATGGGAAGTAATTGACCTCTAAACAAAACAAAAAAGCTCTCAGAGAGATAGCAGAGGTTCCTTTCCTGACTGTCCCAGGGCTAGGGGTCTCACCTAGGCCAGGTGGATAAGTCAATAAAATTGCAGACTTCTTGGCTCCCTGTCCTTCCTTCCCCCCTCCCCAGCCCCTTCAAGCCCTTCATCCCGATACCATCTGTAAATCAGATGGAGCCTGAGTGCAACTCTACATTTCAGAGTTCCCAGAGATTTCTGGTATTTGTTTTTTTGCAATGTTATCGCTACAATGATGTGACTCTGGAGGGACATATTTAAATCTTTTAAAATTCCATTTGAAAAGTGTTTACCATCTGCAGAGTTTATACCAGCTCTCCATTATATCAGCCTACTAACTTACCTTTTTTTCTCTTTTTCCCCAAACAAGGGAACTTCCAGGCTTAGAAAGCCATGCCTTCCACCTTCCCCCAGAGAGGGCTCTTCAGAGAGATGGAAGGCAGGACAGGAGCGCTGAGTTAAAAGTTGTTGGACCTCATTCTGGTCCTGCTTCGACTGGTAACACATTCTGTGACCTAGAACAAGCCTGTAACTTCTCTGGGCTTCGGTCTCCTTACTTATAAAATTGAGGCAGTGGATCTCTGAGGCTACTATTCTAATTTTAAGTGGCTTCCTGTGGATTTCAGA